>NC_044567.1:6541485-6868985 GCF_007565055.1 Rhinopithecus roxellana | reverse complement strand
TGTCTCTCACACCCTAGGAAAGTGAGGCCCAACAGGATGGGGAGTCCAAGCAGTCCAGGGCAGCGGAACTCAACCCCAGTCTCTGACTCCCAGTCCAGTGCTCTTTCTGAGGAGTCCTCCCCGAGCCTGCATCTGGAGGACAGAGTCCCAGCCTGCTTCTTCTCCCATCCCCTCACTGTGCCCAGAAGGAGAGAGGAGCAAACAGGGGTCCCCACCATCCTGCCTTTCTGTTCTGCCCCACTAGCCTGGGCCCAGAGACAAGGCCGCGGGGTGGGAGGGACTGCAGGGGGCTTCGTTGAGGGTCTCTAATTTCCTCCTGCTCCTTGATGTCCAGAGGAAAACAGGCCTCCTGTGCCCAAGAGATTTCCAAGCATAAACAGAGGTCAGCGCCCCCCTTGCCCCGGAGGTGCCAAGGTGGTAATTAGGCTTGGGGGTGCATCCTGGAAGGGTGGGGGTAGGGCGGCCATTATCCTGGGGAGCTGAGCTGGGCAGAGGAGCTGTGTGGTCTGGGCAAATGGGTGGTTTGTAGGTGGTCTGGGGAATGAATGACTGAGTGTTTGGGAGGGAAGATTTCGGGAGGGAGGTGGAGGGGGAGCGAGCGGAGGGATTGGAGAGTAGAGCCTGGAGTCTCCCCCCGCCGATTCACTGGTCTGAGTCCTTGCTCTCATTCTGGAGGCGTCACTCTGAGACATACGGCGGGGGGGTGGTCTTGGGGATGCCACTGGACAGTGGAACACCTAGGGGGCTATAGCAGAGGGCAGGCTCTCTGCTGAGATCAGGGGCTCTGGAGAGTCACCATCTCCCCACCTGCTCCCTCAGCTTCTGGAAGGGCACAGGGAGAAGGCGGGTGGAGGTGGTTCTTGCACAGGATCCCTGGCGTGCTGCGGGGTGCTGGCTAAAGCACTCCTGTGCTGGGCCTGCTCCCGCTTTGTCCCCACTTCCAGCCGTGTCTAACCCCTCTCACGGTAGGGACAAATTCCTTCTGGGATGAAAAGGACTCTTTGACTCTCAACGCCAGGAGCTGCAGATCCACAAGTGCCCCTGCTCAGACCCCCACAATGCCCCAGCCGCTGCTGCTCCAGCTCAGGCTGCACCAGGTACATTGCGTCAGGGGCTTTCTCACCCTGAGCCTTGGTTTCCCTACCTGTAAAATGGGGGTAATACAATATTTAACTGTGAGGACTAAATAAACCAGGGTCAGTGTGCGTGAAATGGCAGTTATGGCAATGACCAATGCTCCAGAAGATGTCCCTCATGTCTGGAGGCCGGGTCTCCTCCCAGGAATGGTTACCTGGAACCCAGGACCGGCTGTGACCCCTGGCATAGGGACAAGGACCATAGCTAGCAAGAGGTGGGGTGAGTAGGTCATGGGTAGGGGTGGGGCTGCTGGGACTGTCCAGTGGCATCCTGCCCAGGCCCTGGGCACATTCCTCCTCCCCCGCGCTCCCTACCTGCCGGATGCCACCTGTCCTGTGAGCACCACCACTCACGTGGCCTCTGCAGCAAGAGAGACTGCAGTGAGACTACCAGACACAGCTGCCCCGAGGAAAACATTGAACTGGGGGAGTGGCCCCTATCTGGAAAGCCTGCTGGGGCATCTTAGCCACTGAACAGCACGGAGGAGACAAGCGTCTATGTCCTGGTTTCATCCTGTGTCCTTCGGCAGCCTGGAAGCATCTTCAGAACAGGGGCTGGGTCTCCACCCTCTGAGTGGTGGTTCCCAGAGGCCAGCCCCTGTGTCCCTCTGTGGCAGGAATTGAGCCCTCACCATCACATCAGATTCTTCAAGGGAGAGCTTACCCCAAGAACCTGACCCAAGGGGACTGGGATGCAGTTTGATAGGTTAGCCTGGCTTCTTCAGGGGTTCAACAGCCACACCCCAGCCCTTGCTCAGATCCAAAATTCTCCACCGATGGGAAAGTATCAGGGTAAGAGAATTGAGTTGGAAACCCTGGGAAATGGCCTGCTGCTGTCTGCTTGGAAATGGCTGCAGTGGGGTGGCGGGGAGTGTGTGTGTCCGGAGGCGGCCTCTAGAGCAGGGTCGCTCCCCAATAAATCTCCCTCCTCCTACCTTGTCTGCTCAAAGCCAGGCAAGCTAACCCCTTCTTTCCTCTATGTTCTGTTCCTAGGGAGCTGGAGGAGTTTATGGGGAGGAGTTTATTTAGTGTATGGGGTGTGTGGGGGCAAGAAGGACACCGTCCTCCCAAAACCTACAGTCAGTCCAGTGGAGCAGCAGTCCTGGGTGGTTGGGGGTTCCTGATACCAAGACCACCATCTTCCAGCAGGAAAGAAGCCTCTCCTCTGCTGTCTTGAACAGCCCCTCTCTATGCAAATATGGATCACCTGGGGTTGGAGAGCATTGAGGGGAGGCTGGCTGGGCCAAATGGAATGCTGGTTTGTAGGCCAGAACTCAGAGGATGCTCTGAAGCATCTTGGGAGGTATGAAATAAGAGTCAGACAGAGGACAGAGCTTTCGTGAAAGAGGATGACTAGGAGGCTGTCTTGTCCATCCCTTGCTTCTGTGCCAAGCCCCACTATTTCTCGGGAATGTTTCCTGCTTTCAGGTCTATTTCCATGCTCATTCAATGCGGAAGTCTGCATACTTTCATCTCAAAAATAAAAACACACTTATTAAAGACCTACTGTGCCCCAGACCTACTGTGTGCTGAATGATGGTGTTCTAAGCATGAATGAGCAACACTGCCTTCTCTCAGTCGCTCACTGTCTAGGTGCTGCAACACATGAGACGGGCTCCAGTTTAAAACAGAATTAAATGCAATCTAGGTCAGACACGCCAAGAAATCTGGGGGCACGGATGGGAAGTTCGTTCTGAAGAAATAAGCCCCGCCCCAAGCACTCAAAGTAACAGGAATCCAATACACTGCAGTGCCTCTCATGCCTAGAGGTCTTCTCCGAGTCCCCAGTCTAAATCCCACCCCCATTATAACCTCTCTTTGAGTTCCTAAAGACACGCTGAACTTCAAGTTTGTTAGGATATATTTATTTACGGGATTATGTGATTAGTCCTCCTCCCCCACAACACTGTAAGTGCCAGGAACGAGCTTGTCTGTGAGCCAAGGTGGTCGGCCATGACAATGCACGGCAGGTCTGGGATAAGACAAGCCATAGGATGTGGCTGGAGTTGAGGGGATAAAGTACATAGTGGGGATCCAGGCTGGCAAGGTAGGTTGGCACCAGATCAGGGCAGGCTGTAAATGCCAGGCAATGTTGGGACTTTATCCTGCCGGCAATGGGGAGCCATCAAAGGTTTTTGAGCATGAGAGTGGCATGCTCCAACCTGTGTTCGGACATGCCTCTTGGTGCAGTGCGGAGGAGGGATTGGGGAGGGAAGGGAGGACGGAGCTGTGCTCCTTGGAGTCAGGGGAACCAGCCACTGTTGCAGTAGTCTCAGGGACTAGTTAGAAGAGGTGTCAGCTGAATCAGGAGCAATGGAAATGGAAAGCAAAGAGGGTACCTTCAAACCACTAATGCTGCAGAAAGGATGGGACTCAGTGGCCAGTTGGATGGTGAAGGGAGGGGAGCATTAAGGGTGATTTGCAAATTTCTAGTCTTGTTATCTTGGAGGTGGTGATGCCTTTAAGCTGGGTGAGGCATACCTGAGAAACTAGTATTCAAGGGAGATGGACCTGCAAGCTAGGAAGTCCTTTCTGAGGTCTACTCTGCAGTTCTACTGTAGCTAAAGCCTAGCTTCTCTTGCCCCTCCTGGAAACTCAGCTTCAGGGTGGTATACCTTCCCCCAGGGCAGTGAGGCTCATAGAGACCACTGAGGAGTGAGGTGGGGGGCAGTTAGGACTGGTCACGAGGCCTCCTGGCTTCCTGCCACCTCTTGGCACTGCCTCCTGACTTAGCCTCTGATTTCCTGCCCCTCTTGGCACTCCCAGCCCCTTATAGGTGGCGGGGGAGGCACCCAAGGAGGCTGAATGAGTTGGAGAAGAGATCTGGGAACTCCCAGGCCATGGCCCAATTCAGTGAGGGTTACCAAGGTGCTGTGATCTCTGGGAGATTCTCGTGCTGTTAGTTAGGGGGTGGAACGGGGTGGGGGAGAAGGACACCTGAACTTGAGCCAGGTTTAGCCCCAAGAGCTTTGCCCTCTTCACCTTGCCTACCAGATACCCTAGTACTACTGCAACTATGTTAAAACAATAGTATTCCCTTGCCCCCTGGATTCTTAGAACTCTTAACAGACCAGAAAGGAGGGTCTGGAAGACAGACGGGGTTGAGGGGAAACTTGAGAGCAACATCACGTTACAGTGTACTGGGTCCAGCAACAAGCAAAGTAGAGAGGACAAGCCCAAGCCCCAGGATATGGGCAAAGCATGAAAATTGCCCAGGGCCAATTTTCTTTTTTCTTTTTCTTTTTTTTTTGAGACGGAGTCTCGCTCTGTCACCCAGGCTGGAGTGCTGTGGCCGGATCTCAGCTCACTGCAAGCTCCGCCTCCCGGGTTCACGCCATTCTCCTGCCTCCGCCTCCCGAGTAGCTGGGACTACAGGCACCGCCACCTCGCCCGGCTAGTTTTTTGTAGTTTTTAGTAGAGACGGGGTTTCACCGTGTTAGCCAGGATGGTCTCGATCTCCTGACCTCGTGATCCGCCCGTCTCGGCCTCCCAAAGTGCTGGGATTACAGGCTTGAGCCACCGCACCCGGCCCAGGGCCAATTTTCAGTGGCAAACACAGATACATCACCCAGACCCCAGAAGAGGGAGCCCAGACCTCAGGGCATCACAGAATTGCCCCACACAGAGCCAATGTCAAGGCTGGCAAAGTCCCCCACTGAACAGAGATGCATCTGCATCAGTCAGCAGATGCAGACAAAAGGAAAAGAAAGATGTCAGAGCCCAAAGGCACCTCATACCATACCTAGCTCTCAAAGCTTTCCAAACTGTGTTCCCTGGAATCCTCCCTAGGGGTTCTCAGGAGATGAGATGAAGAAGCCAAAGGGAAAGGGGGACCTCACTCCCAGCTCCAACCAGAAACTCTCCACTTTACCAGGCATCTGCCTGAGGTTCTGCTTGGGGAAGAAAGGAAGGTTGCTGCAAATACAGACACAAATAACCCCACAGTTTGAATTATTGACCCTGTAATTCTACAGACTGGAAAAACTGAGATACAGCCCACTTGGCTTTCCGCCGGTGCCCAGTTGCCCAGGCTGGAGTGCAGCGTCACAATCATGGTTCACTGCAGCCACGACCTCCTGTGCTCAAGCAATCCTGCCGCCTCAGCCTCCCAAGTAGCTAGGACCACAGTGTCACCACGCCCGGCTAATGTTTTATATTAATATTATTCTTATTATTTGGTAGAGATGGGATCTCCCTATGTTGCCCAGGCTGGTCTCAAGCTCCTGGGCTCAAGCGATCCTCCCACCTCAGCTTCCCAAAGTGCTGGGATTGCATACATCAGCCACCTCTCAGCTTTTAAAATGTGTGTTGGATGACTGTATGAGTTTCTGGACTCTCTGTCCAGTGCTCTTTAGCGACAGTGACTCTTAAGGAGGGGGCACACCAGCATGGCAGGTTGTGCCCAGTGGAGAATCCCTGTGGTGAGGTTTATGATGTTATTGGGAGTCCTGTCCGTCAGTCCTAGGGTCCTAAGGCCAGAGAAAGGGGGAGGGCAGGGGCAGGGGACCTACACCCACCCGCCAAGTGCGCAGAGGCCAAGACCGCCCCCTCGTTAGCCAGGCGTGTCCAGACTCCTCTCCTGCCCCTCGCCCCTCCTGCTCTGCGACCACCCGGCAGCCGGCAGCAGCAAGGGGGTGCGGCCAAGAAAGGGTTAATCTGGCAGCGCCTTTCATCAGCAGCTTGGCGGGCTCCCAAGGCCCACAGGCTGGGTACCTGGGCGCCTACCTCCGTCGGTGGGGCGGAGACGTGACCACAGGGCAGCCCTGCCGTCTGCATTCCTCCCGCGTGAGTGCGTGAGTGACGGCCTGCCGCAGCGACTGAGCCCCTCGCTGGGCGCCCGCCCCGCGGGCCACGCCTGCCTGGCGCGCGGGGCAGGGGGCGGGCCCGCAGCAGAGAGGGTGCCCCTCCAGCTTGGCCCAGACTCGGGAGGGAGCCCCATGCTAGGAGGCGGATCAGGCAAGGAGCGAGGACGCTGCTGGGGGACACAGAGGAGGAGCAGACTGTGGTTGGGGTCAGGACTCCGGAATGGAGTGATGCCCAGGCTCCCTGGAGGAGTGATAAGAGGGTAGGCACCGGCAGGCCTAGGCCAAGCGCCCCGGAAATTCAACTGGGTCCCCAGAGTCCTACCCATGCTCCAGGTCTCCACATAAATTTCAGCCCTTCCATTACACAGTGGTGGGACCCGCCATCCTCAATTCCTCTTCCCTGAACTCACCAGCCCTGGCCTTTGATCTCTCCTGGGACCTGTTGATGGAAACAGGAAGTCGCCTTAGGCTTGAAGCAAATTCAAACAGGGTGTACACAGGCAAGCACCGCACCTTCAGGCTTCTCCTAGGACTGGGGCTGGGGCTGGGGCAGACTGGGAGATGGAGATGGCAGTGCCAGGACAGGGGGAGAGCGTCCTTCTCTCTGAGAAGGCTGGGGAAATACATAACCCCCAAGCCTGGGGGTTCTCCGAGAAGCCCAGCAGGGCTACAGAAGAGCCTTCCTAGAGGGATACGATTCCTAAAAAAGAGCCTCCCCCGAAAGGAGAGCTCAACCCCAAGCCCTGTCACCCACTCCTCCTGACTCCTGGGAGACGAAATTCCCTCACACAGGTCCCCTTGTCCACCCAATCCTTTTGGAAAACAGGCAGCCTATAAAAGACAGCTAGACAGTCCAGCCCTAAAATACGTAGCTTCTCAAATGCTCAGGAGCCCCAGAGTCCTTGGACTCAGTAGGAAATCAGAAGGGATGAACCCCTCAATGATTTTCCCAAGTCTCCCTTCGAACAGGCACTTCAAGCTCAATTTGTGGTGCACACTCAGCTGTTGTTTCCAACCTCTGGATTCTTTCTTCTTCTTCTTCTCCTTTTTTTTTTTTTTTTTTTTTTTTGATGGAGTCTTGCTCTGTTGCCCAGGCTAGAGTGCAGTGGTTTGATCTCAGCTCATTGCAACCTCCACCTCTCGGGTCCAGGCAATTTTGTCCCAGCTTCCCAAGTAGCTGAGACTACAGGCACACACCACCACACCCAGCTAATTTTTGTAATTTTTAGTAGAGACAGGGTTTCACCATATTGGTCAGGCTAGTCTCGAACTCCTGATCTCAGGTGATCCACCTGCCTCAGCCTCCCAAAGTTCTGGGATTACAGGTGTGAGCCACCGCACCCAGCCTCCAGCCTCTGGGTACATGCGCAGAGGAGGGGAAGGGAGAGGCTGAGGTGGGGAAGGGGCCTTTGGAGGAGAGGCAGAGTGAGGGCAGGACAGGTGGGGAACCAGCCCCAGCAGCTCCAGGCTCCCAGGACAGCAGGAGCAGAGATCTGCTGCTGGTCCCCTTTTCCTCCAAAAGTCCTTTCAGACATTTAAAAATCTTGACTTCTTCAGGTTCTGTCTCCTGGAGGCCAGTTGCTGCTGTGAGAGCAGGTCGAAGTTTGATCTAATATCTAGATTTTTCTGAAGCCCTTCTCTGCCTTTAGAATTCTGCTAGGTTGACCTCCTCCTCCTTCTCTATCCTTAATTATGTAATTAATGTCTGGGGAGTGGGGCTGAGGCCACCTTTCAGGGGAGGAGCAGCAGGATCGCTTTCATTTGGGGCCAGCATTTATTCCTGACCTCAAGAAAACAGCCACCTTTGCCTGAACAGGAGACTGGTAAGGTGTGTGAGTGGGGAAGTGGGGTGGAATATTCAGGAGACCCTGCTGCATTTTCCCCCAACTCAGCCCTGGGGCCAGTGACTCCATCTCAGTTATCCCATCTCTAAAATGGGATAATAATTTTAGCAACCACACAGTGGGTGTTCTGAAGGTGTGTCTGTTAATTAGAGACGGGTGCTGGGTGGCCAGCACCCTGGGAGAGCAGGCCAGCCTGGCTGCTGTGATCATACCCCGAGCTGTGCAATCTCAGATTGAATGAGATGTACCATCAAGCCACCTATCCCCAGCTCCACTGCCCTCAACCCCAAATTGGGACATTCTTCCAACATTCTAGGCATTATCTTGAAAAGAAGGCTGAGAATCTATGAATAATAATAACGCATCAGGCTAAAATCAGGTAAGGACTAAATAAGATCAAATAGGAAATCAGGCAACAGACCTCAAAAGAGCTGGCTTCTCCTGTATCCCTTTGCCTGGCCGCTAGGGCTTATACTTTGGTAGGGTGACCAGCTGTCCCAGTTTGCCTAGGACTGTCCTGGCTTTAGCATTGAGAGTCTCACATCCCCAGGAACCCTTCAGTCTGGGGCAAACTGGGACAGCTGATGAGTCTTTCTCAGGACAGATTTGGAGATTGGAGAGATCACAGATATCTGATTTCCTTCACCCCACCTGGTTTTCTGTATGCATCCATGTGGCAATGGAAAAATCCTGGAGATCGGAGAAGGTTTTTCTCTCCATCCCCACAACTATGTGACCTCACAATAAAAAGCAGCCTGCCTGCCCTCCACTGCAGTCCAGGACCCCTTCCCCCAGTTATCCCTTCTCCAGGAAGAATTTTCATCTAAGGACTAAGGTCCTGGACCCCTGCCTCCATTCACACAAGCCAGGCGATGGCAGGGCCCAGGAGCTCCTAGCCAACCAGGGATAACCTTCTAGGAGACAAGCCCCAGGTTGCCATCTGGTGGCAATTCTCCAGGGAGGAGATTTGCCCAGGTGACCCCTAGGTCAGGCTCCTTTAAATAGCCCTTAAATTGTCTTTGACACAGGCAACCTGGGGTCGCTGCTCGGGGAGGAAGACTCAAGGCTTAGAAGACCACACCCCCAAAGGCACTACCTTGAAGCCACTTATGGGGGCTAGCCTTCCAGCTGTGCGACGGCCGCCTGCAGGCATTCCTGAGGGGTAGCTGCAGCATCAGGTCTCTGGGAGGCGTGGGGGAGGGGTGAAGGAAGTGGGGTGCAGGCCCTGCCTATTACATGCCCAGCTGTTTTCTTTTAGGAAACACCAGACCCCTGTTTCCTCTACCACCATGCACACACATACAAGTCTCTGTTAATCTTAAAACACAACAATCATTGTGCAAGATGACCAAGGCCCAAGGCCCAAGGGAGGCCTGAGTCAGGGAGCCTAGTGAACCATGCTCCCCAGGCCCCCACTCAGCTATGGAGCTGTGCACACAGTAGAGGGATGGAACCTACAGGGCCCATACAGGTGCCTGGGCCCTGTTTGGAGCATGGCATCCCCCGTGGCATCAGGTCAAGGGTGTGGGCACGCAGCCTGGCCTTGGGCCTCTCACTCAGAGCCAGGCCTCCCAGGCTGGCCAGGGAGCTGTCAAATCCCCCACTACAGAGACAAATGGAGCCGTCAGAGAAAATAGCTTCTAATGGGGAGCAGGAGCCAGGCTGGGCTGGGGTTGGGGGGAGGACTCTGCTGGCCAGATGTGAATTCTTCACTAATCACACCAAATTGGCCCAATTTGTTCACTGACACGCGGGGGGACCAGCTTCATCTTTTCCCACTGAGGAGGCTTCCCTCCCTCTTGCATGGAAGCAGTTTGGCTCCAGGGATGGGGCTGGCCAGCTGACAGCAGGGCTGGGAGGGAAGAGGGTGAGGCAAGATTTACATGCCCTCCCTCCCTGTAGGACCCCAGAAGCTGGCTTGGGTTTGCCTCCTTTCCATCTCTGCCAGCCCCCTGAGCCCTGGGTGCTGAGGGTCCCACATAGTTTGGGGGAGGGAGGTGAGGAAGAGAAGGGGGCTGGGCCATCTCCTCTCTTGAAAATGAGTGGCACAAGTGGGAAAGGAATTGGGACGTTCTTGGGAAGAGTAAGGAGGGGTCTTTGGGAGAGGCTAGGGGACTATTTAAGGCAAAACAATGTCACCTCGTAAAGGCAGCTGAGTTCACCAGGTCCCTGTAGGGCCACAACTCCGAGCATGCTGGTGAAAGAAGGCAAAAGAGACCCTGTGCCTCACCTCTCCAACTCCACGCCAAACTCACCCCTTCAATGCTTGCTCCAGAAAGAGTCTTGAAAGCTGGGACTGTCACAGGAGGACTGCTGGTGGGACTCGGAGAAGAATTGCCTCTCACCTTCCCCTTCCCTAGGGCCTCTTTCTCCACAGCTGATCAACAGGCAATATGGAGATGTACATCTCCTGGGGTTTGGAGGTTCCAGGAGGTGGAACAGGAGTGCTGATGGCTAGTCAGCCAGGGCAAGAGCGTGCATGGAGGTCCCCAGCCTCTGTAACCTTGTCTTCTATGTCCTACACCAGGTAGATGCACTCACGCACGTGGAGTTGGGTGTCCTAGCCCACCATACATGGTCCATCCTTCCCACACAACCTCCACTCCCCTATCTCACCCCTCACCCCAACAGCCACCCTGGGGCCTAAGAGTTTCAGTGGAAGGCAGAGTGAAGGGAAAAGCTGGCGCAGACTCTGACAGCGGGCTCGGGGCTGCTGGGTAGGGAATTCTGAGGTTCTGTGGTTTAGAAAGGGGTAGTGTGAAATTCCCCTTGGTTTCCCTCTTGGGGAGGGAGGGATTTCACTGAAAGAGAAGTAGAAGAGGGCTATCAAGCCTTAGGGCCCGAGGCAGGAGCCTCAGTGCCCAGCCAAAGAGTAGGTTGATGAGGGCCCCAGTTCCTGCCTGAGGGCTGGGGAGAAGGTGAAGGGCATCCGGGTGCCCCAACCTGGCTAGCTCTGCAGGGGGGAACACCTCCCAACCCCATGTCCCCTTCCCCATTCTTCCTTTCTCTTACCTCAGGGCTAAGCCATTCCTACCCCCGGGGATGGCCCTTAAGAACTTTCCCAGGTCACCTTTCACCCCAAATCCCAAACCTACCCAAGGCCCAATCCTGTTGCAATCAGCAACTCCTCCCTTAGGGAAAATTCCACTCCAGGAACCCCGTGGAGGGTGGGGCCAGCCCTGAGGGGGAGATGAGCCACTGGGTGGGTTCTGAGAAGGAAGGGAAAGCACCTGGTGTGGTGTGATAACCTGTGGGACCAGGTGGGGCCTGCTCCTGGAGGAAGAAGCAGGACAGAGCTGGAGGCAAGGGGCTCGAGAGATGGAGGGCAGAGGCAACCAAGCCCTGCGGGGGAAGTCCAGGGCATCCTGGGGAAGAAGGGGTGAGGGGAAGAAAGAGCAATGTGCTGAATGGACTTCATCCTGCTCTACCAACAAGTTGATTTTTATATATATATATAATAATCCCACCAGGCACAGTGGCTCATAACTGTAATCCCAGCACTTTGGGAGGCTGAGGCAGGAGGATCGCTTGAGCCCAGGAGTTTGAGACCAACCTGGGCAACATAGGGAGACCCCATCTCTACAAAATAAAAAAATTAGCCAAGTGTGGTGGTGCACACCTGTGGTCCCAGCTACCTGGGGGGCTAAGGTGGAAGGATCACTTGAGCCTGACAGGTTGAGGCTGCAGTGAGCCATGATCCCGCCACTGCACTCCAGCCTGGGCAACACGGCAAAACCCTGTCTCAAATGAATAACAATAATAATCCCTACTCCTCCCAATGGCACCTGCCTCCCTGGGTCAAGGTACTTGCCTTTGCTCCTTTCTGGTTTGCCCTGGCTAAACAGAGTGCCCCCTCCTGGCAGGGTTGTAGACCTGGCTTCCAGAGAGCTGAGCACATATAGGAAGGGAGGAATGCAGGAAAGTCCCTGGATTTTTCTTAGAAACACTCTCTACCTTCCATTTTCTGGCACAATTCCTAGTTGATGTGTGGGCTTCTCTTCACTATCATGAAGGGCTCTTCCTAGGCCCAAAGAGTCACGACGACCTGGGTATGAATTCTAGTTCTGCCACTTACTTGCTCTGTGACCACAACATACCATTACATAACCCTGAGCTATTATGTAACCTCTGTGAGCCTTAGTTTCTTCATCTATGAAGACGGAACTCTACCTTTGAAGATCACTGTGAGGACTGCAGTCCATCCTGTAAGCTGTTTGCATAGTGGTGCCTAGCATACAGAGCTACTTGAGTCAATAGCTGTTGAATGAATGAATGAGTGGACTTTCTGTTTATGTCTTTGCCTGACTCCATTACAGATTCTTGGACACCATCTGGAACAGATGTCTGAATTCCCAATAGAACAGGGACTTAACTCCTCCATGTCTGTGTCCTCATCTATAAAATGGGACATAATGAAAGTACCTACCTCATGGTTTTGTTTTGAGGATTAAACGAGTTAATCCAGGTAAATCTCTTAGAGCACTGGCTGGTACCAAGTAAGAGTCCAGGGTCAGGTATGGTAGCTTGCACCTATAATTTCAGTACTTTGGGAGGTCAAGGTGGGAGGATCACTTGAGGCCAGAAGTTGGAGACCAGCCTGGGCAACACAGTGAGATCCCATCTCTACAAAAAATATTTTTAAAAATTAGCTGGGCATGGTGACACATGCCTGTAATCCCAGCTACTTGGGAAGCTGAAGCAGGAGGATTTCTTGAGCCCAAGGAGGTTAAGGCTGCAGTGAGCTATGATCACATGATTGTACCACTGCACTCCAGCCTGGGCAGCAGAGGAAGACCCTGTCACCAAAAAAAAAAAAAAAAAAAAAAAAAAAAAAAAAAAAAAAGTCTGGAGAATGTTGGTGTCGTTAGACAAAGTCTGTTGTCCTTCTCTCCAGCCCACACCATCCTATTTTCAAATGGCTGAGGAATGAGATGCTCACAGCCCCAGTCCCTCCACCTTAGGGATCAGAAAGTCCTTTCCTCAGTAAGCTCCTTCTCCCAGGAGAGGATACCCTCTCCAAGACCAGAGAAACCTCAGGCAGGTTCCACATCCCTCAGAGCCTGCCTAGCCCCACCCAAGCCCGGGCTGGCGACACTACCCTCCCCTCCCACCTCTGTCTCCAGGACTGATCCTTCCAGTGTCCCTGCCCTGCACTCAACCAGTGACTTCCCTCCTCCCTCCACCTCAGCCCTCCTTTCTTGCCACCCCGCTGACTGGCGCCTGGGCCTCTCTCCCTGGTGGCATGCTGATGGCGTGCAGACTGAGTCCACAGCAGGCCTTGGGTGCGGAGCATCGGGTGCCAGGGCCAGCCCGTGCCAGCAGCTTAGGCCTCCTCCTGCTGAAACCTGCCACCGCCCAATGCCCGTGGACATACACTCATCCCCTTCCGCCGCCGCCAGGAAGCGCCAAGCTCCAAACACCTTTACCTAGAAACCAACACTCCCTACCTTGTTCCCATCCTGGGAGGGCCCTTCCAGCTTGTCACCAAGGGTGGGGCCCATGATCTTTTACCTAGGCTCTGGCCCTTCCTGAGAGTCCTTCCCCCTCCCCATTGACCCATGTCTGACCTACAGTCATTCTGGCATGGACCCCATCTCCAAACGACAGGAGAAAAAAATCCCTGGGGGCTATGGGCAAACAGGGTTTCTCAAAGTTTCACCTGGGATTCCTGTAAGAGCAGGGGCTAGGGAGAAGTTGGGCAGGGAGATGCCACCCAAAGCAACTCACTCACAAATTCTTTCATTTCAGGCTCTGTTTTATCTGTTTTATATTATATACATGCACATTTTACTTCATATTATCTCCAAATCTGCTTACTATAAAGCAGACATTCTAAAACATATTCTAGTTGAATCTCTTATTTTTTCTTCAAAAATACATCCCAGCACTTCACTTGAAGTCTGGAGTTTGAGACCAGCCTGGGCAACATAGGGAAATCCCATCTCTACAAAAAATACAAAAATTAGCTAGGTGTGGTGGCACATGCTCGTGGTCCCAGCTACTAGGGAGGTTGAGGTGGGAGGATTGCTTGAGCCCAGGGGGTCAAGGCTGCAGTGAGCCGTGTTCCTGCCACTGCACCCCAGCCTGGGTGACAGAGTGAGATCCTGTCTCAAAAACAAAATCTTTAGGTCAAATAGACATACCAGAAAGATACACAATGGCTTTGGTCATCCCCTGGCACATCCTGTATGCTCAGGGCTCACTAGTGCCTCCATTTGAGAAGCTCAGGCTGAGAAAACAAGAAGGGAGAGGAGGAGGTCTAGGGTGGAGAGAGTACAAGAGGTGGGAAAGAGTGTTGAGGAAGATTCTGGTAACTGTTCCTTGGGGCTGACCTGACCATCATTTCTTCCCTTCCCTTGCCAATACAAGCTTCATCTGAGACCAAGTTCTCCATCCCTGACTCCCATATGCCCCATTTGTTTCTGATTTTTTCATGGTGGGGATAATCAAGGTTTCCTTCTAGCCTCACTGTTCCCAATTCCAGTGGATCTGAGCCTTTGCTCCTACCCAGAGAAGAGCTCTTGGCAGTTCCAACTCCAGGGAGTATCAAAAAAGAGGCTGGCACACCCCAGCATTCTCCCACACAGCAGCATTCACCATCTGCCATCACTCTGAGCCCCAGTTTCCTTATCCACCAATCAACGGGGTTCAATTTAGGTTTCTTTTTTTTTTTTTTTTTTTTTTTTTTTTTTTTGAGACGGAGTCTCGCTCTGTCGCCCAGGCTGGAGTGCAGTAGCCGGATCTCAGCTCACTGCAAGCTCCGCCTCCCGGGTTCACGCCATTCTCCTGCCTCAGCCTCCCGAGTAGCTGGGACTACAGGTGCCTGCCACCTCGCCCGGCTAGTTTTTTGTATTTTTTAGTAGAGACGGGGTTTCACCATGTTAGCCAGGATGGTCTCGATCTCCTGACCTCGTGATCCGCCCATCTCGGCCTCCCAAAGTGCTGGGATTACAGGCTTGAGCCACCGCGCCCGGCCTCAATTTAGGTTTCTAAGGATCCCTCCCACAGCAAAAATCTTAATATCCTTCATAGAAACTGGTGGCCTCACTAGAACATCATTCTGTTTGCTTCTTAACTAATAGTCTTCCATTCATTCCGCAAACATTTCTTGAGCAATTACTATATGCTCTCCTCTGTGCAAGGTGCTGGGGCATATAGTAAGGAAGGGTGGTTCCCACCAATGTGAGTCTCAAATGTGGGGATTTGTACTGTGTTCAGAAGTCTTTCTTTTTCTTCTCTTTTTCTTCTTTCTTTTATCTCTCTCTGTCTTTCCTCTTTCTTTTCCCTTTACTCTTTCTTTCCTCTTTCTCTTTCAGATGGTCTCACTCTGTTGCTTGGGCTGGAGTGCAGTGGTGCGGTCATGGCTCACTGCAGCCTCAACCTCCCAGGCTCAAGCAGTTCTCCTACCTCACCCTCCCAAGTAGCTGGGACTACAGGCACACACCACAATGCCCCACTAATATTTGTATTTTTCTGTAGAGGTGGGGTAGTGGGGATCTTCCTGTGTTGCCCAGGCTGGTCTCAGACTCCTGGGCTCAAGTAATCCTCCCACCTCAGCCTCCCAAAGTGCTTGGATTATAGGTGGGAGCCACCATGCCCAGTCCTTTCTATTTTCATTGCATTACACTTACCAAATCTGAAAGTACCAGAGCCTCTGGAGAGCTGGCCCAGAGACCCAGCCCTTCTCCCATCCCTGTGCTGTGTAAATACTACACACACACACACACACACACACACACACACACACACACACAAAATGATCAGGTGCCCAGGCTTAATGTAGGCCACCTGGTTTGTATCCAGTCTCTGCACTTAACTGCTCTATACCTCAGTTTCCCCATCTGCAAAAATGGATTTAACAATAGTACCTTCCTCATGGACTCCTCTACTACTCCCCGCATCCCACCAAGCCTTCTGCCACTGGCAGTCTCCTAAGCCCTCTCTGCTCTCACACACTGGCTTTCTTGCTGTGCAACGTGCCTAGTGAAGCAAACCCATCTCAGGGCCATTCCTCTTGGCTGAATTGCTGGGTCCCAATATTCAAATGACTGATCCCTCATTTCATTCAGGCCTCTGCTCAAATGCCACCTCCAGGAGGCCCTCCCAATCACTCTCTGCCCCTTCATGAAGCTTCAGGTTCCTTCAGGGCACTTATCA
The DNA here is from genome assembly GCF_007565055.1 of Rhinopithecus roxellana. Lineage (NCBI taxonomy): Eukaryota > Metazoa > Chordata > Mammalia > Primates > Cercopithecidae > Rhinopithecus > Rhinopithecus roxellana. The sequence continues at coordinate 6,853,043 of NC_044567.1, read as the reverse complement.
CTATCTGACATTAAATATCTGTTTTCTTGTTTCTTTTCTTTCTCCTTCATTAGAATGTAAGCTCCAAAAAGGCAGAGATTTCGTCTGATTTTGTGTATGTGTCTGTGTGTGTCTGTGTGTGTGTCCCTGTATCTCTAGTCCCAATATCTAGAATAATGCCTGGCATATAGTAGATGCTCAATAAATATTTCCTTGCATTAATCTTGAATAAATGAGATGTGGAGATGTGGAAACTAAACAAACTAAAGGAGTAAAGTGCTTTGCACAGTCCCTGGTACATGGCAAGCAGCAACAAATGGAAACTTATTATTAAACATACACCAACAGGCTTGCCTGGAAAAGACTGGGATTTCATGAGAAGAAAAACGAAATTCAGCATAAATTACATATATTGCTTCATGCGATAAATATTCCAATTGTCATTTCTGTCTTCCATCTTGATTAGAAGATGGTTCACTCCATTGTGTGTGTTCTAAACTTTCAGCCTGCCCAACAATTGTCAAGTCATAATTTTCTTTGTCCACTCTCAGAGTGAATGATTGGGACCATCAGAGAGGTGTCACTTCCATGGTCACCTGGACCTAATTGCGGGGGAGGACCCTCCAAAGCTGCTAATCGGTGGAGAGAGGCTGAGACACCCACCACCGCCAGTGGGAGAAGTTCTCCTCTCCCCAGGAACCCTAAATAAGGAGAGGAGGGTCAAAGAGGCCCTCTGGAAGGGTCTTTTTGGCCAGTTTCCTGCCTCTCATTGGAATTCTCCCACTCCAGTCTCATGCTCTGTCAACCTAGACCTCCAGGGAGAACCAGCACACAGGGACCCCCTTCCCAGTCTAACCCCCAATCCCCATGTTGCCCTTCTCTTCTTGGCCTGTGAGGACACCCACTTCCTGGGCCTGGCATGGCCTGTGAGACAGAGGGGTCACTCCAGGTCTTCTCTCCTCTCCCTGAGAGGACCCTGCTGGCACAGGGAGGAAGGTGACAGGAGTCCCTACAAGTTTGAAGGAAGAGACAGGTCCCTGCCCTTCATGGCTACATCATAAGGTCACCAAACACTCCCTGGGCCAATCTCCTCTAATACCCTGACTCGAAAGGTGGGGTTAATAGCCCCAGTTACAGCTGGGCAAGCCCCCTCGGACAGGTCAAGTGGCTTGCCCAAGGCCAGAACACAAACCCTCTCTCTGGGACTCTGTTGGTTGGGGGACACCACAGTGGGCAGAAACAGGAGCTACCCCAGGAGGGAAGGAGGTGTGGCCCTCAGAGCAGGCTTCCTGGAGGAAGAGGAGGAGGCCAGCCTGGATGGAGAAGGGAGGCGGCCAGAGAGGCGGAGGAAGGGTCGGGTGCGGGCCTGGGCAGCACGATGGCACTGCGCCCGCCTTGGATTCAAGGACAGGGCAGGGCGGGACCCAGCCCGGAGCGGACGCCACGCCCCCCCCCCCCCAGACCCCGACCCCACTCCCAGCGGGAACAGGAGACCAGCGGGTCCCCTGGCTATCCCAAAACTGGCGGGACTAGAGTAGGCAGTGACGGGGCCCAAGCCTAGGTGTAAGGGTTCTTCCACCTCTCTCAGGCATTTGGGGCCCCGGGGTAGCGGCGCGGGACCAGCCTAGGGGCCCGGGGTCTCCGAAGACATCTGCCTGAGGTAGAAATCAGGCGGCACAGCCAAATCAGCGGGTCGGCTTGGGCCCGGCGCCCGGCACTGCTGGGCGGGGGCTGCGTCGTCCCCGGAGCTGGCTGGGGGAGGGCCCGGCTGCCTAATGGTGTTCCGAGGAGGCTCCCTGCGGATTAGAGGTCGGCTCAGAGCCGGGCGGGGCGGATAGGGAAAGGATCGAGGAGTCTATAGCTCTGGCCTGAGCTGTGCTGAGGAGAGAGACCCGGCTTTGGAGCCGGGTATGGCCAGGGCTCTGCGAGTGCTAAGTTAGGCCAGGAGTCGGGTGGCTTTTTTTGCTAACCCAGCCCGTGCTGCGTAGATGCAGGGGCTGCTGGCTGTAGACCTGCCAAGGAGGGGTGAAGATCCAGTGAAGGTGCTGGGGCTGTCTTAGAGCTGCGATTGCCCAACACTTTACACAAGACAGAAACGCCAGCCACAGAGCATTGCGTGGGGTGGGGGTGCGGGATGCGTGTGTGAAGATGGTGGGGACTAAAACACCCCAAGCCACCTCCTGCCGATGGGCCATTCAGAAAGGGACAGGGAGTTTCCTCAACAAGTCCCCACCACCCTGGTGGAACCCCTTGCCTGTCACTGAGCTTCTTTAAGCCCTCTCCCTCCATCAGCCCTCCAGCCCCTTGCCAATCCCCACCCCTCACTCAGCCCCCTTCACCTGGGCCTCTGCCAGTCCCTGCGGAGGCCACGTGAAAGCTCCAAAGTGACTGGTGATGGGGGAGGGGGCTGGGACCTCCTGGAGCCAGGCCTGCCCCACCCCCACTGGAACCAGCCCTGGGCAGGAGGAGCTATCTTCTGAGAGGACCCCAATTCTTTTTAGGGATGTGACCTAGAAGAGGGGCTGGGCCTTGAGTGCAGGCTGGATGACTTCAAAGGGCAGTGGGTGGGGTTGACGCCTGGTCACAGGTGCCACTCAGGGTGGGCCAACCTGCCCAACCAGGTCAGGGCCTGTGCTGTACCCGCCCTCCCGCCCAGAACATCACAACACAGGCCTGACAGCAGCCCCACCCACCAGGGACTCCCCCAGGGCTCAGGAGAGAGACCTGACACAGGGATCTGAGGCAAGGCATCCAGGGCCGGGCAGGTCACCCATCCATCCCCCACCCGTGCCAAGAGCCTGTGCACACCTGTTCACCCACACGCACACACACACACACACACACACACACGCACACACACACACACGCACACACACACACATGCACACAGCCTGGCCGCGCAGGCACAGAGTTAGGTGCCAAGGCCACAAGAAGCTTCACTGAGCTCTGTCCAAAAGTCCTTCCTGCTATGTTTTTCTCCCTCCTGAATTCCTTTTTTTTTTTTTTTTTTTTTTTTTTTTGAGATAGAGTCTCTGTTGTCCAGACTGGAGTGCAATGGAGCAATCTCAGCTCACTGCAACTTCCATCTCCTGGGTTCAAGCGATTCTCCTGCCTCAGCCTCCCGAGTAGCTGGGATTACAGGCATGCGCCACTATGCCCAGCGAATTTTTGTGCTTTTAGTAGAGATGGGGTTTTGCCTTGTTGGCCAGGCTGGTCTCAAACTCCTGACCTCAGGTGATCTGCCTGCCTTGGCCTCCCAAAGTGCTGGGATTACAGGCGTGAGCCACCGCGCCCGGCCTACCATCCTGAATCCTTAGGAAATGAGCAGAGGGTAGGGCAGTCTCCAGTCTGGCGCCAGCTCTTTTGGATTACAGATTCCTTGGAACTGAGAGGAGGCCTAGGCCTACCTCTGTACGTGGAGTCCTCCACTCCCCTAAGCAGACTACATGTCAAGTGAACATCTGCAGGTTCCCACACACAGCACCGGGTGCGCAGGACCGTGCCAGACACTTGGGCAAAAAAAAAAGACTGAGGGCTGGATGTGGCGGCTCACATCTGTAATCCCAGCACCTTGAGGGGCAAGTCAGGAGGATCACTTGAGCTCAGGAATTGGAGACCAGCCTGCACAACATAGTAAGACCCCATCTCCAACAAAATAAAAGAAAATAAGACTGTTTTCTCCTTCAAATCATGAGCTAATAGCCTCAGTTCGTTTGTCTGTAAAACGGGAACAATAACAGCACCTACCACATAAGATTGTTGTGAAGATTAAATGAAATGCCACGTAAAGTTCTTAGCACAAGGCCTGGCATAAAGTAAGTGCTCAATAAGTGGCAGGTGTAAGTGTTATTAACATGACTCTAGTGGGGAGACTTTGTCTGGAGAAACACATATGCTGTGAACTGGACTAGACTCTTGCAAACTGAGTGGGTCTTGGCCTTGTATGAATCCAGTTTGCCTCTGCCTTCCTCCTCTCCCTGCACTGGCTGCTGCACCTCCCACTTACCCCAAAGGGACCCCAAGATTCAGACTGATCCATTCATCCACCAGAAGGGACTGCAAGACCCAGGCAGAGCAGGAATGGTTGGTGGGGGCACTTGACTCATAGCCACCTATGGTGACATCTCAGAGAAAAGAGCTCAGGAGAAACAGTCTTCACCAATCGGGTTCCAGGAAAGCCTCGCGGAGGAGAGAGCTCCCAGGAACAATGGGAAAGAGCAGAGGGCAGTGGTTCTGTGTATCCTGGGTCAGAGGTAGGATGGGGAACAGGGAGTGAGGAGGGTTTCCCCCATGTCTCTTTCCACATCCTGGGCTGGCAGGGATGAGCAGGGTACCAATGAGCCATATCCATGCGGGATACAGGGAGCCTGGCTCTTCAGCCAGCCTATGCCTCTGCAAGATGTATGCATCTCCATGCATCCAGTTCAGTGCTCTGGCAGGCATGTGGGTGTAACTTACTGGACATGACAAAGCCAGGATGTGTGCCAGGCCCTAGGCATATGGCAGTGACTGAAATAGGCAGGGGCACTGATCCTGGGATGCCTACAATCTGGAGGGCACAGTGATCCCTCAATCCGAGAAGGCCTCCTGGAGGCAGACGTCAGGCGGGACAGGAAGGGGGAAGGAGGAGGAGAAGGTGCTGGTTGGAGAAGGAAGTGTGGAAGAGCAGAGCATGCCAACCTGAAGACCCCCCATCACTACCACCAAGGAAAGAAGGGGTGGCCTGGCCAAGTCAAATGGATTGGAAAGGTCCCAGAGCCTCTGAACAAGTAGGGGAGGGGACCAGAAAGGGGTAGATGCTGCTGGCACTGGTTCCTGGCCTGAGTGGGAGGAAACGTCCTTGGACCTGCTGGCCTGGGACTCTGGCCACCTCCGACCTCCCTCTGTTGGTGGTGCAGCTGCAAGAGCTGGATCTGCCGCATTCCTCGGAGGCCCAGGTTGCCTTCTGACTGGGCTTGGAAGAGCCCCTGGGGGCAGGCAGGTCTCTCCTTGGTCTCAGGGCTGGAAAAACTGGTCTTCCTGCACACCCCCCACCAGCAGCCTAGAGTTCGAGGAGAGGGTGTCAGCAGGAACAGGAGGTTCCCTGCATTCCACCATTCCACAGGGGATGGGAATGGGAGGGGAGCGGGAGGAGAGAAGGCTAAGAAGCACATGAGGGAGGAAGCAGGATGGGAACTGGGAGCTTCTCTGACCAGGGAAGAATGTGACTAGACTGAATAGGGGGGGGGGGGACGACTTTTTTTTTTTTTTTTTTTTTTTTTTTTTTTTTTTTTGAGTTGGAGTCTTGCTCTGTCACCCAGGCTGGAGTGCAATGGCACAATCTCGGCTCGCTGCAACCTCCACCTCCTGGTTTCAAGCAATTCTCCTGCCTCAGCCTCCCAAGTAACTGGGATTACAGGCACACACCACCACACCCAGCTAATTTTTTTTTTGTATTTTAGTAGAGACGGGGTTTCACCATGTTGCCCAGGCTGGTCTCAAACTCCTGAACTCAGGCAATCCACCCGCCTCGGCCTCCCAAAGTGCTAGGATTACAGGCGTGAGCCACCGCACCCTGCTGGGGACAACATTGTTTTCCTTTATATATGTCATCTCAATTGGAGACATTTTTAATAGACTTCAGAAGCAGGAGGAGATCTGGGTCAGACCTCTTTCCTTCCCCTGTCTGAGAAGGAAGATAGATAGATGCCTTCCTCATCAGCAGGAAAGCTTGAAGTAAAAGATCAAGAAGCCCTTCCCCAGTGGTTAAAATGAAATAGATGACCATGAGGCAGGATTGAAGTATCCTCTAAAGAAAAAAGGAGAGAATGGATCTCAGTCTGGGATACACCCCCTCATCTTCCCGTGGGTGGAGGGGGACAGGGGTAGGGGGCTCAAGACGAGGGCACTGTCTCGCTATCTTCATGGAGTCCCCCTGCTTCCTGGGTCTCTAGACTGTGTCAGACCCAAGGAAAGCCCCAGACACTAGCATTACCTCTATACGAAAATCCTTTACAGGAAGAGCGACTTAATAGTGTAGAAATGAAAGAATCTTGGTGGCCAAAGCTAAGCTTGATGAGTCCCAAGATGGGCCCAGGGACACAGCAAGGCCAGGTCTCTTAGAATATTCTCACTCTGTCACCTGGATCCTTTTCCCCTCTCTGGGCAGAGAGCTGCCCCCTTCTCCTCCCTGCCTCTCCCCATTCCTCCCCCAGGGCTTGCTGTGATGTTGGTCCAGAGTGGGTGCTCAGCACGGGTGCAGTGGGTTATAATGGACCAAACCCAAGCCCCTGAGGTTTCTCCAGCTCCATGAATCTTCTTCCCTAAAAACAAAACCCAACTCTTCTTGGGGAGGAAAAGACCAGATATCCTCTCAATGTCCTTTCTAGCATTCAGGGACATAGTTATTGAGGTTTTGTGTCTCAAAATATACGCCATGTATCACCTGCCTGCCTCAGTATTAGGGGAACCCTTGTTCAAAATGCAGATTCCCACAGCGTCCCCACTCTAATTCACTGGGCCCAGGAACCTGCATTTTATACATGCTCTCCACATCAAAGTTTGTCAAGATTCTAAGAAATTTAAGAATCTTGACTGGGTGCAGCAGCTCATGCCTGTAATCCCATGCACTTTATGAGGCCACTGCAGGAGGATCACTTGAGCCCAGGTGTTCAAGACCAGCCTGGGCAACACAGGGAGACCCCATCTCTATAAGAAATAAAATAAAATATAATCAAATAAGCCAGGTGTGGTGGCCACATGCCTATAGTCCTAGCTACTGGGGAGGCTGAGGTGAGAGGATTGCTTGAGCCTGGGAGTTTGAGGCTGCAGTGAGTCATGATGGTACCACTGCACTCCAGCCTGGGTGACAGAGCAAGACCCTGTCTTTAAGAAAAAAGGCAGATGTGGTGGCTCATGCTTTTAATCCCATCACTTTGGGAGGCCAAGGCTAGCAGATTGTTTGAGCTCAGTGGTGGTGCATGCCTGTAGTTCCAGCTACTTGGGAGGATGAAGTGGGAGGATCACCTGAGCCCAGGAGGTCAAGGCTGCAGTGAGCTGTGATCACACCACTGCACTCCAGCCTGGGTAACAGAGTGAGACTCCATCTCAAAAAAAAACTAAAAAGAAAAAAAAGAGACCAGGTGCGGTGGCCCATGCCTGTAATCCTAGCACTTTGGGAGGCTGAGGCGGGCGGATTGTGAGGTCAAGAGATCAAGACCATCCTGGCCAACATGGTGAAACCCTGTCTCTACTACTAAAAATACAAAAATTAACTGGGCATGGTGGCGCATGCCTGTAGTCCCAGCTACTCGGGAGACTGAGGCAGGAAAATCGCTTGAACCCGGGAGGCACAGGTTGCAGTTAGCCAAGATCATATTGCTGCACTCCAGTCTGGCAACAGAGTGAGACTCCATCTCAAAAAAAAAAAAAAAAAAAAAAAAAAAGGAGCCAGGCGCGGTGGCTCAAGCCTGTAATCCCAGCACTTTGGGAGGCCGAGGTGGGTGGATCACGAGGTCAGGAGATGGAGACCATCCTGGCTAACACAGTGAAACCTGTCTCTACTAAAAAAAAAATACAAAAAACTAGCTGGGTGTGGTGGCGGGAGCCTGTAGTCCCAGCTACTCGGGAGGCTGAGACAGGAGAATGGCGTAAACCCGGGAGGCCGAGCTTGCAGTGAGCTGAGATTCGGCCACTGCACTCCAGCCTGGGCGACACAGCGAGACTCCATCTCAAAAAAAAAGAAAAAAATCTCTGCAAGGGACCCACTCAATGAGCAGTTCCTCAGAGTCGGGGGTTGCTGTTTGGCTGTTTGGGCATCTCTCAGACACTCTGTTCCCCAAAGCCAGTCATTCAGAACTGATGGGCAGAAGCCTTCTGTAGCCTCTGCAGTATGACTGGAGGGAAAACTTCCCCATGCGAGTAGCCTGATTATGGAACATCCTTCCCTGATATCTCTATTCCTTTCATTTGATTTTCCCTTAACATTTCTTGCGAGCCCACTGACTGCCAGGCACTGTGCTAGAGGCTGATCATTCCCCACGAGGTCCTGCACACCTGCCCGGGGAGGGGGCAAAGGATGAGTGAGAGCTGGCATGGAGCAGGGAAATAGAAACAATGGCCTCTTAAGGTCCCCTGAAGGCCCAGAGGCATCTCTGCCCAGGCCTCCTCCTCCCAGCTCTCAAGACACAGGACACGGGTGGGTGCAAGGCATCCTAGCCTGGGCCAGGCTTTGCCCTGCCTCCACTCCGCTGCACTGCCCAGTCCAGGTGAGACTGGAAGATCCTGACAGTGCCAAGCCTCACGGAGGGGATGGCTTCTAACACTACAGTCTGATTTCCTTCCAAAACGTATCAGTGGAACGTCAGGAAGCTTTACCAAAGCGGAACTAACTGATGGCTTCGTCATTCATTTACACATTCATTTATTCACCAGGCCCCTCCTCTGTTCCAGACTGGGACTTCAAACACGGAGAAGGTATACCCTGTGCCATCAAGAGATGCTCACAGCCTCAAGGAAAAGCCACACATGAAACAGACACTTGCAATTCAGGCATTCAATCATTCACTCATTCATTCACCAGAAGTATATCAAGGATCTGACTCTCTCCAATCTACTAGTGCTGTTATCTGAGGCAGATGGTGCAGAGGCCAAGGGCTTTGCAGTCAGACAGTCCTGGGTTCAAATCCTGCCTTCTGGCTCCTGGTGAAAACCAGGAGGGCTTTGCCTCATGGACCTGGGACTTCCCCTGGCTTGTCAGAGAGACAGGAGTGGTGTCAATTAGGGGTAATTGAGGTAATAGGCATCAGACCGTAGTGAGTGAGTTTCTAATCAGCAATTTCTCCTGTTGCTGCTTCCTCAATCAAAGCACTTATCTCTTTGTGTGGGCTCAGCTCTTGTCCGTCCCTAGATGCATACACAACACATTCATGAGATGTAGGTCTTGGGCCTGGGTGTTCAGCAAGGGTTTGCTCTGTAAATGGGCGCTCAGAGTGCAGAGATAAGCAACGGCCTTGGGAAGGAACTGGGTGCTGCCCTGAAGGCTCTAGCTTTGATTAGATCTATTGGCTGGCTTTTGGTTCAGAATGCAGAGCTCTGCGGATCAGGTGAACCCACAGAGGGTTAAAGTTGACTCCTCTGACCCTTTTAGCCTCAATAAAAGAATTCCATAGAGGAGATGAGTGTGGAGCCATACACACACACACACACACACACACACACACACAGAGTGACCACCACACAGTCTTCAAGCCCGACCACAAGGGCAGTGAGTGGAACTGACAACCAACACCAGAGTCAACTAAGGAGGGACACCTGGGTCCTCTCTGGCCCTCAAGCTCTGCCTTCCACTCCCACCCACCCTCCCCCAGGCATTGCGGAAGCCACAGTACCCTCCTCCCTTCCCAAAGGAAGCCTTTGCATGTATGTGAGAAGTGCTTTGAAATGTCTAGAAAGTTCTAGCTGAGAAGGCTTCATGTACTTTCCAGACATGAAGACCTGGGAGGCAGGAAGTGTCCTAGAACCACCATCCCCAACTCTCAGGAAGCACCGGTGCTAATTTTCCAGAGCTTCCTTGGTCCTTTCCAGAATTTTCTCTTTTCTGCAGGAAACGTCCCACAAGGAGAGGAGAAGAATGCTCCCTTCCCTCCAACACACACACACACACCTCTAAGAGAGCAGCTTTTCCCAGACCACCCAGCCAGCTGAGTGCCACCCCAAAGAAGAGGACCCTGCCCAGGGGATTTGGGAAAGGAACAGCTCAGATTCCATCTGAGGGGACTTGGATCAGACTTAAGAAAGGGCTTCCTGAACAGGTGGACGCTGCCCCCAGGATCATATCACCGGGACAGAAGGGAGGACGCCCTCCTCTAAAGGTGGTGGGAGAAGTACAACCCACTGAGCAGCAGCTCTCAGGAGGTTTAATGCACACACCCGCTGGCGCAGCTGTTCTGGAGGAGCAGTCCTACAGAAGCTCACTCACAGGAGCACAAATGTGCTCATACCAGCATCCTTGTCCCAGAGTTATCTATGACGATGAAAAATCAGAGACTGCCCAGATGCCCCTTGATAAGAAAAGTTAAGCAAGTTAGAGTTCAGCCACACAGAGGACAGATGCTCTGCAGCCCCTGAAAATGAGATCACTCTGTGTATACAGATGGGCATGATGGAAAAACAAGTTGAAAAACTATTTGTAAGCTCCCATTTGTATTTTATTAACAAAAAGGTTTTTTCAATGGTTAAAGACTCTGAAGGAAGCACACCAATCAGTTACGTCTGATGGGAGAATGGACTTATGGAACACTTTATATTCTATAGGCTTCCATATTTGAATTTATTTATTTATTTTTGAGACAGAGTTTCACTTTTGTCACCCAGGCTAGAGGGCAATGGCATGATCTCAGCTCACTCTGCCTCCTCCTGGGTTCAAGCGATTCTCCTGCCTCATCCTCCTGAGTAGCTGGAATTACAGGCGCCCGCCACCATGCTAATTTTCATTGTATTTTTAGTAGAGACGGGGTTTCACCATGTTGCCCAGGCTGGTCTGGAACTCCTGACCTCAGGTGATCTCTCCCCTCCCACCTCAGTCTCCCAGAGTGCTGGGATTACAGGCGTGAGCCACTGCACCTGGTATATATTTGAATTTTACAGCAAGTATGTAGCACTTCTGTAACTTTTTTTTTTGTCTTTTTTTTTTTTTTCTCCTTTTTGTGGAGAACGGGGTCTCGCTATATTACCCAGGCAGGTCTCGAACTCCTGAGCTCAAGCTATCCTCCCGCCTCTGCTTCCCTGAGAGCTGGGATTACAGGCGTGAGCCACTGCGCCCGGCCTGTAACTTCTTAAATGAAACTTTTTTTAAATGAATAAAACTTAAGGAGTAGAAGGGAGGGGACAGGGCAGGTAAGGAGGGTTTTGCCCTATCCTCTAGGCAATGAATGGAAGTGATGGCTCTGAGGACACCCTTCTCGCCCCAAGGAGAGGTCAGCCCCCCTCCGACCCACACTCCCATCAGTCTCAGCTCAACTGAATGTTTACAGAGCACCTGCTCCAGCCCAGGCACAGGATTTAGAGAAGGAGCTTGGTCTCTACCTCAGGGGCTCCCAGTCTGTGGGGGAGACCATGTCTCTGTGGTTCCTGTCCAACCTCAAGCGCATCCCCCCACACATACGTGCACACGTTCACAAACACAATGCGCACATACAGGGGCTGAGGAGGGGTGACTGGAGACCAGCTGTCTCTGGGGAGTGTGTGTTGTGGGTAGAGGGTTTCATAGAGTTTTGGGAATCTACAGTAAAGAAGCCTGGAAACCTAATTGATATAGAAGGGAGAGGCTTAGAGGGGTCTTTCCAAGGTTTTGCCAGGATCCCCCCTGCCACACCCCACTCTTCTGAGGGACCTAGACAATCCGCTTGGCCTCGGAGCTCCAGTGTCTCCATGTGTAAATGGGACTCAGCAATACTAACGCCAAGTAGGATCACTTCGGCCCTTTGAGTGGCAGTTTCCCTTATAGTAAACGAAGGTGGCTCCTTTGCGGGGAGCGGGAGGGAGCCATAGGCCCAGGTGAGGACCTGCCAGGTAAAGGGCCGCCTGGGGCGGGGAGCGACCGCAGCTGCCGAGCAGCACCCAGAGGCCTGCGCGGGAACTGCAACTGTCCCGTCCCGGTCCCTCGGCGGAGAGGAAGCCCTAGAATCGGAGGTGAGTCCGGCTGCCCTGCCCTACCGGGCTGGGTCCTCGGCAGCTTTCCGGGGACGGGGTGGGCAAAGGAGAGGCCAAGAGAGGCGGAGACTGGGTCCTCCACCTGCAGGGAGCTCCCGTCTCAAAGTGGTGTCTGGGCCCGGGCTGCCATAGCCGGGGACCCCAGGAGAGGGGCAGGATAGTGGGGAGGTGCCAGGAGAGGGCTAGGTCCAGGCTGAGGGGTGGCAGGGAGAAGGTTAAGGGGCAAAGGCAGCGGTCTCCGTAGAGGAGACAGGCTGAGGGCTGGAGACAGGACGGCGATTCAAACGGAGAAAAGAGGCCAGGCACGGTGGCTTACGCCTGTAATCCCAACACTTTGGGAGGCCGAGGCGAGCGGATCGCTTGAGGTCAGGAGTTCGAGACCAGCCTGGGCAACATGGTGAAACCCCGTCTCTACTAAAAATACAAAAATTAGCTGGGCGTGGTGGCGCACGTCTGTAATCCCAGCTACTCAGGAGGCTGAGGCAGGAGAATCGCTTGAACCCGGGAGGTGGAGGTTGCAGTGAGCCGAGATGGTGCCACTGTGCACTCCAGCCTGGGCAGCAGAGTTACACTCCATCTCAAACAGCAACAACAACAACAAAAAGGAAAACAAAGGGAGAAAAGAACCGAGATGCCGGGGAGGCCATTTTGGCCAGCCCCCTGCCTCCAAGCCCCTCCCAAATGGGATGCCTTGTTTTGTTTCTTTGTTCTGTGAAAATCCACCTGGAACAAAGAGTTTCTAGTCTCATCCACTCCCCTCACCCCCGCCCCGAGTTAGGATTCCCCAGGTCCAGGACTTCTTGGGAAGTCACTCGTGGAGGGCCAGCGACCTCAGATATACCCCTCCCCCTGCCCAGCCTTGGGGGAGGGAAACCACTGCTTTAGTCACGCCAGATAATCACCTCTGGTCACTCACTGTCTGGCCTCTTCCTCCAAGTAACTCCAACTATCTCTTAGACATTATCTCACCATGCAGGCTTGGTGGGTGGGTGGGAGAGAGGAAGGGAGGGGGAGCCAGAAGTGGGGAGGTGGTATTTAAGAAAGGAGAAACTGAGGCCAGAAAGGACCAAAATGCCCAATGCCCTGATTCCCCACATAAGCTAGAAAGGTGACATTGTCATGCTCATAGGAGGACTGGAGGGCAAACTGCAGAGAGAATTTCCCAGAGAACTGTGAAAATGACCATTTGAAAGGAGCTTCAGGGGAATCACCAGTGCCCCCTGAACACCAGTTATGTGCCAAGTACTGTGTTAGGGGCTTTATAGGAATTACCTCATTCGTTCCCCGAAGGAGATACACACTATAATTATTATTCTTGCTTTACAGATGAGCAAACTGAGGCAGCCACTTGTTCAAGACCACTGGATAAGCCAGTGGAGATGCCAGGACTCAAGCCTAGGAAGCCTGACTCCAGAGACAGTCTCCTGGTGAAGCAATGGAGCAATCTGGACATGGGGGCCTGCCTGGGATGACCTCCTCTGGGCCCTCCTGCAGGGCTAATGGAGTGACCTGTAGGTTTCCATTAAGATGACAGGCACAGCTACCCAGGGCTGGACTGTGCCCCTCTCCCAATCATCAATGAAGGATCCAGGCCTTAGCAGACCCCATTGTCAGTCTTTCTCTCCCCGCAAATTTATATGTGACCTAAGAATTATGCTGGAAGAGGAAAATAAGCAAGAAGAGTTTCAATCATTTGCCTTTCTCTTGTGTATATGTTACCCTCCGATTTTTTCTAGTGCTTTTTTTTTTTTCTCTCTCTCTCTTTTTGAGACAGGGTCTTGCGCTGTCACCCAGGCTAGAGTGTGGTGGCACTATGTTGGTTCACTGCAACCTCTGTCTCCTGGGTTCACACAATTCTACTACCTCAGCCTCCCCAGTAGCTGGGATTACAGGCATGCGCCACTACGCCTGGCTAATTTTTTTTTTTTTTTTTTTTCAGTAGAGATGGGATTTCACCATGTTGGCCAGGATGGTCTCAAACTCCTCAGGTGATCCACCCGCCTCGGCCTCCCAAAGTGCTGGGATTACAGGTGTGAGCCATTGTGCCCAACCAACTCCTTTTTTACTTTTCTTTTTCTTTCTTTCTTTCTTTTTTTTTTTTTTCTGAGACAGGGTCTTTTTCTGTTGCTCATGCTAGAGTGAGTGCAATGATGCCATCATGGCTCACTGCAACCTCTCCCTCCTGGGTTCAAGTGATCCTCCAATCTCAGCCTCGGTAGCTAGGATTTCAGGCACGTGTCGCCATGCCCAGCTAATTTTTTGTAGAATCAGGGTTTTGTTATGTTGCCCAGGCTGGTCTCAAACTTCTGGGCTCAAACAATCCACCCACCTTGACCTCCCAAAGTGCTGGGATTATAAGCATGAGCCACTGTGCCTAGCCTCTAGTGCTAACTCTTGAGCCCTCTTCTTCCCTCTCCTGTCAACTGCACCTGCTCCCATACCTTATCCAGTGCCACAGCAGCAGGGTGGCCTTCCAAAGCCTGGAGCAGAGGAATTCCCTAATTCCGCCCCACTCTAGACCGGGATCCAGCACATTTAATGTCATGCACCTAAGACCTGGAAAGTTCCTCCTGAGGTCTGACCCAAATCCTTCCTTCTTTTTTTTTTTAGACACAGTCTTGCTCTGTCGTCCAGGCTGGAGTGTAGTGGCATGATCTTGGCTCACTGCAACCTCTGCCTCCTGGGTTCAAGTGATTCTCCTCCCTCAGCCTCTCAAGTAGCTGGGACTACAGGCACCCGCCACCATGCTCAGCTAATTTTTTTTGTATTTTTAGTAGAGATGGGGTTTTACCACATTGGCCAGGCTGGTCTTGAACTCCTGACCTCAGGTGATCCAGCCGCCTCGGCCTCCCAAAGTGCTGAAATTACAGGCTTGAGCCACTGCACCTGGCCGCCACTGGGCTCTTCTAAGCTAGGATGAGAGGGCAAGTGTCCAGCCGGGCCTGGATTTTTCTACCTCCCAATTGCCTTCCTCATTATAAGAGCAAAAGGGGAGGCAGCAAAGGGGTGTCTAATCTGCGGGAGCCCCACTCAGGCCCTCCCCCAAAAAAGCCTCATTACCATGGCCCCAGCCACTCTGCCCTCAGCTCTGTTTACTCTGTCATAAGAACAGCACGACTCAGTGAGACTTCAAAGGGAGTGTTCCAGTGGCATGCTTGCAGGGCAGGCAGACAGAGACAAGAGGACAAGGGAGGTACGGCCGGGGCTCGAGGCCCAGGACCTTTCCCTAAGTGGAACAGGCACCCTCTGTAGGCACAGAGCACCGAGGCAGCACTGCCCCTGCATTCAGCAAGCTCCCAGCTCTGCTATGGGAGCCCCCAGTCTGATAGTGTGACCTCTTTCTTGTTCTCTTTCTGACACACACACACTAGGACACGAATGTGGAAATTGACTCTGCTGCACACCTGGGCTGTAGACATCAGGCTGGGGTCAAGGAAGGCAGCTCAGCAGTCCCCTCTTTCAGACTCTGTGATTCGAACTTGAACCCACAATAGACCCTGAAGATTAATTGTATTACTGGTCGCCTTGGCCAGCTGCAGTGGCTCACACCTGTAATCCCAGCACTTTGGGAGTCCGAGGCTGGCAGATCACTTGAAGTCAGGAGTTCAAGACCAGCCTGGGTCAACACGGTGAAATCTTTTCTCTATTAAAAATACAAAAGTTAGCTGGGTGTGGTGGCGCATGTCTGTAATCCCAGCTACTTGGGAGGCTGAGGCAGGAGAATCACTTGAACCTGGGAGGTGGAGGTTGCAGTGAGCCGAGATCACACCACTGCACTCCAGCCTGGGCAACAGAGTGAGACTGTCTCAAAAGAAACAAACAAACAAACAAACAAAACAAAAAACAAAAAGAAACATTGTATTACTGGTCACCTAGATTCCTACCCAAGTCCCTCCCCACCACAGTTATTCCCCTACCCTCATACTCCTCCATCAACTCCTGCACCCACACTGGGTGGGGGGGAGTCTTCCGTGGTGCCTGTCCTTGACGCTTCTTGTAATGCCAGCATCCTATCATGAAACCCTGCCTCTGGGCAGAGCTTCGGGGGTAGAAGGAATGGGTTGGGAGGCCTACCCCTACGCCAGCACCACAGGAATGCATGCCTCCCTCCCATGGGTCCTACCTGGGAGGATGAGATGGTGCGGGGGCAGCCACCTCCTCCTCCTTTGCCACCCCACGTCCCACCCCTGGGGGCCTCCAAGAAGCCATCACACCCCTCATACCTTCAGGGGTTTCTCTTCTCAAGTGCTTTCTCCATCCCCAGCCTCCTTAACGAAGCCAGTGAACCTCAAACAACAGGCAAGTTAAAGTCTTGAAGCCTATCACATAGGAGGCACCCAGAGGGTAAATGGAAGGCAAGGTGCTCCAGCCTCCAGACTATCCTGACTTGGGACAATTCCCAGGCCCCGTTTCCTCTTGCACTTATAAAAGGCAGAAGGTTGAAAGGAGGGGTGGGAGCAGAGCAGGCAGTCTGGGATTCTGGAGTAGTCACTCCTGGTAAAGTTGTTTTTTTTTTTTTTTTTTTTTTTTTGAGATGGAGTCTCACTCTGTCACTCAGGCTGGAATGCAGTGGCATAACCTCAGCTCCCCGCAACCTCCACCTCCCAGGTTCAAGCGATTCTTCTGCCTCAGCCTCCCAAAGCAAAATGTGGCACGCACCTTTAGCTGGGACTAAAGGTGCGTGCCACTGTGCCTGGCTTAATTTTTTGTATTTGTAGTAGAGACGGAGTTTCACCATGTTGGCCAGGCTGGTCTTGAACTCCTGACCTCAGGTGATCCGCCTGCCTCAGCCTCCCAAAGTGTTGGGATTACAGGCGTGAGCCACCTCACCCGGTCCCAGTAAAGATTTCTAATGTCCCATCTGTGTCAATGTGTCATTAGGAGCAGTGTCATTTTCAACAGAAAACATTGGGTGCAGACAGCCCTGACATCTCTCGGCAGAGGAGCTCTGGCACAGCCATGGTGACAGTGAGGCCGATGAGAACACTGCAGCTATACCCACAGGAAGAGGGGAGGGGATTCAGCAGTGGACGGTCCCATGGGTGGTATGGAAGATGATTTTAGGCTTGATAATGGTTAATAGTTCTATTTTAATGTGAGTGAGAAAATAGAACTGGTGCACCAAACCATAATTTCACAGATGTTACCGTTCAGCAGTATTTATTTACTTATTCCATTTAACAAACACAGAGCGGTTTCCATGCACCCAGCATCCTCTGGGCACGTTACAAATACTAACTATGGTAATTCTCTCAATAACCCCATGAGCTAAGTACTACTCTCATCACCATTTCACAGATGAGAAAACAGAGGCACAGAGAGCCCAAGGGACTTGCCCAAGTCACACAGCTAGTAACAGATGGAGCTAAGTTTGTTTGCTTTTTTAAGAGTTAGGGTCTTGGCCAGGCGCAGTGGTTCACACCTGTAATCTCAGCACTTTGGGAAGCCAAGGTGGACAGATCACTTGAGACTAGGAGTTTCGGACCAATCTGGGCAACACAATGAAACCTCATCTCTACTAAAAATACAAAAATTAGCCGGGCGTGGTGGTGCGTGCCTGTAATTCCTGCTGCTCGAGAGGCTGAACCATGAGAATTGCTTGAACCTGGGAGGCAGAGGTTGCAGTGAGCAGAGAACGCACCACTGTACTGCAGCCTGGGCGACAGAGCAAGACTCCATCTAAAACAAAAAAAAAAAAAATTAGGTTCTTGCTCTGTTGCCCAGGCTGGAGTACACTGGCGCCATCACAGCTCACTGCAGCCTCCAGCTCCTGGTTCAAGTGATCCTCCTGCCTCAGCCACCTGAGTAGCTGAGAGCACATAGGCATGTGCCACCACACCCAGCTGGAACTAAGTTTTAAAAGTTTTAGGCCAGGTGTGGTGGCTCATGCCTATAATCCCAGCACTTTGGGAGGCCGAGGCAGGAGGATGGCATAAGACCAGCCTGAGCAACATTTTAATTGTAAAAAAATTTTACAATTAGCTGGGTGTGGTGGCACTCATCTGTAGTCCCAGCTACTCATGAGGCTGAAGTGGGAGGATCCCTTGAGCCCAGGAGGTTGAGGCCACAGTGAACTGTGATCGTACCACTGTACTCCAGCCTGGGTGACAGAGCAAGACCCTAGCTCAAAAATATATATACAAATAAAAAAATTAAAAAATCAAAGTTTTCAAAGGCATAATCAGGTCATTAGCAGGAACCATAGAAATTGCATCCTTAGCTCTGCTTATAAAGTCAAAAAATTATTGGGTGCCTATTGTAAGTCAGGCTGTGTACTCAGTGCTGGAATAAAGGCAAAAGGGAGGAAAGAGGGGAGGGACCAGATTGCTCATCTGTGAATTCTAACTGGGAAGCATCCCGCTTTGCCTACAGCCGAGGTCCCATCTTACCTAGGAGGCCAGCGCTTTGATCTGTGGGCTCTGTCTGCCCCAGCCCACAGCTCATCCCTGGCTGTATGGGCGGGGGGGTGGGGGGGGGTGTGGAAACACACGCTCCTGAGAGCTGGGCCAGGGCAGGCCAGAGGAGCATGCAGCTCTGGGGAGAATGCCCCAGCCTCTAGGGGAGCAAGCAGGGATTAGGGACATGGTGCAGGAGCCGATGCAGCCGCTTTCATCTCTTCCACCCGGCGGGGATGCTGTCTGTCTCCCACCATCAGTCTGCCTGGCCTCTCCTGCCTGCAGGCCTGCCTTCTACCTGCCCCACCCCCACCCTGTGGATTTCAATCCTCTCCCACCTACCCACCCCCACCATTCCATTGCCTCCCTGGCACCCCACCCCTGCTCTTCATAGCCAGGCCCTCCCCTCCTCTAAGCCTACCTCCTTCTGGCCCTCTTGCTGGAAGCTGGTCCCACCTCCCCCTCACTCAGCACCGGAAGAAGAACCTCTCACCATGACAGCCATCCCCTTCATGCCTAACATGGGTCCCTCTGGCCAGAGCCTGAGCCACAGTCAGTCATCAGGAGGGCACAGGAGAAAGTACAGGCAATGCACTCTTTCAGATCACTTTTTCAGACTTTTCCATTTTCGCCTCCCCTCCCCCATCTGACTCAAAGGCACATACCTCCTGCCCACCAAGCATGTGCCAGTCATAACAAGAGATGGGCAAGGGCTTTGGGCAACTTGCAAGGCACACTGGGTCTCTGCGCCTGGCAGGCCCTAGGTCCATTTCCTTCCTGCAAGCAGCATCACCCATTCCTCAAGGAGAAGATGGTGGATGGGGATGGGAGTTAGTAAGAAAGGAAGAAGGGAGGGGTCCAGTTAGGAGCCACCAATGCTAATGCAAACATGTGGCGCTTCATTTGTGCCATGCACTGCTCTCTGTCCAAAGTGCCTTAGGCTCCTGAACTCACCTAATCCTTATAACAAGCCTATTAGGTAGACACTCTTTCCATTCCATCTTTACAGATGACACCATGAGGCACAGAGAGGTTTGGTAACTTGCCCAAGGTCACACAGCTAGGTGTTCAGGGCAAGACTTGGACCCAGACAGTTTTGCTCTCAACTATCACTGTGTAACTGTCCTGCTTGAAAGCCCCTCACTTACAAAATAAACCGAGGCTCACTCCTTTGAAGGGCATTCAAAGCCCTTCCTAAGTTCCAAGCTGTCTCTGCAACATCCCCTTTGACCGTGCCCTTCTCAGAGCCTGACAGCCTGAATCCCACCTCCTCCAGCTCCCTAGCAGTGTTACCTTGGGTACGTCACTCTAGCTTCCTGGGCCTCAGCTTCTCATCCCTAAAATGGGGGATAATGATACCTACTCTCAGGCTGATTGAGTTCACCCAGGTAAAGTGCCTACTAGGTCCCTGGCACCTCAGTACAAATCAGGAAGGAGGAAGATGGAGGGGAGCCCTGAGGTGGTGAGTTGGGGTGTCGGGGTTGTTAGGTGGGCGTGGAGGGGAGGGGTATCTTGCCAAGGACCATGGTGGGAAGGAGGCTGTCACCCAGAGAGGAGCGTGACTGGAGTAGGCTGGCCAATAACTAGCATGGGGGCCACATTGACACTGGAGTACCCAGGGTTACCAGGGGTAGATGGCACCAGATCAAAGGCTCCTATGCCCACCTCCCACCCATCCACAGAGGGGCAGCCCTGGCTAGGGCCTGACCCAGACCCTGTGCCTCCTATCAGCCCCCTGAGCCAGGGTGCAGCCCACAAGTCAGTGGTTAGGGCTACCAGGAGACAGGGCTTGCAGAACTTGCCCCGCAGGAAGCCTGAGCCCCTAGGCTGGGAAGGGGGTCTGGACGCAGCCTGAAATGGGCCCATCCATCTTTGCTGGCCCCGCCCCCCTGGCTGACCAGACACAGCCTACCCAACAGGAATCCAAAGGAAACAAATTAATTTGGGTATTTTTTTTTTTTTGACAGGGTCTCAGTGTCACCAAGGCTGGAATGCAGTGGCGCAACCACAGCTTACTGCAGCCTTGATCTCCAGGGCTCAAGTGATCCTCCCACCTCAGCCTCCTGAGTGGCTGGGACTACAAGCATGCACCCCCATGCCTAGCTAATTTTTTAACTTTTTATAGAGATGGAGGCAGCAGGTGTCTCACTATGTTGCCCAGGCTGGTCTCCAATTCCCAGACTCAAGCAATTCTCCCACCTCAGCCTCCCAAAGTCCTGGGATTATGGGTGTGAGCCACTGCCCAGCCAGGAATCAAATTAATTTGTGAATGTGAAAAATAAGAAGACAGAGAAGTATAGACAGAGCTGGGGTCCCAGAGCCTAGGCTGGGGTCCAAACCCCTGGCACCTTTTCTGAACCACAGGCACAGCTCCTCCTCAATTTCCTCATCTGCAAAACAGGGAAAATACAACCCCTCCCCTGCCTTGTCTCATGATTGCTGCCAGGGGACTCCAAATGGGAACAGGTGTGTGAAGGTGCAACTGTAAAGGACTCGAAAACTCAAGCAGCTCTTATCTGAGACGTGCCTGCCTCCATCCATTTTAAATACAGCTGTTAGAGCAATCACTATGCAAGACGGTGTGTGTCAGATGGAGCTTTCAACATGGGGCAGAGGCAGGCCCACTCGCAGCCCTCCAGAACCTTGATCTCCTACCAATAAAGGAATGGGCTGAGGTGGGGGGCGGGGGGGGTTCTGCCATCAGGATTTAATCCTAAATCCATCTATTTTGGTCATGTCTACCACTTCCTTCTTCCTTGAACCAGTCAGATGGGGGGATACATATACATATCCCCTGACCCCAAGGGCCCCTCAGCTGATGGGGGACAACCAGCCTCAGGTCTCAGGACCCTCCCCACTCAGCATCCCACCCTCCCAGTTCTGCAGACAGACCCCAGGCACAGGGAGACACAGCAGCTCTATCTTGTAGGGTGAGGGCTGATGAGAGGAGGGAGTGGGCTGGAACCTGCTCTCCACCCACCCACTCACCTCTGGGTTTCTTTGAGCCTCATTTTTGAGGCTGCCGCCCTGCAGGCTACCTGGGAATGGGTAGGTCCCTGACGCCCCTGGAGGCCCCATCCTCCTGATCTTGCCCACTACAGCCTTTTAGCCCAGCGTCTGGGGCTGAATGCAGGGATGACACAGTGGTTCTTTCCACTGTAGTCCTCCCCACCCCCACTTTGCCCTCCTCCTTGCCACTGAAGAGGCTGGGATGATGTTGGAGAGGAGACCAGTGTGGCAGGCCAGGCTGTGATTTCCAGAATTTGGCAGGGAGGAAGTGAGGCCACGGGGGACGTGATCCAGACGTTGAAGACAGTAGGGGCCCAGCTGGCCCCTCTCTCCCTGCACCTGAATGACGAGGACCCTGCTTCCTCCTCCAAGCTGAGTGATCTCTCCAAGGAGGGGCACAGAGGAGGGAAATCCCTGCACAGGCTCTCTGGGCTGCTGATGGGGGAGTCCCCCAGTAATGGGAGTGGAAGATGGAGGCAGAAAGAGACAGTGGACTAAGCAGGGAATCTCATGAGGCTTTGGTTCCAGAGTCCTGGAGAGGCCTCAAATACTGATCAAAGCTGAGCATGGTGGCTCACACCTGTAATCCCAGCACTTTGGGAGGCCGAGGTGGGTGGATCACCTGAGGTCAAGAGTTCAAGACCAGCCTGACCAACATGGTGAAACCCTGCCTCTACTAAAAATACAAAATTAGCTGGGCATGGTGACGCATGCCTGTAATCTCAGCTACTTGGGAGGCTGAGGCAGGAGAATCACTTGAACCTGGGAGGCGGAGGTTGCAGTGAGCTGAGATTGCATCATTGCACTCCAGCCTGGACAACAAAAGCAAAACTCTATCTCGAAAAAAAAAAAAATACTGATAAAAATATATGTCAGAGGCTCGAACGTCCCCAGCTTTGCGGGAAAGGCTTCATTGTCCCTGCATCCTGGAGCCCTAAGGAAGCTGCCCAGGCTCCTCACTGAGCTCAGCACCACCTGTCTCCTCCCTCCCCTCTGGCTCTGATGTCATTCTTTCCTTCCTTCTTTCCTTTCTTTTATTTCATTCATTCATTTATTCAAAGAATTAGGCCAGGCATGGTGGCTCACACCTGTAATCCTAGCACTTCGGGAGGCTGAGGCAGGAGGATCACTTCAGCCCAAGAGTTGGAGACCAGCCTGGGCAACATAGTGAAACCTCATTTCTACAAAAAAATACAAAAATTAGCTGTGCACGATGGTGTGTACCTGTAGTCCCAGCTACTTGGGAGGCTGAAGTGGGAGGATTGCTTGAACCAGGGAAGTCAAGGTTGCCGTGAGCCGAGATTGTGCCACTGCCCTCCAGCCTGGGCGATAGAGCAAGACCTTGTCTCAAACAAACCATTAACCAAAAAAGAAAAAAAGAATTGAGTGGCCACTTTCTACACGGCCCTTGGTTAAACACTCTGGGGGTTCTGTCTGGCCAAGACTTGTGTCCTTATTCCACTGTGTGTATCTGGCTCTCTGGGCATCCAGTGTGTCTTGTCTCTCTCATCAAACAGAAGGGTCCCCCAGGCCAGGGCTCTGCTTCACCCCTTGGATGGGGGCTCCCCAGAGCAAGTGTCCCCTTCGGACAGCTCCCTGCCACCTAGACAGCCACAGGAGAAGGCAGTGCTGAGTGCCCGAGCCCAGCCCTCCCTGCAGCAGGGGTGTGCTCAGACAAGTCTGTCTGGGGTGAGCAAGCCAACCTCAGCCCAAAGCCCCGATTTCTAAAGGCAAAATAAACTCCCTCACTCCTCTAGGCCTTCTCCCCAGCCAAGAACCTCAGACCGCAGGCCCCGCCAAGTTGGCAGAGCCAGGAGAAAACGGGCCAAAGTTCTTGAGGTAGGAGAGGGGGTGAGAGCCAGGGAGCCAGGTGTGAGGATCAGAAAGAGAAACCTTCGAAGGTGAGGAATGGTGGCCTAGAGAGGCAGAGGCTTGCTAGGCCACAGGGCAGGGAAGGCAGGAGCTGGCACCCAGGGCACTGCCTGGAGCTGCCTCCCTCAGCAAAACAGTCCCACACTCAGGTCTCAGATCCTGACACTTAACTACCACTCTCTCTCATGCACATTTTCACCTGGGATGGTGCGGGGAGAGGAGCAGGGAGGAGGCCACTTTGCCCTACTCCTCCTCTGTACCCAGCTCCCAGAGATAGGGGCCATCGTGCCCTGGAGCCTTCAATCTCTGCAAGCCCCAGGACCCTCCTTCCTGAACCAACCATCCACCCCAGGCTCTGGGGACCCCCTTCTTGCCAGCAAAGGGAGAAAAGAACGTCCCCATTGTGCTTCCTGGAACTCGGTCTTCACAGGGTGGCCGAGCAGGAAAGGGAGAGGCAAGGATAAAGGGAAAGAGTAAGCGAGGCTGGGACGGAGGAAGAAGGTGGCCAATGCTATGAGCCCTAAAGATGGGAGGGAAAGCCCAGGTGCGCACACATGCTCATGCATCAGCACACACGCACACTCGTGTGCACACACTCTCATGCCTGCTCACTCCCACCCATTCTCTCTCACCTTTACATGGATCCTCTTGCCAGCAGACCCCAGCCCATTCATATGCACACTCAGGGTGCAGCCACTGACACGGTCGTTCTCCCTCATTCCCATTCACTCACATAATCACACCTTCACACACGTGTATCTACATAGTCAAACCCTCGCTCACATACACACATATGCACACACACAGCACACCTGCTGTCACTTGTGCTGGTGTATACATGTTCACATCTGTACACACAATCCCACGCCACCTCACAATCGTGTACACACATGTTCACACACACCCTTGGGCGGCTAGCAGATCCCTCTGCCCCAGGTCTGGCCAGCTCAGAGGGCTCCTCCCCAGCCTGTCCAGTCCTGATCCCCTGGGCAGCCCCCAGACATGGCCTCTCCTGGGGCCTATCCAGAAATGCTCAGTAAATATTGGGTTTCCTGCTGCAGCCCCTCCACTCCTCAGCTCCCACCTACCTGGTGAGCACCCATTTTTGCCACCTAGAACTGGCCAAACTACCCAGGCCTGAAGGGCAGTGAAGTTCTGGCCAGGGGCCTGTGTCCTGCCTTCCACCCACTGTCTGGGGTCTGGACTCCCATGGGGCCCTGAGCCTGTGGCCCAGCCTGCTTGCCCTCCCCCTCCAGGAGGGACCTTAGAGAAGAGCACCTGGGGAACCCCTGATGCCTCAGTGTCCTCATCTGTACAAAGGAGGTAGACTTCCTGCTTGTGTTGGGTATCAGGAGGCTCCTGACCAGGAAAGGGCTGTGAACTGGATAGCAGCACGTGCAGGTGAGGGCTGTGTCACGCCTTTCTTACCATCACAGGGCCCTTGGGAGACTGCAGCCCAGGGATGCCAAAGGCCCAGTCCGGGGCTGCAGTGCCAGTGGGGGCTCCCACCCACCCGGCTCTCAGCCCTGGGAGTCTGTGCGCAGCCCAGGCTCTCACCACCCTCCAAGGCCCTTGCCCCTTAAAACCAGTCTCTCCAAGAGGCCTGGATCTGCAGCACCAGAAGTCCTGGGCCCGGGGCTGGGGGGCACGGTAAGCCTCTCCTCAGTGGGCATGGAACCCCTGCTTCTGACTGACAGATACTGCCAGGGGTGCCTGGGCCCTGGCAGGAGCTCAAGGTCCAGCCCAAGCTCCAGTGCTCTGTGCAGGGAGGTTTGTGGGGTTCTTGGCTCCCCCATTTCCATCAGGCCATGAAAAGGCTCCTAGGCAAGACCCCTCTTCTCCTGGGAAAGAGAATAGCCGTGGTACTGCCTCCCACAGGGCCATGAAGGGGGCACTCTGGGTGGGAGGCCAGGTGGGTCAGAAAATCCAGACCTGCAAAGGGCCTGAAAGAGGCCAAAGGAGGGGTGAAAGGGCCCTGGGGCTGCCTCCTTCTCCAGGCCCAGAAGCCCAGGGGGCCCTAACCAGAAAGGAGGCAGAGGGGCCCTGTGCTGCCTTACTTCCTGCCTGCACCAGGACCCAGCTCAATCAGGGAGCAGAGGAGGGGCCCAAGGCCCAGGTTCTGGGAGGGAAAAGGCACAGAAGAGGGCAACTGCCCATGTGTTGGGGGGTGAAGATCTCCTGAAAAGGAAGAGAGAAGAAAAATAAAAGGAAAGACAGAGATGGATAGAGAAGAAGAGAAGACACAGAAAAGATGACAGAGTGAGAAAATACACAGAGGTAGATAGAGAAATGGGGAAGAAGGGGGGGGAGAGAGAGAGAGAGAGAGAGAGAGAGAGAGAGAGACCATCCTTGGGAAACTGCAGCCTGGGAGAGAGGTTCCTGATCTAGACAGAGGATCAGAGACAGAGAACCAAGAACAGAGGGAAGAGATGGAGAAAAAGAGAAAGGGGTGAGAAAATGAAGAGAGAATGGAGGGCCAGCTCCAAGAAAGTTGGGAGAGCTTCCCTGGAGAGCTGGGAAGAGAGTGAGGGCAAGAGGCAGGGAGCGAGGCTCTAATTATCGCGGGCAGGCAGGGCAGGCGGCGGGCAGAGCAGAGGGTAGCCTGTTTGAAGTCTGTGGTGAGAGGAGCATCAAAGGGCCAGGAGGCGAGGACAGAGGGAGAGGGGAGACACAGGAGGGGCCACCCTCTGCTCAGGCCACCTGGACCACACAGTCTCGGCCCTCCAGCTCCTCCACCCCTGCCCACAGCTGGCCAGAGGTCAGAGCCACCTGCTCACAGGAAGCATCCCCAGGAGAAGGGCAGGTTGCTGGCCTTGGGGACCTCTGAGCGAGGCAAGCATCTCTCATGGTTCCTGCAGCCACCACCTCTCTGTCTCCCAGAAAAAAGCATCCTGGCCTCTCTCTGCCCCAGGTTCAGTGTTCTGAGGTGGGCTCCAAACTGCTCCAGCTTCAGGACAAGTCTCCATGATTTGCCTTCCTTGGGTTGGGAAAACTCCAGCTCTTGAGGTTCAGAACCTCCAGCCAGGCAGGGATGCCAGCCTCTTGGCTGAAAGGGCACGTCCTGAAATGACCTCTAGCCACCTCCTGCTCTGACCAGCAAGTCAGCCTCACGGCAGCTCTCAGCAGATGCTTTCTCCAAAAGATATATCTCTATGCCTTCCCTCTTCTGCCCATTCCAGAGTCCTATACTCCTCTAGGCCAGAAAGTCGGTGGTCTCACCCAAATCCTTCATGCTGCCTCTTATTTCAGACAGAGGCTGACTGGCCCCCGCACCAGCCCTAGCAGCCTTGAGGTTACCCACGCAGGCCCATCTCTGGTCCTCTAGCCTTTGCATCCTCTGCAGACCTCTCCTTCACCTCTCTGACATGTCCCTCTAGCTGATGCTCCTTGGACCCATTATCTGCAGTTGGGCCTGGGACTGCAGGGAGGGGGAGGTATCCAGAAATTAGGGGAGGCATGAGGCAGAGAAGTCAGGCCAACTTGAATAGGAATCCTGATTTTCCAACATCCTCAGTAGGTAATACTGAGCACATCCTTTCACCTTTCTGAGCCTCAATTTCCTCATTTGTAAAATGGGAGAAGTACTCCCTACCTTGAAGGGATGTTTTGTGAGAATTGAATGTGACAATGTGTATAAGGCACCTGGCATCCGGCATGTTCTCAATGAATGAGGGCTCCTATAATCATGGGAAACCAGGCCATAGAGTCACATGAGAGAAGATTTTTCCCAAGAGAAGGGCAGAAGAGACCAAGAAATAGGCCAACACTTTCTAGATTTTTCCATAACATGGTTTCTATCAGTCTAGATGATTGAGAGCTGATCAAAACCAAGGGAGATGTGAAAAACTCGTTCACTATGTATAGCCTGTCTTTTAAAGCCTCCTTCAGGCTCCCAAATCTCTGCCACAAATCTACTCTCACACCTATCCACCCACTCTCCCATTCACCTACACATCCTTCCATCACCTATTTATCCTTCCTTCCTTCCATCCATATATCCATTCAACCATCCAGCCATCCAGCTGGATCCATCCATGCACCCACCTAATAATCTGTCCATTCAAACATTCACCCTTATATCCATTTACCTAAACACCCACCAATCCATCCAAACATCAGCCACTCCTCCATCCACACACCCCACCTGCCCACTCATCCATCCATCCACTTACCCACCAACTCACACATGCATCCTCCATTCACTCACCTGGACATCACCCACTTCTATATATTTATCCACCCACTCACCACTGTGTGTTCCTCTACATTTATACGTCATCTCTTATTTCAAGACACTGAGCCAGCTCCCTAACCTTCATGGCTTCCCCCAGTCATTGGGAAATCCCAGTGTCCTTCTTGGAAGCACACTCCCGTAGAAGGGATGGGGCCAGTGCCTCCCCACCTCCACTGAAGACCAAACCAAAGGAGACAGTCCTTTTCTGCAGCAGAAGGGGCCTCAACTGTATAACAACTTTTGGATAAAAAAGAATATGGAGGGCTCCCTAAGAACAAAGTAGACCCCAACCCACGTAGCAGAAAGAGGAGGATTTCCATAACTACTCCCAAAAGCATGAGATGGACCATAAGAACTGTCCGTGGAATTGCGACCTGATTGCTCAAGGATTGGGTGTGACTCAGGGAGGAGCCAGGTCATCTCATTCAGCTCCCACTGACCCGGCTCCATTCTGGAGTTTCTCAAGACAGCAGATTGTTCAGGGGTGGAGGGGACAGGTACTGGGGAGGCAGAGGCCTGGCCACAGGAATTATGAAGGATCCAAAGGTTCTCTCTTGACACTTAGAGAACAAGACCCTGGGTTCTCTCTCAGCTTTCTTGCTCACCAGTTGTGTGAGTTTGGGTAAATCCCTTAACTTCTCTGAGCCTTGGTTTAAACACCTCTGAAATGAGAAAAGTAGCAATACTCGCCCCTTCTGTTGTGAAAATCCAAAGAAAGTAAACAAAGAATTTTGAAAACCATTTCTGGTTTTGCACAATGCGAAGAAAACAGCTCAACTTTGGGTCTTGAAGTCATGAGACAGTTACTCTAACCATATACTAGTGGCTCTGCTGATGCAGGGGAAGCCACAGGGGACTCTCCCAAAACACAAGTAACAGCCAGGCCCAGTGTCATCCCCAAGTCTCCTCTATCTAGCCTCTTCCTTCCTGAGCCCGTGGTGAAATGGACAGCTTAGCCTCGAGGGGGCATGCCTAGCTCTCACCGGAGGGAGCCTGCCTGCTTCACTCCCTCCTGCTCTCAGAGCTCACTGGCCTGGTCATGCCCTCCCCCAGGAATGCAGGGGAAAGAATGGAAGGTCTGAGCTGCAGTCAACAGTGGGGGAGGGGTGAAAGGGCAGGGAATGAGGGATTCAAAGACACAGGGGTGACAACAAAGATGTAGGTCTGCCAAGCACAGGCTGGAGTGACAGAGAAGCAGAGACCCAGCCCAGGCCAGCAATGGAAGGTGGCATCCCAAGACCCGCTTCTCAGGGGCCTGTACCTCTGCTTCCACACATACCCCTGCTGAGCAAGACACACACACACACACATAAACACACACACACACACACACACACACACTCCCAGGCTAGAGAGGCTGCGGCGAGGGCACCGCCCCTGGGCTTGAGGTGTTGGTGCCAGCCGGGTGGGCTGGCACAAGGTGGGGAGAGGGCGGTGCGGGCAACTAATCCCCCCAGCGTCTCCCAGACGCCCACAGAGACCAGGGTGAGCTCTTTGTCTGAGCGTGGAGACGACAGAGGGGCGGCGGGCAGGCAGGCAGGCTCCTCTTTCTCTCCCTTGCCTCCCGCCCGGGGCAGGTAGAAGCCTGCAGTCTGTGGGGACGGGTCGGAGGGAGTGGGGGTGAAAGGATTAGGAGAGAGACAGGCGCTTACAACTTGTAGGGTTCCCTCCCTCAGGCCCAGAGGGCCTGTGGCTTTGGGGTGGGGGTCCCCGGAAGGGCAAGAGGCCATGAACCTCAGCAGGTAGCAGGCCTTGTTTGCAGTGACTGATAAGTCTGTGCACATTTCACACACCTAGCTACACTCAGAATCACAATCACACGTGTGTATGCACGCACACACACATACACACACATGCACACGCAGAGCCAGAGCCCCAAATCCCCATCCACACATGTGTTTACTCACAGTCTCACACACAGAGACCAACATCCAGGGGGATAATTACACACCCCACAAGATCACAGTTATACAGTTTAAACTCTAGTCCCTCGTCTCCAGTCATACTCACAGGCTGCCCCCACGGACAGCATGATGGAGTCACACGCTGTCCTAGTCACCCACAATGGAGCATGCCATGGTCACCCGTGGGTCATCTCACACCCACACACCACCAGATCCCAGCAACACAATCCTCCATGCCTCATGGGGTCCCAGCCCACCAGCCCCATCACACCATGTTCAGACTACATAGCCCCAGCACGTGGTGCTGAATCAAACATGTGTGCCCCTCCTGTAGACCCCAATACACCATGTGGCCATGTTGTTACCCCTCTGTGCCTGCCTCTTTCTCTCCTGCATGTGTATATCCGCCTCCCAATCCTCCCACCTTCTCCAAACATGAACACTCAAACATGGCAGGCAGTCTTGGGTACCCCTCCCTACTCCTTGAACTCTGCCCCTACTCACTTCTAATAAGGACAGGCCCCCAGATTCCCAGGCCAGGGCTAAGCACCAGAGAATAAACCTCACACTGTGGCCATACTAGGCCTAGGCTGGGTCTAGGCTGAAGGGGCAGGCAGCAGGTCCCCCTGCCCCACGCCTGCCCTCCACTACCTACAGGAGCCCTCCAGCTTACAGGTACATATTCTGAGCATGGCAGTCAAGCCTCGCTTGCCCTGGCTGGCACCACCACTTGGCCCCCAACTCTGGCCCCTGAAATGGCGAGGATCACATTTGCCCCTTCTCCTCCCTGACCCCACTCTCTGCCCTGAAGCCTGCAGCCCAGGAGCCCAGCGTTGGCAAGCTGAGTCCCACTGCGGCTGGCGCCTCCAAGGATGAAAGACCTCTGGCTCCTCCAGAAACCAGGGCTAAATATACCCCTCGCCCGCTTTCTTGTGCCTAACTGGAACCAGCTGGGCAAGACCCACCCTTCCGCCTGCAGGACAGGTCATGGACCATCGCAGTATGGACAGGCAGAACGTCAGCAGGCAGCTGCCTGGGAGCCATGCCTGATAGCACTGGACCCTCAGACTGGAGCCTGAAAATATCTGGGAAGAAATGCACGTCTCTCAGCACCTCCTTCCTCCAAAACCTCACAAAGACGAGAACAAGCCTGGCACAGGATACATTAACTATTTCTTTTATTTTCTTTTTTAAAGAGATGGGGTCTTGACTGTGTGCGGTGGCTCATGCCTGTACTCCTAGCACTTTGGGAGGCAGAAGCAGGTGGATCACGAGGTCAGGAGTTTGAGACCAGCCTGGCTAACATGGTGAAACCCTGTCTCTACTAAAAATACAAAAATTAGGTGTGGTGGCACGCGCCTGTAATCCCAGCTACTTGGGAGGCTGAGGCAGGAGAATCGCTTGAACCCAAGAAGCAGAGGTTGCAGTGAGCCAAGATTGCACCACTGTACTCCAGCCTGGGTGACAGGTGACAGAGCAAGACTCCATGTCAAAAAAAAAAGAGATGGGGTCTCATTCTGTCGCCCAGGCCAGAGTGCAGTCGTGCAGTCATAGTTTACTGCAGCCTCGAACTCCTCGGCTTAAGCAATCCTCCTGCTTCAGCCTCCCAAAGTGCCGGGATTACAGGCATGAGCCACTGTGCCCGGCTGTCAAACGGACTATTTTTGAGTCTCAATTTTTCTATATGAGACATGTATGAAGATAAAATAGCACTGATCTCAATGTGTTGTTGTAAGCAGTGAGTTAATACAGGTAAAGCACTGGAATTGTACCTGGCACAAAGTAAGCACTCTATAAATGCTGGTCACTATCATGAACATTCTGGGCATCCCTCCTAGGGCCAACACTGCCCTGAAAGTGCTAGGCTTGCACAATCTTTGGACACACAGAGTTGTAGGCTGAGGACTAACTGCCTCACATCAGTAGGGCTGGGGGCACTGGCTGAGGGATGGGCAGAGGTGGAACTGATCCATGAGGGGCCCAGGGAGGGGTCCGATGAGCCAAGACACACCCCCACTCCCAGCCCTGCCCCAGGCCTGGCCACGTCCTGGGCTCCCCTCCCCCACCAGGACTCCGCCCGCCTGTGGTCTCTCCTGTGGCTGCAGCTCCCACGCCGCGGCCCAGTTTAGCGGCTCCAGCCCGCGGCCCCAGGACAGCCCACTCTCCGGCCCAGTCCAGAGGCCTGAAATAGGAAGGAAGAGGGGCCTAAAAATAGCCCTAATTACAGAGGGGCCCAAGGGGGTGGGGGGCGGCGGCTCCTCTCTGGCTCCTGGGCACTGCCACAGCCTGCTCAGGATCCTGCTCCGGCCTTGAGGAAGGGACCCCACCCTGGCCCTCCTGGCCCCAGCCCACAGCCAGCCTCCCAGTGGGACAGGGAGTGAGCGGTGGGGCGGGGGGGTGGGCCAGAGGGGAGCTTAGCCCAAGTTAGGGCCAACGTGGTCCCCTCCCCTGAATACAGGGCTGTGACAGCCCCACCTCTGCTCCCCCCACGTGAAGATCATTGGACAGCTCTTGGTCCCATGGCTGTCACAGAGGGCACTGCCCTCACTCAGCCTACCTCCCCGATTCCTGGCCCACCCCTCCCTGGCTCCTCCAGGAAGCCTGCCTTGCATATCTTCACCTAGCCCAGGCTCAACACTAGTAAGGGCTCCCAGATGGCCGCACCTCTGTCTCCCCCATTCGATTGGCCCCTGGGGCAGAGTTATGTTTTCGAATCAGCCTGGGGGCTCCCAGAGGGCAG
Source organism: Rhinopithecus roxellana (assembly GCF_007565055.1). Lineage (NCBI taxonomy): Eukaryota > Metazoa > Chordata > Mammalia > Primates > Cercopithecidae > Rhinopithecus > Rhinopithecus roxellana. The sequence continues at coordinate 6,821,219 of NC_044567.1, read as the reverse complement.
GGGCCACCTCTCCTACAGTTCAACCTCATTAGAAGAGAAAGAGTGCCAGGATACACAGAACAAAGGGAAAAAAAGAAACTGGTTCATGTACAGATGCGTAAATTCTTTTTTTTCTTTTTTTCCAGATGGAGTTTCACTCTATTGCTCAGGCTGGAGTGCAATGGCATGATCTTGGCTCACCACAACCTCTGCCTCCCGGGTTCAAGCGATTCTCCTGCCTCAGCCTCCCGAGTAGGTGGGATTACAGGCATGTGCCACCTTGCCTAATTTTGTATTTTTAGTAGAGACGGGGTGTCTCTGTGTTGGTCAGGCTGGTCTCGAACTCCCAATCTCAGGTGATCTGCCCTCCTCGGCCTCCCAAAGTGCTGGGATTACAGGCATGAGCCATTGCGCCCAGCCCAGATGCCTAAATTCTAAGAAGACCCAAGGGCTGAGGTCATCATGAGCACCTCCATGGGCAGAGCATTCTGAGTCAGGCCTGAAAGAAGCAGACCAAGGAGACATGAGAGGGACGGCAGTAGGAATAGGGACGTGGTGTGGGAGAGAGTGCTCTGGCTCTGAGGATCCTGGCCCCAGTCCCTTCCTGCCTCACTCGCCCAGGAAGCCCAGGGTTTTGGAACCTGTGAAGCTTGGGTTTGAGTTCCCTTGCACTACACATGTGCTGTCCTGCCTTCGGCAAGTGGCTTCACTTCTCTGAGTTCTGTTCTCTGGAGATGATCACTAGGACCTCACTGGCTTGCCAGGAGTAAAGGCTATCACACCCTCAGTGGGCGGGCACCCTGAGGGGAATGGCAGGTAGAGGCTCTCCCATGGAGCTGGATGCTCCTGCCCCTACCCTGGCCATGCTGGTATTTTGCTGCATGTTTTCCTCTGGGTGTAAAGTCCTGGGAAGGCGTTGGACAGGGTGTGGGTGTTGTGAAAGGTTAATCATCTTGGTGGGGGAGACCCCCAGCAAGGAGGGGGGGACACATGATGCGCTGGTGCCATCTGGTGGTTACAAATAGCAATAACAGTTACCTGGGTTGAGAGGAGAGAAGGGATAGAGAGATCAGGAAAGAGGATGAAAAAGAAGAGGAGGAAGACAGAGAAAGGCAAGAGGGAAGAAGGGAGGGCAGGAGATGGCAGCAGAAGCAAGATGCTTAAGAAGATCGGACCTTCTCAGATGTTGCCACGAGCCTAGGTAGGCCGAGAATATTTTTCTGTGGCATCTCCAGGGTCCCAGAAGCCATAAGGGACCCCATAGCACATGGGTCTGAGCCGCGAGGCCTGACAACCAGGTAATCTGGGATCCAGCAGGTCAAACCAGGAGTTACTCCATGGGGACCCCCCAATCCTCAGGCCCAGGCTCATGAGCGTTGGGCTGTTGGCCATGGACATCATGGATGGGGTAAAATGGTCCCCATGAACCTGGCCAAGTTGGCCCCTGGAAAGGTTGGACATGGGCACCCCCATGAGTGTGAGTGAAAGGAAGCATGTGCCTGTGCGTGTCGCCCGCAGGCAGGAACCCAGCACACACCCCACTGGCCCTGGGACACCCGTGACATGCACCTGCATTGTGTAGAAGGCTTGGGTTGAGCTGCCTGAGGGGCCCCCACCTCACCCTCTGCTTCCTCTCAGGGGTGGGAGGCCGAGGGTGAACTTGTTTACCACTTCTGCTCTGGGCAGTGGTGATGAGCTCACACTGGCCCAGTGCCCTCCAAGGGCAGGGCCAGGCCTGAGTCATGGGGGTCAGATGACTGTGGAGGCTAAATGGGTCCCATCCTGCAGCCCCCGGGAGCTGTTGGACACCCCGCCCTTCCCCTGATGGTGGGCCACCCTTCCAAATCATTCAGCACCCCCAGGCCAAACACAGGGTGGAGAGGATTCAGGGTTCAGGCCACCGTGGGCCCCTCCCCACAATTCCACCTATTCCAGGGCCATTCACTGCCCTCTGGGGGCACCACCCTAGTTCACGCTAATGCCCTCCCAGAGTGGCAAACACTCCTCTAGTCACATGTGAGGCCCCAAACACATCCTAGAAATAGATTAAACATTGAGGCTGTTACTTCTCCTGGGGCCTCAGGCTGCGGCACTGTCTAACGACGAGGTGGCGAACCAATGCTCTCCAGGGGCACTTCCCCAGTGACCTTTGCCCTTGGCCTGTGGTGCACGTTCCTGGGGCTGCAGTTGATGAAAGCTAAGAGAAGGCCCTCAGCTCTGTCCCCCAGCAGACCTGCGGGGTCAGGATTATCTGCTGATTGGAGGCCCACACCCTGGCTCCCTTCAGACAGCGTGAGGAACCAAGGTTAGCTTTAGCCAACAATAATTCCACCTTAACCGGGAGTGGTGGCTCACGCCTGTAATCTCAGCACTTTTTGGAAGGCCAAGGCGGGCAGATCACCTGAGGTCAGGAGTTCAAGACCAGCCTGGCCAGCATGGTGAAACTCCGTCTCTACTAAAAATACAAAAATTAGCCAGGCGTGGTGGCGCATGCCTGTAATCCCAGCTACTTGGGAGGCTGGGGCAGGAGAATGGCTTGAACCCAGGAGGAGGAGGTTGCAGTGAGCCGAGATACTACCACTGCACTCCAGCCTGAGCAACTGAGCAACACTCCGTCTCAAAAATAATAGCAATAATAATAATAATTCCACCTTCATGATGGATTTTTGTCTTTCACATCTTTTCTAGTATGCTGGGATATTTGGGTTCCACTGAAAATAAACTCTTAACGGATTTAAAAGCCTCCTCTTTATTTGGAGCACTGCCCAAGCTACAGCTTCCGTGGCATACCTCCCTCAAAGATGCTGGCTCCTGGAGGGCTACTCCACTGTTGCCCCATAATATTTCCCCGACAGCGCACACAGCCTTCCATCCATGACTGGGTTTAGATGTGTTTGAGCCTCGTCTTGTCTCCCTCCCCCATAGGACTGCTGCTCCCTGTGGTCAGGGCTGGAGCTCTTCACTCTGGGAACTCCCTTCCCCCCAGGTCCTCACCCTACAGTCCACAGACGTTGGCAGAGACCTGGGCATGCAGGCAGGTTCAATCCAGGTCCTGTCACTAGACTCACTGGGTGGCCTTGCATAGGCCAACCCCCCCACCAACTCTGGGCGTTCGCTGTCCCCATCTGTACAAAAAGGATTGGAAAAGATGACCCCATAGAGGACCCTCTGAACCCTAAAACTCTGTTTACAACTAACCAACAGGGGCATCTGTTTTTGTTGCAAAACTGAAGGAAGCCTGGGGAGGGAATTAGTGCTAGGGCTCCCTCCTGCTGCCCCAGCTCCCCACCCCCAGCCCCGAGCTGGCACTGATTCCTTCCCACTGCTGCTTTGGCAACGCCTGCTTCCTCCCAGCCTCCCCTGGCTTCACTGATTCCCCAACACGCCACCCCCGGCGGCCTCCTGCTTCAAGCCCTGACAGTGCCCCGGCTCCCCCATCCGCTCCTCTGATCTTCAACCCTGGCAGCCCCTCTCCCCAGTTTGGCACTGCATCTTTCAGCCTGCTGTCTGCCAAGCCTGGGCATCACTCACTCTCCATGCCCAGGCACCAGGGTTTGGCTTTGGCCTCCCCAAATCTTCAAGCCTCAACATCGTCCTCACCCACCTGCCCCTGGGCGCCGGAGACTCTCCACCGGAGACTCTCCAACTCTTCCTGAAGCCAGCTTGGTCATCCCTCTGTCTCAGGGCCAACCTACACCTCTGGGAGCACTGGCTGGTGGCACTACTGTCACCCCCTTAGGTCCTCCCATGAGTCTCAAGGTGATGACTCCATTTACTCTTTGGTGAGAGAGGAGGACAGCTTCACTCTATCATCATCAACATCAGAGAACCAAGGCGCTGCCTCTGAGTGCCAGAGGCAAGTCCCAGAGGCCGCAGGGGCTCTAAGTCACAGGGGGAACCTCCCAGAGGACCACTGACTGATAATGGGATTTCAGGGCCCTCTGGCCAGGAGGATTCTTCGCAGGAAAACTGAAAGCAGGCCCCATACACTGGTGGGCGTGCTCCTGACCCAGGGCACCCCAATGTCTCTGCCTCCAGCCCCTGCTTCCCTGTGGCACCTTCTGCTGCATTTGACACTGGTGACTCTTCCCTGTGTGTTTTTTGTTTGTTTGTTTGTTTTAGACAGGGTCTCACTCGGTCACCGAGGCTGCAGTGCAATGGTATAATCTCTGCTCACTGCAACCTCCACCTCCCAGGCTCAAGTGATCCTCCCATCTCAGCCTCCTGAATAGCACATGCCACCATGCCCAGCTACTTTTTAAAATAAAAATTTTTTTTTTTGAGATGGAATTTTGCTTTTGTTGCCCAGGCTAGTGTTCAATGGCGTGATCTCTGGTCACTGCAACCTCTGCCTCCCAGCAGGTTCAAGCGATTCTTTTGTCTCAGCCTCCTGAGTAGCTGGGATTATAGGCACCCACCACTATGCCCAGCTAATTTTTGGTATTTGTAGTAGAGATGGGGTTTCTCCATGTTGGCCAGGCTGGTCTTAAACTCCTGACCTCAGGTGATCCGCCTGCCTCGACCTCCCAAAGTGCTGGGATTACAGGTGTGAGCCACTGCTCCTGGCCTAATTTTAAAATTTTTTTATAGAGACAAGGTTTCACCATTGCAACCACCAAGGTTGCCCAGGCTGGTCTCAAACTCTTAGGTTCAAGCAAGTGCTGGGATTACAGGCATGAGCCACTGCCACCATGCCCAGCCACCTTCCATGGTTTCATTTTGTTTTGTTTTTCTCTTTTTTGAGACATTCTCACTCTGTTGCCCAGGCTGGAGTGCAATGGAGCCATCTCGGCTCACTGCAACCTCTGCCTCCCGGGTTCAAGTGATTCTCCTGTCTCAGCCTCCCGAGTAGCTGGGACTACAGGTATGCGCCACCAAGCCTGGCTAATTTTTGTATTTTTAATACAAAATTTGGCCAGGCCCTGGTTCTTAAAACTCCTCTCCCCATGGGCTTTTCATATTTCTCTTCTAGTCTTTTTTTTTCAGAATAGATGAATTATATAAAGCACATATAACAGTATGGCAAAACTGGAATATGCTCACTACCCAGCTTAAGGAATAACTCATTTCCAAGAAGAATTAAAACCACCTGTGTCCTCTCCTGACCCCACGCCCCTCCCTCCTTCTCTCCCCATGGGTGAGCTCCCTCCTAAACCCATCAGTTATTCCCATGAGTATTTCACAGTTCCACTCCATGTGCATGGATCCCTTCATAACATGGAGATGTGTCTTTCATGTTTGTAAATTCTACCTAGACGGGCTGGCATGATAGGTATCCTGCTGTACTTTGCTGCTTTTGCTCAACATTTTGTGAGGGTTTTTTTGTTTGTTTGTTTGTTTGTTTTTTTTTGGAGACGGAGTCTTGCTCTGTCACCCAGGCTGGAGTGCAGTGGTCCCATCTCGGCTCACTGCAACCTCTGCCGCCCAAGTCAAGCAATTATCCTGCCTCAGCCTCCCAAGTAGCTGGGACTACAGGCCAGTGCCACCACACCCAGCTGATTTTTGTATTTTTAGTAGAGATGGGGTTTCACCGTGTTAGCCAGGATAGTCTCGATTCCTGATCTCGTGATCCGCCCACCTCAGCCTCCCAAAGTGCTGGGATTACAGGCATGAGCCACTGCGCCCAGTCAACATTTTATGAGTTTATATGTTGATATATGCACTCTAACTCATATATTTTCACTGCTGTGTAATAGTCCACTACCATAAGTGCTTAATCCATTCTCAGGTTAATGGACATTTTGATTACTTCTTATCTGTTTTCAATTGTGGTTTGTTGTTTTTGTTTGTTTGTTTTGAGACAAGGTCTTGCTTTGTCACCCAGACTGAAGTACAGTGGCACAACCACTGCTCACTGCAGCCTTGACCTCCTGGGCTCAAGCAATCCTCCCACCTTAGCCTCTGAGTAGCTGGGATTACAGGTACACATCACCACACCCAGCTAATTTTTTATTTTTTGTAGAGATAGGGTCTTGATTTGTGCCCAGGCTGGTCTTAAACTCCTGGACTCAAGCAATCCTTCTGCCTTGGCCTCCCAAAGTGCTGCGATTACAGGTATGAGCCACCACACTGGGCCTTCAATTGCTTTTTAATGCTGCAAGTAATACATGCAAGTATTGTCACTGTAAAATATTCAAATAATACAGGATATCAAATAGATGATGTTACTTCAGCTCATCTCAGAAGTGTATGCTTCCTGCCCTTATCAGGTGTCAACATGTACATGTCTATGCATATACGTCTGCATCTTTGTAAGCATCACTCTCCTTGGTGTCCACACCTCTTCTCTCTCCTGATGCACCTGCCCATCTAATTCTCCTTCTCGGTCTCTCCCATCCCACCCCCTTGCCATAGCCTACCTAGGTCTCCATGTCAGCCTGTTATTGTTGATTTTGCTGGGTTTTCCTGGTCTCCTCTAGCTTCACCAGCCCCAAACACTGAGTTCCTTAAAGCTCCATGGCTTTGCCCCTGGAGTTCCAGCATCTCCAGCATCTCCCATCAAATTGTCCAAACTGACACTCACCCCGAGCCTGCTCCCCCAAGCCTGCTCTCCTTCCTCTTCCTCCTCCCCCAAGCCTGCTCTCCTTCCTCTTCCTCCTCACAATCCTCCTTCCCTCCAGGTCTCAAATCTACTGATGCCTGATGCCTTCTGCTATGTCATTGACCCCAGCCCTCTTCTCCCCAGTCCCAGCACTGCCTTCGAGGCTGACCCATGTCTTCCCTGGACTATTACAATGACTTCCTCCTAAAAGGCTTCCCTGCCTCCAGCCCCTCCCCATCTCCATTCCCGCCTCCTCATCAGCTCTTTGAGGAGAGGAGAGTTTAACAGCCCTTAAGAGAAACAAAAATCCCTAGGGACTTTATCTGCCTGGATAAAATCCAAGCTCCCCAGCATGGCATTCGAGGCCTGAAGGGGCTCCCCATTTCCCAGACGGACTGTATGGCTCTCACTGAACTTAAACCCAGTGAGAACTGTCTTCTTTCAAGCCTCAGTACCTTTTTGTGCTGTTTCCACTGTCTAAACACCCTTCCCTACCATCACTCGGCAAACTGGCATCCACCATTCAGGATCTCCTCTGAGAACTTTTCCTGACTCTCCCCGCAAAATTTCCCCTCGATGCATCCATGCTCTGTACAAAACTCTACTATAACTCCTGAAGACTCATGCTCACGTTGACCAGAAAACTCCTAAAGTCAAAAACCCCTTTTTGTGAGCCCTGTATGTGTGCTCATACAATGTACACTATAACCTGATTTGACACTCAAATACATATAGTTGCCATGCTTAAAGCAATGGTACCATTGTGCTTTATCTCCAGTCACATGCCTCTCTCCCCCTGCCCTGAGTAAGCTTTCTGGGACTGTGACACGCCTCATTCTTATTTCCCCATCCTTAGCACAGGCATTTTAATTAGGGGTCAAAGGATGCCTATTTGGGGACAAGATAAGCTCCATCATCCCCTTTGGATTTTTGCTCTAATATTTTATCGTCTGTCTCCTCCGTCTGGCTTTATCAGGGCCTGTGCTAGCCCATAAGGCCCATATGTGTGAAATGGAAAAAAGCAGCCCTTCCTTGAATGGTGCAGGTGAGCCCCAAGTGATTGGTTTGGTGAAATGAGCAGGGCTGAATTTCAGCCTCCATGATCTATCTCAGCCAGGCACCCTTGTGCAGTGCTCAACCTGCACAACTGTATAAGGCATCCCTGTCTATGATGGTTTACTTAACCAAAAAGGTGGCACTCAGACTATCCCTCTCCTCTGCCCCCTTCCTCCCTCTCTGCCTGTCCCAGATATATACTCATTCCAAATGACATCTCTAATCCACCTCACTTAGAATCTCAGATCTTCCCATTCAACAAACTTTCCATTTTACAGATGAGTCCCAAAGAGAATAAAGGTCATGCCTAGTGTCACTCAGAGCTGAAGGCGAAACAAGGAAATCGTGGAGGGAGAAGAGGAGTCTGCAGACAAGTGGAGGGAAAGTACCAAGACATGAAGATCGCACGGCCGCTAAAGGGAAGTTCTTTAAAGGCCCCACATCCAGTGCGAGGCACAGGGCAACTGTGCCCTGAAACTTTCCAACTGTTTCCATCTGCAGGGGCAGAACTGCAGGAACGGGAAGCCAGCCCAGCCAAGACAGCAGAGCCTAGGGTCCCAACTCCGGACCTGGACACTTCCTGGGATCACATCAGCCCTAAGGACTTAGAGAATCATTTACTTGCCTTCTCTAGCCATCTCTGTTCCCTGATTGAGTGCTCACACATGAGGCCAGAAAGGGACTGGGGTTCTTCCCTCCCCACCCCAAGACTAACCCCTGCTCTCCTAGACCACAGACAAACTGGGCAGCCTCTCATCCCCCATAGCTGCTGCCGCCAGCTCCATCAGCTCAGGGGTTCTGGTCCGGCCAGGGAGAGCAGGATGGAGGGTCAATCCCAAAAGGGCAGTTCCATGAGCCCCTCATACCAAGTCCCCGCCAGCCAAGTCCCCAACCTGTGGGTGCTGTCACCATGTGGCTGGCTCCAGAGTCCTCCCTGACATGAGAAACAAATTGTTCTGCAGACACTGGGGTCTGGAGGCTCCACTTGGTAGACAGAGGACAGTGCATTATAATTACATTTGCAATTAGCTGTTCACTTTTCTCTCGCACTTGCTAACCAAGATCCAGGAAAAAAAGGTTGATGTTAATCATAAGCTTCTCTTCTCTTCTCTCACTAATGGAGTCAGACGCTGGTGCCTTGATAGCACACAGGCTCCAGAAGGAATAAGCACTCTGGAGGGAGACTTCTTCAGGGCCACATTTGAGGCCAGGGTCAGGAGAAGACCCCACATGCCCCAACAGAGGGGCTTCACCAGCCTCCCTCAGCCTGGCTCCCTCTGCTTCTGAAATCTACCTTTAAGGTCCTTGTATGCTCAACCTTGTCTAAGAAATAGGCGGGGCACAGTGGTTCACGCCTGTAATCCCAGCACTTTGGGAGGCCAAGGTGGGCAGATCACTTGAGGTCAGGAGTTCAAGACCAGCCTGGCCGACATGGTGAAACCCCATCTCTATCACAAATACAAAAAAATTAGCTGGGCATGGTGGCTCATGTCTGTTATCCCAGCTACTCAGGAAGCTGAGGTAGGAGAATTGCTTGAACCCAGGAGGCGGAGGTTGCAGTGAGCCAAGATGGCGCTACTGCACTCCAGCCTGGGCGACTGAGCGAGACTCCATCTCAAAAAAAAAAAAAGAAAGAAAGAAAGAAAAGAAAAAAAAATAGAAGTAGACCCCTCCACAGGGAACTGCTAGTATCATGAGAGAGACCCAGCTCCTGTCCTTAGGAAACTCTCAACCTGATGATAAAATATCAGGGAATACCTTAAATGACCTTCCTTCATCTGAGCTTTCCCATGAAATATTGAGGAATGTTACTGTTTAATTATATTATTAAGAGTAATAATAACTGCTACCATTTATTAAGTGCCTATGATGTGCCAGATGCTGCACGAAGTTCTTTTATGTATTATCTCATTTAACTTCAAAAATACTTTGATGTGAGGATATGTATTATGATCTCCATCTTACAGATAAGGTGAGTGAAATTCAGAAAACTTAAATAACTTGCCTAAGTAACAACTAATACCCATGGTAAGGGGTGGGGCCAGAATTGGAACCCAGGCTATTGTTGTTAACACTGTGGTATGGTGCGCTTCTGTGCTTGACTTAAATCCAACATGTGGACAAACACGCGTCATCGTGTATGTTGTCTTTCCTCATGGAGTCTAATTGCAAAAAACATGTGCGTGGCTATGAGCCCCATGGAGAAAGGTGATGGAGAAGGAAAGGAGGCAGGGTGAGAGGCCCCCAGGTCCCTGGACCCCTGGGTCAGGGTGCACATTTGATGGTGGTGGAGGAGGTGCTGATGATATGGGTGAGTTCAGGAACTGTGTTGAATCATTTTCAGAACTCTGACCAGGCCAGGCATGGTGGCTCACACCTGTAATCCCAGCACTTTGGGAGGCTGAGGCAGGTGGATAGCTTCAGGCCTGGAGTTCAAGACTAGCCTGGACAACATGGCAAAACCTTGTTGCTACTGAAAATACAAAAATTAGCTGGGCAGAGTGGCATATGTCTATAGTCCCAGCTACTCGGGTGGCTGAGGCAGGAGAATCCCTTGAACCCAGGAGGCAGAGGTGGCAGTGAGCCAAGATCGCACCACTGCACTCCAGCTTGGGCAACAGAGCAAGACTCAAAACAACAACAGAAAAGAACTCTGATCCACTAGTGGTGAGAATTTCTTTCTGAAACTGGGCAGTACTTTCAGGCCCTTCCAGAGACACACGGGGCATAACTGAGGGGCTAGAAATGCCAAGACCAAAGCAGGCTTGGGCCAAACCGCCTGCCACGAATATGGGCAAAGGCATCTGCCCACACCACCTCTGGGAACAGAGGGCAGGGGCTCTGTTTGCTCCATCTACACTGTGGACCTAGAGATCCGCTTTTCCAAACCCTAAGTGTTCTGTCTAGGACAAGTGTCTGAGCACACCCACATTATCAATGAGGTAAAGGGAGTCCTGGGTTTCTTCTTTTTCCCCCAAATGCCCCTGCCATGGCACTTTCCACACTGTGGAAATATCCGCGGTTTCCAGCCCATGCCCTGCCTCCCTCTCAGCCTTCCAGACCTTTGGAGTTTTCTCTGCCTTCTTCCCGTCACCCTCTCCTTTCTGCTCCGTGTGCCCCACCTCATCCCCTTATTAAAACTGTGATAATGCTTGTCTGTTTCTTTTATTCCTCCCTCCCTGCCTCCCTCCCTTCCTTTCTCTCTCTTTCTTTCTTTCAAGATAGGGTCTCACTCTGTCACCCAGGCTACAGTGCGGTGGCACGATTTCTGCTCACTGCAACCTCCACCTCCCAGGTTCAAGTGATCCTCCCTCCACAGCTGGGATTACAGACAGTGAGCCACGGTGCCCAGACCTCTGTTTATTTCAACTCTGTTCACAGAGTTGCATTTGAAGGTGTTCAGGAAATCCAGAATCAGTGAATGAATGCATGAAAGGAACCTCAAAGACTTGGGGGAAGAGTTGTTTTTTCCAAAGTCTTAAGCCATCACAGCCAGAGAGGGCCAAGCACAGGGTGCAAAGTCCCAGGCAAGCACTCCTGGCTACCTTTAGCCACCACCCTCCCCGCTACTGGAAGGGCCGCACTAAGTGCCCGAGGACACCCAGACCCCCCCGCCCGTGGCAGCCCTGCCCCTCCTTTATCTCCTGTCCCTCTATCCAGGGACAGGCCTTTCCAAGTCCAGGACCCAGCTCCAGCCCAACCCGGATCTCGCCACGGCGGCGCGCTGGGAGGGGAAACGAGGTGGTCAGAAGCTTCCACGTGGGGGCGCTGGAGGGGCGCGGGAACGACTGAAGCCGACCTCCCCCAACCCTTCGTGCTTGGTCGGTAAAGGAACCCAAATCGTCAACCTGCGGCTGCCCCTGTCCCCAGGGTCCCCACCAGGCAGTCATGACCCCCCACCGAACCCTCTCCCTTCCGCCTCGCCTCCCGGCCCCCGCCAAGCCCCACTCCTTCGTGTTCGCTCCTCAGTAAAGATGAAAGAGCCCGCGAGTGGCAGATAGGTGTAGGTTCGAATCCCGTCTCTGCCCCTTAGTGGTTGGAGGCTTTCTCCCAGCGCCGGCCTGTAAAATGGGCTCATCACGCACCGACTTTAGCTGGACGAGGCGTTCAGGAAACGTCAGCTTCCTGCCCGCATCCGCCCTCATCTCGTATTTCCCTCTTCTCTGTTCTCCCTCCGCTTCCCCGCCCCCCTTTGGTTTTGTTTTAAATCCCTCCCTCCTGCGCCCTTTCTCTTCTCGGCTCCGCAATCTTAGCCAAACCGCAGCGTTTAGCAATCCTGCGCCCACCCGGCGCCCGGGGAGCCTCGCCGCGGCTGCGACCCGCCCCCGGCCCGGCTCCCGCGGGGGCGCCACCGCCGCGACGTACCCCGCCAGGGGTCGCACGATGCCACCAGCCCGGCACACCTGGGGGTCGCACCCCGACTTGCGCTAGGCCCTGCCCCAGCCCACCCCGGATCGGCCGGGTCCCTCCTCTGGCGGCAGCGCCGCAGCCCACCCGCCTCTGGGGCCGCGGGGACCGGGAGGAGCTGGACGCACCGGCCAGGGCCGTGCCCGGGTGGCCGAGGGCACCGGGCGGGGCGGCGGGCTCGGCCGCCAGGACTGCCAGCGCCAGCCTGACCGCAGCCCGAGGGCGACGCTGCAAATAGTCGCGGTTTCCAGCCTGTGCCCTGCCTCCCTCCCAGCCTTCCGGACCTTTGGGTTTTCTCTGCCTTTTTCCCGTCGCCCTCTCCTTTCTGCTCCGTGCCCCCCGCCTCGTCTCTGCTGTGCGCCCACCACATCCTGCCTCATGCAGGACGGCTCTGGCGCTGGCGAGGTCGGGATCATGCAGGATGGCTCTGGCGCTGGCGAGGTCGGGAGCCGGAGAGGGGGCCAAGAGACCAGCGCTCTTTCGAAGGAATAAAATCATCATCATCGTCATCATCACCACCACAGCAATTAAGTTAGGGTTAACTGCGCGCGTGCTGTGTGCCAGGGACTCTGCTGAACGTTTTACCGGCAGGAATTCATGAAATCTTTACTACACACTACAAGGGCCAGCTTCAATTTGCAAATGGAGAAACTGAGGCTCAGACACTCAGTAGAGACTAAGGTCATCCCATCTGCACCGGGAGAATGGAAGGCCATCTCCCCTGTCCAGAGGTCCAGGCTGTGATTCTGCCTGAAGCCCTGTGGGTAACGCCCCACTGGAAGGTGGAAAGGAGCTGGCTGGGGGGTCCAAGTTAGTTTGCCAATGAATTCTCAGTGTATCCTAGGGCAAGCCCAGTCTGCCTCAGTTTCCACACCTGTGAAACCAAGGGGATGAAAAGCAACATTTTGTTTCCTCTAAGGAAGAACCTGTTAATGACAATGGAACACCCCAAATGGAGTGTGAGGCTTTAGGCGTCCTGTGCTTGGGGGTACTCAGAGAGAGGCTGGGGGACTGCCTCCCTGCAGAGTTGAGAGCAACCCAGAAGCCAGGACTGGCTGCCTGGGAATTAGGTTAAGCTGGGGAAGCTGCATTTTAGCAAATTCGGGGATTCTGAAGCCTTCCAGTTTAGAACCCACCAAAAAGATTCCTGAAAGTGGGTTGGAGTAGAGGGGGAGTCCTCCCTCAAACACTCCATACTTACTCTTATTCATCTCTGACTTGGCTGGCCTGGATTCAGGGTGAGTGCAGGTTTATTAAGGACCTACTGTATGCCAAGCACACATCTATCACAGCCCTACTCTCAGAGAGCTAGTGGCATAGTCAACAACCACATGGCTGACTAGCAGAGATACCCTCAGCCCAGCTGTCCCTTTTGGGAGAACTGGAGCCAAGCTGCTGCTTCCAGGGGTGAACACCCTGAGCAGCGCCAGAGCCATCAGTGAGCAGAGCTGGGGTTGCCTTCACCTCCACTGGCCCCCTCCGCAGCCAGCCTTGTGCAGGCCACAACCTGCACAACCTCGCACAGAGGCCTGTGGGAAGCCATAGAGATCCAAGTGGGAGATGTTGGCAAAAGGAGCCAATTATTTCTTGCTGGAGACAGGAATAGAGAGAGAAGAATTCTATGTAAGAGGTGAATATTAAGCTGGATGTTTAAGAATGAATGGGAGTTCACCAGGGGGAAAGGGAGGTCCAGCAGAGGCAACAGCCTGTCCTGGGACAGGGGTAGAGGTGCACTGGGAAGGAGGATGTGCCTTTCCCTTGCTCCCACCGCTATACTAGCACATGTCAAACCAAACGTAGCTTATCTGCCAACCAGAGGTCTCCGTGCCTGAACTGTGAGATGCTATAGGATCAGTGTCTTACTCATCTTCTACAGCCCACTGCCTCACCCAATGCTGATAACAGTAACAGTAATAATGGTCAAGCCGGGTGCTCATGCCCATAATCCCAGCACTTTGGGAGGCCGAGGCAGGCAGATCACTTGAGGTCAGGAGTTCAAGACCAGTCTGACCAACATGATGAAACCCTGTCTCTACTAAAATACAAAAATTAGCCGGGCATGGTGGCGGGGGCCTGTAATCCCAGCTACTCAGGGGCTGAGGCAGGAGGACTGCTTGAACCCATGAGGCAGAGGCTGCAGTGAGCTGAGATCACACCACTGCACTCCAGCCTGGGCAACAGAGCCAGACTCCATCTCAAAAAAAAAAAAAAAAAAAGGCAGCTGACATTGTCTTCTCCGCATGGGTGTTACAGAGGTCTCCAGAGCCTTGTCTCTCCTGTGCAAAATGGCAACTCTTAAGGAAAAACGCATTGCACCAGTTACAGAAGAGGCAACAGTCCCAAACAATAAGATCACTGTAGTGGGTGCTGGACAAGCTGGTATGGCATGTGCTGTCAGCATTCTGGGAAAGTCTCTGGCTGATGAACTTGCTCTTGTGGATGTTTTGGAAGACAAGCTTAAAGGAGAAATGATGGATCTGCAGCATGGGAGCTTATTTCTTCAGACGCTAAAATTGTGGCAGATAAAGATTATTCTGTGACTGCCAATTCTAAGACTGCAGTGGTAACTGCAGGAGTCCGTCAGCAAGAAGGGGAGAGTCGGCTCAATCTGGTGCAGACAAATGTTAATGTCTTCAAATTCATTATTCCTCAGATCATCAAGTACAGTCCTGATTGCATCATAATTGTGGTTTCCAACCCAGTGGACATTCTTACATATGTTACCTGGAAACTAAGTGGATTACCCAAACACCACGTGATTGGAAGTGGATGTAATCTGGATTCTGCTAGATTTCGCTACCTTGTGGCTGAAAAACTTGGCATTCATCCCAGCAGCTGCCATGGATGGATTTCGGGGGGACATGGCGACTCAAGAGTGGCTGTGTGGAGTGGCGTGAATGTGGCAGGTGTTTCTCTCCAGGAATTGAATCCAGAAATGGGAACTGACAATGATAGTGAAAATTGGAAGGAAGTGCATAAGATGGTTGAAAGTGCCTATGAAGTCATCAAGCTAAAAGGATATACCAACTGGGCTACTGGATTAAGTGTGGCTGATCTTATTGAATCCATGTTGAAAAATCTATCCAGGATTCATCCCGTGTCAACAATGGTAAAGGGGATGTATGGCATCGAGAATGAAGTCTTCCTGAGCCTTCCATGTATCCTCAATGCCTGAGGATTAACCAGCGTTATCAACCAGAAGCTAAAGGATGATGAAGTTGCTCAGCTCAAGAAAAGTGCAGATACCCTGTGGGACATCCAGAAGGACCTAAAAGACCTGTGACTACTGGGCTCTAGGCTGTAGAAATTTAAAAACTACAATGTTATTAACTCTGAGCCTTTAGTTTTCATCCGTGTACATGGATCGCAGTTTGCTTTGATCTTCTTCAATATGTGAATTTGGGCTCACAGAATCAAAGCCTATGCTTGGTTTAATGCTTGCAGTATGAGCTCTTGAACAAATAAAATTAACTATTGTAGTGTGGAAAAAAAAAAAAAAGGTCAGCAGGTGGTAAATATTGACCATCACACATTGTGCTAAGTGCTCCAGGGCATTCTCTCATTTCATCCTCAAACTTTGGAAACAAGTGCCATTATTAATCCTGTTTTACAGACAAGGATTCTCGAGAAGAGTTAAGTAATGTGCCTAAGGTCACACAGCTATTTGGAATCCAGGCCTCTGTGGCCAGAGAGCCCTTGTTCTAGACCGATGAGTGGATAGATGGATGAATGGATCTGGGTGGATAGGCGAGAGGGAAGAACTAAATGAAGGACCATGAACTCCATGCTAGGGAGCTTGAATTCACTCGAGGGCAGTGGGGAGACACTGGAAGGTTGTGAGCAGGAGAGACAAGTCAGTTTAGGGATTTAGAGAGATCACTTTGACAACAGGGGAAAGATCATTTAGAGTCAATGACGCTTGAAACCTGTGGCCATTTTTCTGGCAAATCCCAATTCCCACTTGTGAGGATCCTCATTTCTTTAAGCACTGTGTTATTTCTCTTAGAGCAAGACATGTGTTCTTATGCACACACAGGGACTATTGATGGAGGAGAATGCTGGAGAGGAGGGGGCTCAAAGACAGGAAGAGACAGAAAGGGGACACTGCTAATTTCCAGGGAGAGGCTTCTCTGTACAGGGGAGCAGAGCACTAGGAAGAGAGAAGGCATATGGCCCCCTCCCTTATTTCTAAGATGAGAAGGTCCCCTCAGGGTTTCCAGCCTGGAAGCTGCAAGCTCCAGGTCCCACACACTGCCCCACTGTGCACCTGCCACCAGGGAAACAGCCATAGGTGAGGCAGGTGTTGCATCAGAGTGTTAAGCCCTAGAATCAAATGTTAGGGGGTGGCAGTGAAGAGGTCTGATCCCTCCTCCTGAGCAGCTCCTTAATATCATTGGCCTGTCCAGCCAGGGAGGGAGGGGAGTCACAGAAACTGGCCTAGGGGTCAGTTAAGCTGAAAGAAAGAAGCAGGAACAGCTGGAAGGACCAGAAAACAGGGTAAGTTTCCCCTATCTACACTCAAGGAGCCAAAGAGCGAACCAAAGCCTGCAAGAGGCGTCTTCAGGCTGAGAGGGACTCCCAGAGGGTTCCGGGACAGTGCAGGCTCACCATGCTGCCTGCCTCGCCCTGCTTCTCCTGATGGAGCTGTCCGTGTGCACTGTGGCAGGTGATGGTGAAGTGGAACTCAGCACCAAAGCAGAGACCTGGATAACTGTGGCCTTGGAGGTACCTTTGGGGAAAGGCTCTGACCAGGGCAGGGGATAATCGGCAGTAGAGAGGCAGAAGATCTCCTGCATGGCTGCTGGGAAAGCAGGTAGCCTGCAAGGCAGGTTGTCTCTCTACCATGGGTAGATTCAAGGCTATGAGCCCTGGCCTGGCAGACCTCCGAAGTGTGTGTGTGTGTGTATGTGTAAGAAACTGGCACTGGGCCGGGCGCGGTGGCTCAAGCCTGTAATCCCAGCACTTTGGGAGGCCGAGACGGGCGGATCACGAGGTCAGGAGATCGAGACCATCCTGGCTAACACGGTGAAACCCCGTCTCTACTAAAAAATACAAAAAGCTAGCCGGGCGAGGTGGCGGGCGCCTGTAGTCCCAGCTACTTGGGAGGCTGAGGCAGGAGAATGGCGTAAACCCGGGAGGCGGAGCTTGCAGTGAGCGGAGATCCGGCCACTACACTCCAGCCGGGCCACAGAGCGAGACTCCGTCTCAAAAAAAAAAAAAAAAAAAAAAGAAACTGGCACTGTCTGAAATGCTTTATATTAACTCAATCCTCCCATCAACCTCATGGGGAAGGTATCGATACATGACTAACCCCACTTCACAGATTAGGAAACTGAGGCACAGAGAAGTCAAGTATTCTGTCCAAGGTTGCACAGCTTCAAAAGCACAACTACACCCTTTGCCCAAGGTCTGATTCTGTGTATCTGTGCATCTGAGGAGCTTTTCCAGAATTTTCTTTCAAGGGGATCAACTTAAACAGGACCACTATTTGGTCTCACATGTAGAAATGACCCCGCATCTGCCCCCCACTCCTGCCTGACAATCTGATTGGGGAGGCAAAGATTCTGACCTCAGGGGTTTCCTAATCAGACAAGAGACAGGGACCAACAAGCCAGAGACAAAGACAGGTAAATAAGAGGCCAGCGCTCAGGGAAGGCTTCCAGGGGGGCAGACAGGACAAAGCTGGGCCTGGCTCCTCCCATTCCCAGGATGGTAAGGACACTGGGGTAGCCTTGGCTTGTGGTCCTGGACTATGGTGAGGTCCTTGGAAACGCTTAGAAATGAGGCCACAGGAAGAGCCACCGCATGGACAGTCCTGCATGGTGGGTTTCCTTTCTGGTTTTTCTGAATCTGGAAGTGTGTGCAGTGAGAAGGCAGCAGGGCTAGGAGTGTCTCCGCTGATGCCTGCTGCTTTCCGGACATCAGTTTCCTCACCTGCAAAACGGAGGAGGGAAGTGACCCCCCCAAAGCTTTTCTCCAGCTTTGCCATGCTTTATAGAGTCAGTGCCAAACATCAGGGTACCTGGTCTAGAGACAGAAGCCTTGCTGGGTGATGAGGCCTCATCTACGCAGCCCTATGGGAAACATTAAAAACTTCAACAAGCACTGCTGGACTGCCTCCCAAAAGCACCTCATCCTGCAGCTGGGTCTAATCTTTATTCTCCTTTCACTCTCCTTTAATATCACATCCCTCTGCTTCCCAAAATACAGGGCTTGGAATATGGGAGGAGAGACTGGGTTAGAAGTTAGGAAGAACTTACACTGTGGGATGCTAAGCATAATTTGAGTGACGGCTGGCTGTGGAGTCTCATGCCTGTAATCCCAGCACTTTGGGAGGCTGAGGCAGGAGGACTGCTGGAGGCCAGGAGTTCAAGATCAGCCTGGGCAACACAGAAAGATCCCATCTCTACAAAACATAAACAAAATTTGCTAGGCATGGTGATGCATGTCTGTGGCCCCAGCTACTCAAAAGACTGAGGTGGGAGGATCACTGGAGCCCAGGAAGTTGAGGCTGCAGTGAGTCGTGCTTGTGCCTCTCCACTCCAACCTGGGCAACAGAGCAAGACCCTGTCTCAAAAAAAAAAAAAAAAAAAAAAAAGAGGTGACAAGAATGGGGCATGATCGCATCACTTACCTCCCTTGCTCTCGGGGCTCCCCCAACCTGTAATCATCCCTGGAGTTGGGGATTTGGGTTAAATGGATATGGAGGGCTCTGGGTGGGGGTAGGAGTCCTTTCAGAGTGAATGGGAACCAATGTCTCCGAATGCCCCTCGCCAGGCACAGAAACCCAGTGGGGGAGAAAGGTCAGTCCTATGGAATTCATAAGTGACCATTCTCTCCAGCTTGCACCTAAAGGCTGCCTCTTACCAAGGCAAACTGGTTTTCAGAAATGGGTCCAAATCTCCAAAGAGACTTTTCCAGCTATTGGCCAGGCTGGGCAACTCCAGCTCAAGATAGCTGCCCCAGCCACTGATGTCATGGTGGGATGTGAGGGAAGTAGATGGGAAGTGAGTGAATTAGTCCAAGGCTTAGACAACAATCCGTTCCTGATCCTGAAAGGTACGACAACACAAGTTGTGAGAGGCAAGAGGGTTTATATTGTCCCTAGCCGGGTCCCTGCTGGTTCCAGGAGCTCCAGCGCTACCCCTAGGGAAATTGGGGATGGAAGAAAGAGCCTCTGATGCAAGCCCAGCTCCCAGCGTCCTGGCAGGCAGCTTGCATTACTCTAGGGCTCTGTTTGTCTATCTTTAGCTTTCCTGGAAAAGGGGACTCCAGCCTCTTCCCTATTCCCAGACTCTCAGAGAAAGGACTCCTCATTCAGCATTCTGTGTCCCACGTGTGCTAGGATCCTATGTGTGCCAGGCTCAGTGCCAGGAACTGGGGATACAGACATATGAAGACAGTCTAATGAATGTAACCCACTGTCACTCTCTCAACTAGGAGGCAACTCTCCCTTTCAGCAGAACTGAGCAAGCCCCAGTTCAGAAGTTCAGGTTAAGGTCAGAGAGGGAGAAGCCTTTGGCCAAGGTCACAGAAGCTAATGGAAGAATGAGAATGTCAATCCACAATTCTTGGTTCAGGACGCCTGCCCCATCAGCTCAAGGATTAAAATGTCTTTGCCCAAGGTAACAGCCTCCACCCCCAGACCACATGCCATTTCCTTCCGGGAGGCCCAGGCTCTAAGGCAAGGGAAATCTGGGGCAATGGGGGAAGTGCCTGGGGAAGAAAGGTGAGTGGGCGTTAGAGTGGGGATAAGGAGGGAAGCAGTCCTGCCTTGCCTCCTGGGGACCCACCATAAGTTCACTGGCTGCCCTCTCCTCATCTATGCTGGAGATACTTTCCAAGATAGAGCAGAACCAGTACTGTGAAGTGAGACTTTGAATCTTGGCTCGGCCTCTTTCTGTGTGACCTTGGACAAGGCACTTAACCTTCTTACATCTCGGTTTCTCCATCTGTAAAATGCAGGGG
This sequence comes from Rhinopithecus roxellana, assembly GCF_007565055.1. NCBI lineage: Eukaryota > Metazoa > Chordata > Mammalia > Primates > Cercopithecidae > Rhinopithecus > Rhinopithecus roxellana. The sequence continues at coordinate 6,801,268 of NC_044567.1, read as the reverse complement.
CTGGGGGCAATCATAGTTCCTACTAGTTATGGTGGTTGTGAAGATTAAACAAGATTACGACTGCATTGTTTCAGACCAGGCTTTGAGCCTGAGTTCAACTTCTGGTTCCACCTCTCACTTCCCAGCTGGGTGACCTTGGACAATTCTTTCTTTTTGAGATGGAGTCTTGCTCTGTCACCTAGGCTGGAGTGCAGGGGCAGGATCTTGGCTCACTGCAGCCTCTGCCTCCCAGGTTCAAGCAATTCTCCTGCCTCAGCCTCCTGAGTAGCTGGGATTACAGGTGCCTACCACCATGCCCGGCTAATTTTTGTATTTTTATTAGAGACAGGGTTTCACCCTGTTGGCCAGGCTGGTCTCGAACTCCTGACCTCAAGCGACCCACCCGTCTCAGCCTCCCAGAGTGCTGGGATTACAGGTGTGAGTCACTGCGCCCAGCCGGACAATTCTTTAACCTGTGTCTCGGCATTTTCATGTGTAAAATGATGACAGTAACAGTACTTGGGGTACTGTTTTCATGGTGTTTTGGTGAGGTTTAAATTAGTTACTAGATTACGTGCTCAGAACATAGTAGGTGAAATGTTAGCTATTATTACAAGGATGTGCAGTACTGTGTAAAATATGCAGAAGTGCCCAGTGCCAGTGCACAGAGAGTGTGTGCTGACCACCAACTGTCACTCCTGAGATTGTCATTGCCCAGGCTGGCCTCCCCGTCTGCTGGACAACCTCCCAACTCTAACACTAACTCTCTGCTTCTTCAGGAAGGCGCTGGCCCCAGCATTCTGCTCCAGCTGCAGGAGGTAAAGACGGGCAAGGCAAGCCAGTTCTTTGCGCTGATGGGGAAGCAAGTGGGAGCTGAGTGACAATGACAATGGAGCCCAGCAAGCAGGGGGGTTCTGGGTGGGTTCTGCAACATCAAGCAGAGGCCCTAAGTTAAAGCCCAGGAACTAAGGTCAGGTACTCCAGTCCAGTAGGGGTCACTCATGAGATGGGGTGACACAGACTGTCCACAGAAATTATCATCCAGGCCTGGGGGCGCTGGCTCATGACTGTAATCCCAGCACTTTGGGAGGCTGAGGTGGACAAATCACTTAAGGTCAGGAGTTCGAGACTAGCCTGGCCAACAGGGTGAAACCCCGTCTCTATTAAAAATATACAAAAATTAGCCGGGCATGGTGGCACACACCTGTAATCACAGCTACACGGGAGGCTGAGGCAGTAGAATCGTTTGAACAAGGAAGGCAGAGGTTATATAGTGAGTCAAGATCATGCCACTGCACTCTAGCCTGGGTGACAAAGTGAGACTCCATCTCAAAAAAAGAAATTATCATCCAACCAGGACACTTTGGGGAGTGTTAGTAACTACACCAGGCAACAGGTGTAAACCAGGCTGTTCCCAACAATGGGGAGCATGGTCACCTGAAGGGTGGGGGCACAGGCTCTGCACCCTGGGTAGGGCCTTCCATGCTCTGGATGACTGGGGAGTGGCAGTGAAGCTAGAGACCAGTCTGGATGTGGGCAAAGCCACAAGCCAAGCTTTCTAGTCAATTTTGTTTGGCTCAAACAAAATTACTAACTTACACCTGTGTTCCCTGAGGGCACTTTAAACTCAGGAGTCCTGTCCTCAGGGGACCAGGAGAAATATTGTCAATATTATATTTTTTAAGTGGTAATGCTCCACGTTGGCTGGGTGTGAAAAAACTGGCACTTTTACACTGCCTATCTGGAGGACACGTTGGCAATATCCAGGCAAGTTGGGAATGTGCTTACCTTTCTGACCCAAGGTCTCGCTTCTCAGGTAGATGTGCTGTTGCTACATGAGCCCTGAGGGTATTCACTGCCAATATGCTTGTAATAGCAAGAATTCGGAAATAACATAAACACCATCAATCAGGGAATGGTCAAAATATATTAGGCATATCCTTAACCCTTGTGGCCATTAAAAAGAATGAGGCAGACCCATGGAAAGATATGGAAAGATCTCCAAGATACATGGTTAAGTGGGAAAAAGCATGTTACAGATCAATATTCAAGAGGAGCCTACTTGTTTTTTAAAAATGACATACACACAGATATGCAAATGCATAGGGAAAGTTCTAGAAGGATACATATCAAATTGTAAAAAGTGGCTACTTCAAGGACAGGAAGTAGAGATGAGGGGGAGAAAGGGAAGAGAGACTTTAAATTTTACTTGTATGAACCTTTTCAAAATAGTGGATGTATTCAAGGACTGCTTTTGTAATTAAAAAAAAAAATACACATATAAAAATAGAGAAAACCAACTTGTGACCAAGCACTTTTGGCCTTAGTTTCCTCTTCTACAAAATGAGTTTTGAACTGAGACATTTCAAACTTTTTTTTTGAGACGGAGTCTCACACCATCACCCAGGCTGGAGTGCAATGGCGCAATCTCGGCTCACTACAACCTCCGTCTCCCGGGTTCAAGCGATTCTCCTGCCTCAGCCTTCCAGGTAGTTGAGATTACAGGCACCCGTCACCATGCTCGGCTAATTTTTTGTATTTTTAGTAGAGATGGGGTTTCACTATGTTGGCCCAGCTGGTCTCGAACTCCTGATCTCATGATCCGCCCACCTCAGCTTCCCAAAGTGCTGGGATTACAGGTGTGAGCCAATGTGCCTGGCCCATTTCAAACTTCTTTTCCAAATCCAACAACCCATGAGGAATGGGGGATGGGAATGTCAGAGAAAATACTTCTTGAGCACCTGCTATGAGGCCAAGGTGGTAGGATCACGAGGGCAGGAGATCGAGACCATCCTGGCTAACATGGTGAAACCCCATCTCTACTAAAAATACAAAAAAATTGGCTGGGCATGGTGGCGGGCGCCTGTAGTCCCGGCTACTCGGGAGGTTGAAGCAGAAGAATGGCGTGAACCTGGGAGGCGGAGCTTGCAGTGAGCCGAGATCGCACCATTGCACTCCATCCTGGGCAACAGAGTGAGAGTCTCAAAAAAAAAAAAAAAGAAAAGAAAAAGATTTAATCTCCACAGCGATATCCCCCTTATCACAAGCGGGGAAACTAAGGCTCAGACAGGTTAAGCACTTTTCCCCGGATGCTCGCCCGGCTGGCATCAGGTGCCAGTGACCCCAAAGTCTGTACACTTCCAGCCACTCTACACTGCCCCCTACCAGCACACTCCTACTGCCAGAGGATAACCCAGGATGACTAGAATTCCACTGAAGACCCACCAATGCACCGACCCCCAAAGAACTGGAGCCTTTCCCACCTCACCAAGCCCTGAGGGAAGCAGTGTAGTCTGCAGTCCTCATTCCTTCTTTCTCCTTCCCCTAGGAAGACCTCTGATCCAGCCAAGGAGAAAAAAAGGTAAGTATTGCCCAAACCTGCCCTCAATATGCCCCTGGGGAGGGTTGAGTTGCCCTCAGCACAAACAAACCAGGTGGGTGAGGGGAGATGCTCTGGCCAGAGGCAGGCCAGGCTGGCATTGCTGTGCAGAGGTGGGGCCAGTATGGTTTGTCCATGCTAGGCTTTCTGGTTGTTTCCTTAGAGGGGTGGTCCTAAGGAGTGGCTGCAGGGATAGGAACAGACAATGATGGATCTAGTTCTACCTGCGTTTCAAAATTACTTTAGGTCTAAAGCCTGGAATTAGAGGAAAAAAAAAAAAAAAAGTCAACCACTAGAGATAAGAAGTGCTTAAAGCTTCAAACCCTGGCACCCAGATGATCTTAAAAGTGCATATCTGGGCCAGGCAGTGGCTCACGCCTGTAATTACAGCACTTTGGGAGGCCAAAGCAGCCAGATCACTTGAGGTCAGGAGTTCGAGATCAGCCTGGCCAACAAGGCGACTAAAAATACAAAATACAACTAAAAATGCAAACATTAGCCCGGTGTAGTGGCAGGTGCCTGTGGTCCCAGCTACTTCGGAAGCTGAGGCTGGAGAATCACTTGAACCCAGGAGGCAGGGGTTGCAGTGAGTCGAGTCCAGCCCGGGTGACGGAGGAAGACTGTTTCAAAAAAAAAAAAAAAAAAAAAAAAGTACAAATCTGAGAAGCCACTACTCTGCTTAAATCTTTCAGCGAAAAGGGAAAAACAAAATCAAAAGAAAATAAACCAACCGGCCGGGTGGGTGTGGTGGCTCACACCTGTAATCCCAGCATTTTGGGAAGCTGAGACAGGTGGATCACCTGAGGTCAGGAGTTCGAGACCAGCCTGGCCAACGTGGTGAAACTCTGTCTCTACGAAAAATATAAAAATTAGCTGGGCGTGGTGGCGGGTGCCTGTAATCCCAGCTACTCGGGAAGCTGAGACAGGAGAATTGCTCGAACCCAGGAGGCGGAGGTTGCAGTTAGCCGAGATCGTGCCACTGCATTCCAGCCTGGGCAGCAAGAGCGAGACTCTGTCTCAAAAAACAAAAAAAAAGAAAAGAAACCAACCTGTACCCTCCACTCCCTCAGTGCTCTCAGGACCAAGTCCAATCCCCTAATGCGACTCACCACATCCTTCAGGCCTGCCTCACTGACCTGACTCCCAGCCCCATCCTAACCAGCTCTCCTTCCCTGACCGCCTGCCCTACACAGACAGAGCTTGTTGCCATTGCCTGGTGCGACCCTGTTCCTGGCACACTGCATTACACTGTCTTGCTGGGTCACATGGCTGGCTGGTGTCCCCAGACTGGAGGCCCCCCAACAGGCAGGCATCAGGTCTGCTGTCACCTCTGTATCTCCAGTTTCCAGCAGTTTCTGCCTGTTAGCAGCACCACTAGGTGTCTGTGAAGGGAGAGCAGAGGGAGAATGGAGGAGCAGGAGGAAGGAATCAGTGAATGAACCAGTAAATCAATCAATCAGTCCATGGTGTTTCCTCACCTCTCGGGATGACGGAGAAATGATTCCATCTGCAAGGCCCCAGCCCTGGCCCTGGCCCTGCCATTACCTGGTTCCCAAGACAGTCCACCTCTGCTGCCTCTCTCTTGTCTACCACTTCTCTCTCCCACCGCCAGCGTATCAGGTGGAACACACGTTCCAGGGCCTCCTGGGCAAGAGAAGTCTGTCCACAGAAGGTAGGCGAGGGCCGCTGGTGGTTGCAAGGGCATCATGGGAAAATGGCCATACACTTTGCTGCCAGTCTCCAAGGTGGGGGTTGGGCAGCTAGACAGACAGGCTCCCCACAAGCCATCATGGGGAGGCCCCCAGGGGAGGCAGTTGAGTGCAAGGAGGTGGTCTTTTTGATGATCCAAGACTGAAATCGCTGTGGCCCAGAAGCTGCACCCTCCCCACCCATGACACACCCAGGCACACTCTGCCCTGCCCCCACCCCTGCCCCTCAGAGCCAGCTGAAACCATGAGGACTGATGCCTAGTTTTCCAGACCTTGGAACATCCCCTATTCCCTCACTGTTTGCAAAGCTCTAATCACTGATCGTTATACTAATCATTGATCATTAGAGGGTCATGCCTTTAGTCTTCAGAGATTTTCTGCCTTCCACAACTGTAAGTAAGTGCAGATCACTCTGGGAGGAATAACACCATAAGCAGTTATCAGCTCACACCTTCTAGCAGAGGCCACAGCCCCAAATGGTTCCAGGGGACCAGGCATGAAAGTAAGTAAATCAATCAGGTTGGGGAAAGGTCACGGCTCAAGTGAGCGGACACAAGAGGACAGGCAGTGGGCGCCCCAGCAGGTCACAGATATTGAGCTCCAGTCTGCCTTCCCTAGTGCCTAACCTCTTCCACTGGAGCTGCAGACTTCTGGACCCCTCCCCTCCCTAGCACCCCTGATAGAACACCTGCTCGACTCATTCTATTCAAGAGCTGTGGAAGTCACCTCGATAACAAATAGAGATGAACGTTCCTCCATGCATGGTGTGGGCAGGAATATTAGGAGTCAGTCATCATCTTTCAGAGATGGGAAGCTACTGGCCCAAAGTCACACAGTGAGCTGATAACAGAGCCAGGACTAAACTGTGTCTCCATGTCAGCTGCCATGTTCCCAGGACTCTTGGATAGCCTTCCCCACCTTTAAAGAGGATAACTGAGGGTGGGCTCCATCCATGCTCTGGAGGCATTAGCAACTGAATAATGGAAGGTATGACAGATGAGCCTGCAGTTCCATTGCCCTAGATATCTCCAGACAGGAGAGAGGGGTTAGGAAGATGAAGGCCTTCAATGTGACCAGGGAAGACTTCCAAGGGTGGAGGAGCCAGACAAGACCGCCCCACTAACTGTGGTTCATATACCAAACTCTCCCCAGGCAGAGAGGATGAGGCCCAAGGTTCAGAGTAAAAGCCCCCACCGCAGACTTCCCAAAGGACGTGGTGCCACTTCTTCCTACCTGGATGTCACAGCTGACAAGCCGGCAGGCCAACTCTCTTCTCTGTGTCTCCTGTTATCATCACTGGCACTTCACACAAGGCCCACACTGAACCCACTGGGTTTGTTCCTGGACTCTCGGTGTCAGGCAGCAGTCCTGCATAAATGCAGTCTTTGCTGTTGCAAGCTGCATTGACTCTGCCCTCTCTCACACTCAGAGCTGGCATCTCACTGCACAGCAGTGAGGAGACTCGTACACTCTGTATCCTGTGCTTAGCACACAGTAGGCGCTCAATAAATGAGTGACCAGTGAACGGCTGCTTGTCTGGTGCAGAGCAAAGGGCAGGAATGGCCTGGGCTCTGTAGACTTTTCAGTGGCCTCACTGATATGTCAAGAGGCCAAGAGCCCTTTCACAGAATCGCAGAGAAATACCGAACAGCCCTGGTCCTGCCCCCAGGTGGGAAAACAGGCTTGGGACACAGGTAAGGATGACAGAAACAGGAAAGAGACCATGACAGGATGGGAAGGTATTGCAGGCATTTTGGAACGGAAGGGATCTGAAAACAAGGGGTCTTTCTTCCCTTTAGGGTCCTCTGAAACCCAAGCCTGAAAGAAAACACCCTCTCCCTACTCACAGACATGATCTCAAAGGCTCAAATGCATGTGTCTCCTGACTCAGAGAACAGGGGTCCAGGTTATTCATCAATTGTCTTGTATAAGGTGACTCTTCAACTAACTGTCTTATGGTTAAGACACAGTCTCATTCTTGAGCACCTTAGAAGAGCAAAACAGTTCCCAACCTCAGGGAGCCCCAGACTGAGGCAACTGTCCCTGCACTAGCAGTTTATAGGGAGGTGGGACACAGAGGACCCCTTAGAAAGCAGCGCATGAGCCAGCATGAAATCCTGGAGGCAAACCTAGGTCCTAAATATGGCAGGGCTGAACCAAGGAATGCACTGGGAATTGTGTGTGGGTCCAGCAGTAAAGGAGGCTCATTAATCCACTAGGCTACAAAGCATTTAGCTTCTGTGCCCCTCTCTCCAAAGAAAAAGAAAACAGGTTAGGAGTTTTTCTGGGTGTTTGATTCTTTGCAGGCGGGCAGGGGGGAGCTGGGAGCTGGGCTATGTTTAAAAGGAGGGGGGCCAGGCACGGTGGCTCACGCCTGTAATCCTAGCACTTTGGGAGGCTGAGGCAGGCAGATCATGAGGTCAGGAGTTTGAGACCTGCCTGGCCAACATAGTGAAACCCCATCTCTACTAAATATATAAAAATTAGCCGGGCATGGTGGCACGCACCTGTAGTTCCAGCTACTTGGGAGGCTGAGGCAGAAGAATCGTTTGAACCTAGGAAGCGGAGGTTGTTGTGAGCCAAGATCACGCCACTGCACTCCAGCCTGGACAACAGAGCGAGACTCTGTCTCAAAAAAAAAAAAAAAAAAAGGAGGGGAAGCAGGCGTGCTGGTACAGAAGGCAGGACCCTCCTGTGGGTGCCAGAAAAGGCTTTAGTGACAACAAAGACGGCTGCAAGGAGGCCAAATGGTACCAGCACAGGCAGGAAGAGTCCTTGCACTTAACCTGTAGTGAGGTAATCTCTCTCCCAAGACTGAATGTTCACTGTGAGCCCTGAATAAACCTCAGGGTCCCGTTTTCTCCATCTTCACGCCTTACTATCATGTCCAGCAATGAATATGGGAGTGGGGGCCGGTGCAAGCCTCCTCCTTGGAACTCTGACACTGCTGCACAATTTTCTAGTTAATGTACTTCCCATCTCACCCACTCCTAACCTCCTAACCCACCAGGCATCCCCAGTGCCTACTCCACCCCACCCAGCCACCGGTGAGGTGCCAGGAGGTGGTTCGCCGCAATAACCCAACTCAAAAGCACCAGTAAAGAGGGCTGAAAACCTCATTCTTGTGTTTGAAGTCAGGGACATTTAAGAAAAAAGTGAACTCACCAGTTTCACCTATTTGCCAGCATATCACTAGGAACTCAGATGGGACTGGGGATATGAATGAAGTGTGAGATTGGAATTTGCCCTTGAAGACCTCACGGTGTTATAGGAGAGCCAAGATGTACTAACGGATGCAAATCCCGCCTTCTGCTCCCCAGTCCTCTCTTTCTCAAGCTCACCACGTTCACTCCTGCTTCTGGCTTCTGCACATGCCATTCTTTCCATCCTGGTGAATGAATTCTTTACCAAGATCCATTTCTCTGTAAAGGTTTTCCAGCCCAGGAAACACTCGTCCATTCCCTCCTTGGCATTCCCGAAATGCCTGACAAGTTCTTTCATTCAGCACTTCCTCTATGTTACAATGTTGATGTTGTAATTAATGATTTACCTCCCCTGCAAAACAGGGTTTCTGAAGAACACAGACCACATCTTATTATCTTTGTGTCCTCAGCGCCAACAAAAGTGCTTGGCACGAGAGGTCCCTGGAGAGCATTGTGATGGACTCACATTTCTTGTTCTCCAGGAGTCTGTCTCTAGGAGCAAACTTAATACAAGTAACTGAAATAAACAGCACAGCTGCTACTTCCTGAACACGTCCCACAGTTCTCAAACTCAGCCTGTCCATACACTGAACTGCTGATCCACTGCCCCAAAACTACTCACCATCTTCCCCATCTCTACAAATGGCACCTCCACCCACCCAGCTACAAACCTGAGAGCTCCCCTCAATTCCTCACACCTAACTCATTATCCCCTAGCTGTTGAACCTTCCACAATCTATCTGGAGTCCACCTACTTCTTGCTATCTTGTCACTGTTGGTAGCAGCCACCTTCCTCCCTTGTCTTGGAGGGCAACAGCCTCCTGGCAGACCTCCTTGCTTTCCACCCTCAAGCCAGCCAGCTACCCCCAGCCTTTGTCCACTGGAGCGTGACCTTTTAAAATGAGAAATAGGATCGTGTCCATCCCTTGTTGGTCACAGTCCAACGGTGTCCTAGCATACACTTGACATTCTTGCAGAAACCTCCAGGGCCCTGTGCGCTCTAGTCCCTCTCCTCCAGTCCATCACCAGGCTCTCTCAGACACACACACCAAATGCTGGCCTGCTCTGGGATCTGGATATTGCCCCCACCCTGCTAACTCATCTTTCAGCTCCCAGGATAAAGGCCCTTTTTCAGACAGCGGTTACCACTGGTTCCCCAGACTCAACTAATTCCCACCTTAGCTGGTGGGCACAACAGAACTTGTTTACTGACTACATGAATGAATATATGGCAGGTACTGCAAGAGAATTTTCCGCAATTTTATCCCCATTCTGCCAATGTGGATAAGCCACTTGCTTGAAGTTACAAATGAAATGACAGCCAGGATTTGGGCTATGGTGGCTTGACTTCACATGCATCAACCCCCACACTTGGTCTATGTCATGATAGTTCAGACAAGTCTCAGGCAGAATTAGGGGCCTATTTGGGTGGGAAACATTTCCAAAAGCCCTACCCCAGGACACCAGTCCAAGAGGCTCCTTCCAGACCAAATCATCTTAGGAAATGTTATATCCTGTGTCTTCTTGGAAAACCCCAACGCCCATTAGCCTACTGAAGGTTTTGGGAAATCTTGAAGTCAAGAAACATACTGGCATTATCTTTTTTTTATTTTTTGAGACAGGGTCTTGTTCTGTCACCCAGGCTGGAGCACACTGGTGGGATCTCAGCTTACCACAGCCTTGACTTCCTGGGCTCAGGTGATCCTCCTACCTCAGCCTCCCGAGTAGCTGGCACTATGGGTGCACACCACCACGCCCAGCTAATTTTTTTGTAGAGATTAGGTCTCCATGTGTTGCCCAGGCTGGTCTCAAACTCCTGGGCTCCAGTGATCCTCCCACCTCAGCTTCCCAAAGTGCTGGGCTTACAGGTGTGAGCCACCATGAATGGCCTGATACTAACTTTGGAAACACTCAAAGTGTTTTCCAAATTTATTTGACCACAGAACTTTTTGCCTATACTTTGGTATTTAGTGGAACACACTTCATGGAACGTTGAAGTGGAGGCTTTCTCAGTAAATACAAGAAAGGGAATAACAGACTAATCCTGTTGCACGTTGAGGTTATGTGTAAGGGAACGACGAAAGCTACGTGTAGGTTGAGCCAGCTTACGGAAAAACTTGAAAGCCAGGATAAACATGAACCTAATCCACTGAGCAATGAGAAGCCACATGAATTCTGGAGCACGCAAGTGATGAGCAGTATCTTGACAGCAGAAGGCTGGGCGCAGCGGCTCATACCTGTAATCCCAACACTTTGGGAGGCCAAGGTGGGCTGATGGCTTGAGCTCCGCTTGAAACCAGCCTGGGCAACACGGCGAAACCTCGTCTCTACTGAAAATACAGAAAGTTAGCCAGGCATGGTAGTGCATGCCTGTGGTCTCAACTACTCTGGAGGTTGCGGTGGGAGAATCGCTGGAGCCTGGGAAGGCGAGGCTGCAGTGAGCTGTGATTGTACCATTGCACTCCAGCCTGGGTGACAAAGAGATCCTGTCTCATAAATCAGTCAATCAATACACACATACATACATACATACAGAAGGATATTCTTCAGTTTTCCTGATCCACTTAAGGAGGTGGCTAAGAATTCCAAGGCCAGCCAGTTACCTCAGAAGCAATTTGACTGACAGCTGACACGATAAATAACCAAACGAGGTGAACTGTCTGAGGCTGCCATTTACACAGAACATAAACAGTGTCCCTTGGAATTGCACAAGGTGGTAGCCGCCTTTCTCTAGGCACATCTGGCTTCCAATCAACCTACAGGGCAAACTGAATTCCAGCCCTTCAGTTTCCAAAGTCCCCTTGTTTCACTTCTCAATTGCGACGTATCAAACCATTCCAAAACGTGTGGTTAAAACAGTATTCTCACAATTCTCTGGGTTAACAGGGCTCAGCTAGATGTCTTTAGTGTCATGTGGTACCAGCAAGGGCCACTCATGAGGGTGCATTCAGCTGGGAGTCTGGCGGGGTTGAAACCTTCAAGAGACACAAGTCTGGGCTTTTAGTTGAGTGAGACTAGAGCACCTTGGTTCTCCTATGCATCGTCTCTCACCATTCAGTAATTTAGCCCAAGCTTCTCATTTGAAAACATGTCAGCGCATTTTCAAGAAAAGTGGAAGCTACCAAAATATCACTTCCATAACATCCTATTAGTCAAAACAAGTCACAAGTTCAGCCCACACTGAGGAAAAAAAATAGATCTTATTGGAAGGAGCACGTGCACAGAGGATGAGAGCAATTGTTGGTGGCCATCTTTGGAGATGATCTACCATACCTCTAAATTTGTGAGATAAGAGTGTAGGTTTCTGATAACTTTGGAATTGAATGTACGGTAAGCTGTTTCCAGAAACAAATGCCCAATTAAGAACAAAGATGGGTTTCTTGGAACGAACATGCCTTGTCGAGGATAAAGATGTTTATATCTCACATGGAACATTTGTGAGGAACCATGGAGCCAGAGTTGTGCAATCGCACAGGTTATTTTCTCCACTCTTGGGCACAAGTAAACAAATCCCCAAACCCCCAAATGGTAACAATATGACCTGGACTTAAAGGTATTGCACAAGAGGTTAGGGGCAAACTGATGTTTTGGCACCAGGGACATTTCTCGTCGCTGGGCAATCCTTTGTTTCCTTCTTAGTGACATTCATTGGGATTTTGTTGCAGATACCACACAGGAAGAAGGCCATTAAACTGCCCCTATCAGCAGGAAACAGTCTGGAGGAGGCAGTCACACATAATTTTGTGGAAGAAAGTGCTGAGGCAAAACCAGTTGAGGTCCGATTCCATGATCCCAATGAACAGCAAAGGGTGGCTTCTAGAAGTCCTAGCACACATCACATACTATCAGCAAAGCAGTTTTCATATTTTATTCTCATGACATTCAACACCTTGATATGCTGTACATATGTGCACCTGTGAGACACATGAGGTAGAGGAAACTAATGCCGAGATCCTCCGTGAGCCAGGCCTTCTCCCTGCTGCCATTCATTTCACTTGATGGGATTGGTTATTTGAGCCTGAGCACACTAAGAACTAGCTGAGGGGTTGTGTGGTAAGAGGATTCCTGCTGTCTCACTGGGGCTTTTTCTCAAACCAGGGTTTCTTAACTCCATGTCCAAGAATGCACTTCAAAGGCACAATTTCCTCAACTATAGACAAATGTGTATTTACAAGGGTGATTTTTTAAAATCCAGTGCTTTAATCAGAGTCTCACAGGACAGAAGAAAAAAGTGTTTTGTAAAAGGATCACGGCCGAGCTGTGCTGCTTGATCCTGGTGCATCTCCTGAGACTTTGTTTTGACCCACTCAGAACTATAGGGACAAATCAGGACAAATCAAAGTAGAGGACAAGTCAAAAGCATCACCTTGTCATTTAAAGGTTATACCACACTGTTAAAACTTACTTGGCTGGGAACGGTGGCTCCTGCCTGTAATCCCAGCACTTTGGGATCACCTGAGGTCAGGAGTTCGAGACCAGCCCGGCCAACATGGCAAAACCTCGTCTCTAGTAAAAACACAAAAATTAGCCAGGCGAGGTGGTGGGTGCCTGTAATCCCTGCTACTTGGGAGGCTGAGGCAGAAGAATCGCTTGAACCCGGGAGGCAGAGGTTGCAATGAGACGAGATCACGCCACTGCACGTTAGCCTGGGTGACAGAGCGAGACACTGTCTTACAAAAAAAAAAAAAAAAAAAAAATTACTTAATATGACTCATTATCCACAGATAAGAAATGGGAAAATAGCATGGAAGCATCAGATGACCAGACCTCATGGTAACAATGCCAAAAGTATGGGATTTGGACTCAGGGAAGCAAGGCTCTCTCATTCTGTTGTTCTCACACAGCAGCAAGACCGCTATAAGCCTCAATTTTTCATCTGGCAGAGGGCTATAATATCCACCTTACCGTGCTGTGGTGAGGAATGAAGAAAACCACGGAAGTAAAGGGACAATGCTTACTATCCTAAATCAGAAACAATGCCAGCATGAGGTACATCTTTTGCTTCCTGGTTTAGTTCTGTAGCCCCCCAAAGTTGCTGCTTGTAAAGCCAACTAACATCAATCAATTCTATTTTTTTGAGACAGGGTCTCATTCTGTCACCCAGGCTGGAGTGTAGTGGCGTCATCTTGACTCACTGCAACCTCTACTTCCCGGGTTCAGGTGATTCTCATGCCTCAGCCTCCCGAGTAGCTGGGACTACAGGCACATGCCCACGTCTAATTTTTCTATTTTTTGTAGAGCTGGGATTTCATCATGCTGCCCAGGCTAGTCTCAAATTCCTAGACTCAAGCAATCTGCCCACGTTGGCCTCCCAAAGTGCTGAGATTACAGACTATTACAGAGCTATCATGGCTGGCTTAAAAATCAGTCCTTTTTACTGTAATGAGTTGAGTTGGTTAATAATTAAAAAAACAGTAAGAAGAAAAAATGTAAAAAGAAAATCAATCCCTTTGCCTGAAAGTTTTCACCAGTTTCATTATTATCCTTGTAATGGAAGCCATTAGAAACATGGGTGCCTATAACAAAGAAATCCAACTAGAAGGGAGAGGATTCATCATCATTAAGGAATCAAAAAAAGTTGTGGAAGCAAACGGTAGAGGGGAGGGTGCGGGGTATCAAGGTAGACAGACCAGAATTGAAGTTTCTGGATTCGCTGCTTACTTCCACCTTGGATTCCAGGTCTCCTTTGGCAAACCAGTGTACACATCTACTGCACAGGGCTAGTATGAGGGTCAAATGAGGCAGTATGAAGGTACGGTGGCAACCATATGGGAAGCAACCAGCCCATGCCATGGCTCTCTTCCTCCAGAAATAAGAGTAGGTACTTCCATTGAGCAGGTTTCAGGAATAACTTCAGACTTTTGCTCTTCTAATAAAGGAGCTTAAGCAGCTAAGCTTCTGTTATGCAGATGAGAGGGAGCTAAAAGCTGGGTGCAGTGGCTCACGGCTGTAATCCCAGCACTCTGGGAGGCCAAGGTGGGCACATTACCTGAAGTCAGGAGTTCAAGACCAGCCTGGCCAACATGACGAAACCCTGTTTCTACTAAAAATACAAAAATTATCTGGGCATGGTGGCAGGCACCTGTAATCCCAGCTACTCGGAAGGCTGAGACAGGAGAATCACTTGAACCCGGGAGGCAGAGGTTACAGTGAGCCGAGAACGGCCATTGCACTCCAATCTGGGTGACACAGCCAGACTCTGACTCAAAAAAAAAAGGGGGGGAGGGGAGGAAATGGGATAGTCTTACTCAAAATTGCCAAGGGAAGTCTGTTCCCACACCTGTGGGGGTTGAAATGAGATAATAAATTCTTTTATTTTTCAGTGAGTAAAGTGGGATGGCAAAGTGAGTGGAGGCTTGGGATCAGAACTGTGCAAAAAAACTTCAACTGTATGGGTTCTCACCACTACTGGTCACAGTGAGCAACACCATTCCAGCACATACAATTCCCAGCCTCCTCCTTTCCACCATACAGAGGTAAGTGCTCAGCCACCCTTTTCCTGTGCTGGGTATATCTTACAGGAAAATGCAGCTATTTTCAAAAATAATCATTTCAACCTGGGAGTCAATAGTTAGATGTGACATTGCTCAATATTGGTGAATGAACTTGGAAATGAGAAGGGATATCTGTTCCCATCTCCCATAGGCATCAACTGTACCCCCCATATATCCTAACTTCCTATTGGTTCCTTTCCCCCTAAAATCAGTGAAAAATGGCACTTAGTGAAAGAATGGCTAATACTGACTAATCATTGCTATGTATACTGATTAGCTGGAACCAAAGTGAGGCAGATCAAATTTGTGCCACCATCTAGATAAGTTCAAAGTGAGCACTCCCTTGATCTTTATAGACAGCCTGCATCACAGGGAAAAACATTCCATAGCCACAAACCACATCCCTCAACAGTGTACTGCTAGGCAAAGCAAATCCTAAGTGCATTTACTATGAGTAGCAGATTGTGTGCATCATTTTCATATATAAATGAGAGCCCCCAGATGAAACAGACTTGAGCAGAGAACATGCTTTATTGAGGAGTAGATATAGAAGAGCACATTCTACCACATGTGGGGAAGGGTTTAGCTTCTGTAAAAGGCCTTTACCCCTTAAGAAAACCCCTAGTGAAGTTGCTTTTGGATAAATTTTAACAGTGACACTGAAACTGGAGGGGAGCTGCCACTGAACATGCTTAAAATTAGCTCCCCCAACCCACAGTGAATATAAGTAGTGTACAGAGATGACAAGAGAAAGGCACAAATGACCGGAGTCAGGGATTGTGGTGAGGGCTCCACATGAAGACAGCATGTTGGAGGAGACCAAGTTGGGAAGGGTGACATGTCATACATCAAAAGTTGCCCCAAGATAGCAGGTTATAATGGGCTACAGAGAAATTAGAGGGAACATCTCTTCCTTCACTTGAACAACACCAAAAATAGAAGACCAGAGAATAGAAGGACGGTGACAAATCCCAAAAAGGAAATGGAGGAGGAGTTCGTGGAAGGGCAGAAGCACTTTAATCCTAGAGGGAGGGTGAGGCACTGTTGAAAAGAGAAGCAAACCTTGGCAGGGGTGGCCATTCTGCCTTGCTGAGTCATGGGCTGAGATACGAAAGTCACTTTCAATCATTTTCAACTTCTCCCAGGGCATTCAGACAGAATCAGTGCAAGGTATACAGAAGTAAAGATGTACTGTATCAGACTAGTGGAGGTGAAAAGATTTCTGCAGTATAATTAATCAGTTAACATGCAGCATGAAAGGGAGAAGTGGACATTACTTTGGCACCTGCAAACGTAAAAAGGGACTGGGAGTAAAGAGAGAAGGAAATATTTACTAGTGGGTACTTTATGGTGAGGCAAAAAGTAGTATCTGCTCCCTTTCACCAAGACACTGCCCACTGCCCACAGGTGAATTCAAATCAAACCCAGAACTACCACCTCTTCATTCTTCTCTCCATCTCATTCAGATCAATTATATGCTATTACCAAGACTAGTCCCTGGGAAACTCTTCAAAAGTATTTGGCTCTGGTTAGCCCAATACAGATCAAAAAGAGGTCTCTTAATCAAAATGAAGGAAAGAAATTTAAAGCAAGATAAAACCCAAAGTGAATGGATCCCCTGCCAATCCACACACACTCACAAGTGCCACCTCTTCCCTGCCCCTCCACAGAACACACATATAAGGAGTAACTGGAAAGGTCCTGGTGGTGGCAGCCATATTTGGAGGTCTGGTGACCAGGCGGCAAGCACTAGTACCACGCTTAGAAGACACAACACAACCTCATGGGGCAAGAGGACATGAGGAGAGAACCAGTGACTGGACAGGTACAGTACCATAACAGAACTCCTTGGGTCAGTGCTGAGAGACCTGCACTCAAGTCTAATACAGATCCCATCCAGGCAACCTCACTGAGGCCGAAACAACAGTTCCTCAGAACCAGCGTCTGCAGTGTACACAAAGGTCGGAGCCAGGACAGTCCTGAGGGGGATGGCCTTCCCAAAGGATACTGTACTTGCCAATCACAAGAGCAACAGAAATGACAGACAGATCCCTAGGGTACGGATTCCTACTGCTGGGGTTCGCTGGCTCGGAATGACAGGTCACTTTAAGTGCCCTTGGGAGGGGTCCATTTTAAGCAGCTGGGATCCATGGTTTTATTGGAGTTGGACCTTTTGGCCTCTTTGGCTATCCACTCATCAATCAGGTCCTGGGGGAGAACAATGGGAAAAAGGATTATATACTTTCAACTCAAATGCCTTTACATAGATTCCAAAATAACTAACCACCAAGAAGGAATTGCCAAAGGTTTAACAACATATTAGGGTATAAAAAAATACTATCTTTTGACTTATAAACGACTTTTCTATCTAATCCATTCTTCCTACTTTACCCTCAGTGAGAAATGAAAATCATCGCTCACCTACCTTTATTGTATGTATGAAACAATTTAAAAAATTAGAAGTGAGTATGAGTTGAGACAGCATTTGTGAAGATTCCTCTACAGATGGGCAATTTCCTCCCATGTAAGAAAATCATCAAATGACAGAAGTGCTGTACAACATAAAGCTGCTTAACTGGAGCTGCTTAACTTGTGTCATTCAAATTTGAGACAGGAGCTTACCAAAACCTTCTGATACGGATAAGGCAATGCAGGCATCACTGCCAGCTACAGAAACGAGACCCAATAAAAGGGGCATGTAGCCAAACTCCTTTAAGGGAAGGTTTTCTTGAGTCTTAAGGCCCCTACTTTGCTCTGCTAAGCCTTGAAGGACATCCAGCAATGAGCAAGCTGCTGATGAAAACCTTACCTGTCTCTTTAAAACTAGGTGTTTTCCCTTCCAGTACTTGAGCATCTGAAGGGCTTGTAGAGTGCTGACAATGTCCACAGGATTCACAGCCGTCTCCTGACTGATTTCTGAAACAGAAGAGCTACTGACAACCTGACCAAAGTGCAGGTTCCCACCCCTTTGCCCCCAGCCAAGGTCTACTTTCCCTTCAAGGAAATCCAAATGGACAGAATCTTCTGTACTCAACCCAATCTGTTTAGGAGTTTACAAAGTATTCATTTGACCAGTCCAAATAACTACAGAAGGATATTACAGCAAGAAGCTATTCTTGGCCCCTTAGAAATCAGGGCCAAATATAGATCAAACTAAATTGTTCCACCCCTGCATAAATACACAGGGATGTCTTTCTCAGAAAGATGAACCAAAAGACCTGAAGTTTTTCTTCTTGACTTTTATAAGAATTAGTGTTAGCAACTCTGGATTTGAGAAGCCAATTAATAACCATTCCCAGGGGCCAAATGTTTTGGATTCCCAGGCAACTTCAGTGAGGGTCTCTGCAGTGGTCCATTTTCAGTTGGCCTTCCTTTCTCATATTCAGGGGAAACACAACACCCAGTAGAGTTAACTTCTCGGGCAACAATCAACCATTCCAAGGAGTCAAAAACCAACCTTTGATAGAAATCTCTTTGCCTTGGAAATTATGCAGGTAGCGGAGAAGTACTTCTTTCCAGTAACTGCGATAGCTTATAAGCCCCAGATCTGAGAGTGGACGTTCTGGGGAGCCAACTTTTTCTTCGACTTTGGAAAGCAAATAACCTGCCAGGGAACAAATACAGACTTTTTCTAGCAGCACTAGATCTTATCCTAATAGCAAAAAACAGTGTGCCAACATGCAAGAAGGTTTAAGAAGCACAGTCCCCTCTTATTCCAGGGAATGTGTTCCAAGACTCCCAGTGCAGGCCTAAAACTGTGGATAGTACCAAATCCTATATATACTATGTATTTTCCTATCAACACATACGTATGCTATAGTTTAACTTATAAATTAGGAACAGGAAGACAGTAATAGTAAAACAGAACAATTATAACAATATACTGTAATAAAAGTTATGTGAAGGTTATCTGTCTCTCAAAATATCTTATTGTACTGTACTCCCCTATTTTTGGACCGCAGTTGACTATAGGTAATTGAAACTGCAGAAAGTGAAATGGCAGATAAGGAGGGCACTACTGTAATAGGCACTAAAAGAACTCTGGAAGGCTTCACTATTAATCATTTTGATAACAATGGTTCTCTATAGGTGTGTGTTGGAAACAAGGGAGACAGGAAAAAAATGTGAAGCCACTTCATTACCTAGTTTTTTAATATTTTTTAAATCTTTGAACGGTAAAAACAGATTAGCTCAGTACCACCTATGAGATGGGGGGGGGGGGGGTGTAAAAAACCCAAATGATGAAGCCTCTAGTTGTAAAGTCTAAACACCTAACATTCAATTTATACAAAATATACAAAACAACATTATGGAGATGCAGTCTGCAAAGTTCGTAATCTGGGGAACCTTTTTAGACAACTAACCTCCTTTCTTCAACAAAAACACAGCAAGGAAAAAAAAGATGGGAGTGGAAAATTTTAGACTGAAAGTGAATTATGAGCCATATTTCTCAATCTCACTATCAATTTTACCTGGATCTAAGTATTAAAAAAAAACAATTTTTAAAAAGAACAAAATCACACCAGGGAAATTTGAGTATCACAATTTATGATATGAAGGACTTTTTTTTTTAAGGTGTAATAGACCTTATCTTTTAGAAATATCAAAATAATGGCAGGTGAAAGTATCGGTAAAACGAGGTTAGGCCCCCCCACCCCCAAAAAACAGTAATTACTGAAGCTGGGTGATGGGTATAGGAGGGTTTATCATACTTTTGTTAATGCTTAAAACTTTCTATAAAATCAAGTTTATACGAACAGTGTTACCTATTCAAAGATATATAGTTATCCTCTTATGTCACTTTCCAGTTCATCTCTTCTCAGATGACTTAAAAATGAAAAAAGGCGGCTGGGCAAGGTGGCTCACACCTGTAATTCCAGCACTCTGGGAGGCCGAGGTGGGCAGACCACCTGAGGTCAGGAGTTCGAGACCAGCCTGATCAACATGGAGAAACTCCATCTCTACTAAAAAAACACAAAATTAGCCAGGCGTGGTGGCACATGCCTGTAATCCCAGCTACTCGGGAGGCTGAGGCAGGAGAATCGCTTGAACCTGGGAGATGGAGGTTGCAATGAGCCAAGATCGCGCCATTGCGTTCCAGCCTGGACAATAAGAGCAAAACTCTGTCTCAAAAAAAAAAAAAAAGAAAGAAAGAAAGAAAGAAGGCTTGGAAGGCTAATTCTAGGAATTCCAATTTTGATTACAATATACCCAACCTGTCCTTTGACAGTGTACATCAAATAGAGAATAACACACAGTGGAGTCTTGTTATTCACAGCAGTTATGTTTCATAAAGTCACTGAGAACCTGAATTAGTGAACACTGAACCACTGCTACTAGAAGAAATACAGGGAGGGTTAGGTTCCTGCAAGCCTCTGGTCACATATTGGTCAACCATCAATACATAACCTTATTTTATGTTTCTGTTTTAAAATGCCTTATTTAATATACACTGTTGACATCACTAACATTGAACTCACTGCCAGCAACTCTCTAATTCACCTGAAGAAAGCGATCTAACCTCTGTAAGGTACCCCGGGATTCCTGAGATTAGGAACACCAGACACATCAGCACTACTCATAGGGTCCATCTAAAATCAACAGAAGGCCAAAACCGTGTGGCATTCACAGACTGAAAATGAACTTGTTTACAGTATAAGAGCTGAAAACTCTGAAGTCAGCTGGGAATGCGTGCATCCATGACTCTTATTTTTGGCTGCTCTGTGCATGTTCACGAATGACCACAAAAATGTTAAGACTGATTTTGGGGTTACAAATAAAACTTAGTGAGTAAGCAAATTCACAAACACAGAATCCACAATTAATGAGGGCAGAGTATATTATGCAAAGGGTCCATTGGGTACATGGATTACTTCTAGACAAGTCCCTACAAAAGTGAAATCCCTAGCATCAAGGAACAGATTTTAAGCCTCATGCATGTTATGTGCTGTTTAAAAGTCTCAAACTGGGATAATCCTAGAGCTCACTTTATCATCCTCTGTACTTCCTACCCATTAAGGAGAAGTCCTGTATCCCTTCAATGGTCAATGTGTATCAGGCAGAATGACAATGTTCAGGTTTTTCCTACTTGTTCATTCATTTACTAAATATCCATGTACCTCCACTACATTCCAGGAATTGCAGAGACCACAGGACAAAAAGACAAACAGCAATATTCACATGGTCCCTGCCTTATGGAACTAATGACTTAGCAGTTTCACTTACTGAAATCAATAAGCATCTTGCCATAGCCCTGTCTCATGTACTGTGGCATAGTAAGGATACAGGATACATTGTAGTTGAGGAATGAATTCTTTTCCTAAAATCAAGAGCAAACAGATGAACACGTCAGGAGGATTTGAAACCAAAGGTTTCAGCACTTCCACAGATACAAAATAAGGCTGCTTGCAAAACATCTGGCTAACCAGTCCCAAGGAGTGGCTGTCAGGCTCACAACTGTTATAACCACACCTCTTATCATGGCCAAAGCCATTAATCATCCCAGGATTTCCCTAGCTGAGACCTCCAGTTTCATTTTAAGGCGGCTGACTCTGGGTTCCTGACAGCCACAGAGCAGGGCAAGAAGGTTAAGGCTGCTCACTCAGTATATAGAAGCCCACTTTAAATGCAATTTTTGAAAAGGAGCTGCCTACTGGAAGAGAAGGGAAGGAAACAACACAGTAAGTCTCCATTCTGCAAAGGGATTTTAAAAAAAAAATCAAATTGAATGAAATCAAAATGTGTGATTCCAGTTGCAGGAAATGTCCAGAATAGGGAAATTTGTACAGACAGAAGGGCTGAGAGGGACTGAGTGGAAACAGGAGTGATTGCTAACAATTTCTTTTCAGGATAATGCAAACTGGATTGATTGCACAACTCTGTGAATACACTATAAACAACTAAATTGTACCCTTTCAGTGTGTGAATTTATGGTGTATGAATTATATTTCAATAAAGTTGTTATACTAAAAGTCATAAAATCTGGCCTTGGGCCAGGCGCAATGGGTCACACCTGTAATCCCAGCACTTTGGGAGGCTAAGGCGAGTGGTCACTTGAGGTCAGGAGTTCAAGACCATCCTCGCCAACATGGTATAAAACACCATCTCTACTAAAATCACACAAAAAATTCGCTGGGCGTGGTGGCAGGTGCCTGTTATCCCAGTTGCTCAGGAGGCTGAGGCAGGAGGGTCACTTGAACCCGGAAAGCAGAGGATGCAGTGAGTCAAGATCACACCTCTGTACTCCAGCCTGGGCAAGAGTGAGACTGTCTCAAAAAAAAAAAAAAAAAATCTGACCTTGGGTCTTTAAAAGGCGCAGCAGTGTTATCACTGAAGGGACTGTGCTAGAAGGAGCCCAGCTAAACAATCAGGCAAAACGAGTATATTCCTGGTTTTAAGCCGATAACATAGAGGCAGGCAAAGCCAGGAGAGTTGGCTTGACTACAAGATGTTGGCTTGTGGGTTACTAGGGAGGGCTCTGGCCAGTTATTAATAGGCAGCTCCAGTCCACAATTCCAGAAAAGAATTAACCCGAAGCTTTTAATAAAAACTGCATTTTCATTAAACAATCTTTGATACGTGGGTTTGCCCTTTTTTTTTTTTTAAATTTATGGAAGGGGTGTCATCATTGCCCAGAGTACAGCTTCTTCCTGTTGGTGATTTGAGCCCCCAGCTGCGAACATGGATCACCCTGCTCTGGCCAGTGGCTTCTTAATCTCCAGATCCTGCTTACCTTGGAAAAATATCCAATCAGGTGACAGCCAGTGTTGTCCGCCTCTGTCATAACATAGAACAGGAAGGGTTCCACATCATAATATAACGTCTTATGGTCCAGAAAAAGTTTGGCCAACAGGCACAGGTTTTGGCAGTAGATCTGGAAGCAGAGAAACAGAGTTCATGTGTGGGCCACTGATTCCTAAACAGATAAAGGCCTAAAATTCACAAACATACCATAATTATTAATGAAACATATTGTGTATTTTGGCAAAAGAAGAGTTCTATATCCTTCACAAGGTATGATGGAGAAAAAACACATGCCTTCTGAAACCTGTGAATATACAACATTACAACCCCTTTCTAAAGTCACCACTTTTTACCTTGTTTTTCTTGCCATCCACTTCAAACACAGAGATTGAACCTTTGCGATATATCTCATCACCAGGTGGGTGTTTCCACACACATTTGGCCTGCGAGACAATGAAATTCACATTAGGGAACCAAAGCCCCCCCAACAAGACTGTTCCTCAAAAGGGAAAAGGAATGACAGGTCAAATGTGGTTAACTGAGCTACAGGACACTTGGACAAGTTGAGAACATACAGCAAAATATAGATTTTTTTCCATAAAACAAAGACTTCCAAAGTCATTTGAATATATTTATGACACTTCTATAGCAATCTGGAACAAGTACTCTGGATTACATTCTGGCACTGCTTTAGCCCAGGAGATTAAAATCACCCACTACATAAAGGTCAAATAAATAACAATACCCTTGCTTATTACCAAATGCCTCAAGCCAACAGGAAATTCTTAAGCAGCTTATTTCCAGCAGCTTAGGGTGGCTAAGTACTTTACTCTCACCTTTATCCATAACTTCTCATTACCACCTAACCATTATGGTCTTCTTTTGTTCAGATCAGAAAACTCACTCACAATGATAAAAACCATGTACTACCTGTCTGCCCTTCTCCCCTGCAACTGCATTGCCTTTGCTATATAAGGAAATTAGGAGAAAGTCCTGTGGCAAAAAAAAAAAAAAAAAAAAAAGCAAGCAGCCTAGCTGAGCAGCAAGAAGCTAGGGTCACTTGGCCACAAGGAGGCATGAAGTACCCCCTTTTCCTAACTCTCAAGTGCTAATTGTTTTAATGCAGCCAGTCAGCTGCATTCTGCTGTTAGGTGAATTCTTTAAAAGGTTTACATTTTAAAATGTTTAAGGCCTGGGGCGGTGGCTCATGCCTGTAATCCCAGCACTTTGGGAGGCTGAAGTGGGCGGATCACCTGAGGTCAGGAGTTTGAGTGCAGCCTGGACAACATGGTGAAACCCCACCTCTACTAAAAATACAAAAATTAGCCAGGTGTGGTGTCGGGGGGCCTGTAATCCCAGCTACTCTGGAGGCTGAGGCAAAAGAATCCGGGAGGTGGAGGCTGTAGTGAGTCGACGTCGCACTACTGCACTGCAGCCTAAGTGACAGAGCGAGACTCCGTCTCAAAAAAAATAAAAAAGTGTTTAAAAAGTATAGATACATAAAACTTATTTTTTTGAGGTAGGGTGTCACTGTCACCCAGGCTGAAATAGCACGATCATAGCTCACTGCAGCCTCGAACTCCTGGGTACAAAAGATTCTCCAATGTAGCTAAGATTACAGGTACCTGGCACTACGCCTGGTTAATTTTTAAAATGTTTTTTGAAGCGACAGAGTCTATTTTACCAAGGCTGGTCTCAAATTCTTGGCCTCAAGCAATCCTCCCACTTCAGCCTCCCAAAGTGCTGGGATTACAGGTGCTAGCCACCGCACCCGGCCGATGAAACACTTTCTATTAAGCAATTTTACTGCGAATCTTTTTGTCAACTCAAGAAGCATATTCCAATTTGTCATATGTAAATCCAAATATTTATTAACTGGAATCCCTCCAAGAAAATTCCATCTGTAGTTTGTTCCTATCTCTACCCCTTTACTCATGCTGGCTCTTCCCAACAATAACCAAACTCATGAAACAATTATTGTTTAGAAACAGAAGCCAAGTCAAAGGAAGACCACTTCATTTCAGTGATCACACATGAAGCAATGGGAATAAGAACAGGCATGGAATAAAATAGGTATTTCCTGAAATCTGATTTTTATATTATATAATATGGAAGATTATCAAATATTCATAATGTTTATTCGATCCTCAGATTTATTCAGACCCTTTGTTTTCTCCTTCTATTACTATTTCTTGCCCTTTTAGCTATTTCATCAGTTAGTGTCACTAAACAACCAGAAACAAAAAAGAAAAAAGGCATAAATGGTAAGCAGTGCACATCAATAAAAATACCTGCTTTCACATAGTAAAACTATTTTATCTCCATGAACTGCCATCTGTGTCAGTGCCCCTCCTTCTGACCCCATTATTCCCTGTACACTGGTATCTCTACCAATTCCCGCCAATCACCTCCCCTCCATGACTCTAGCCCCATGTAGTCAAGTGTGCCAGGGCCTGCAGAACCTGAGTCAAAGCAACAGTTCTGGGCCCTGAACCTGCAGACCACATGCTCCTGAACTGGGAACATAAAAAAGCAGTATCACCAACCAAACTGGGGAGAAGAGTATAATGACAGAAATCACAGGAAGACTGGATCATAGATGCTCAGCATATGGAAATCCTGGGAAATAAAAAAGGAAGGGGAAGGAAAAAGAGACACCCCCGAGGCCTTAGAGCCAAATTATATTGTGATTATGAGAACAAGGGCTGGGCACAGTGGCTCATGCCTGTGATCCTAGAACTTTGGGAAGTTGAGGTGGGTAGATCACGAGGTCAGGAGATCAAGACCATCCTGGCCAACATGGTGAAACCCCATCTCTACTAAAAATACAAAACTTAGCCAGGTGTGGTGGTGTGCACCTGTAGTCCCAGCTACTCAGGAGGCTGAGGTAGGAGAATCATTTTAACCCGGGAGGTGGAGGTTGCAGTGAACCGAGATCGCGCCACTGCACTCCAGCCTGGGCAACATAGCAAGACTCCGTCTCAAAAAAAAAAAAAGAAAAAAGCTTCTCTGCCTGAAAGGCTAATCTAATCTCTACTCCTTCCCGTTGCACACTCTTGCTCCATGGCAAAAATTCCCCTTAAGACAAAGCTTCTTATTCCGTAACAGAGGGGATTTTTTGAAGCTGCAAAAAATCTAGTAAACGTATTTGTCAACAATAACAGATTCAACTCCTTATACCTGTTTTATTAGGAAAAAGAGGGGAAGGCACCAAAGGACCCATTCTACTACTTTCATAATCTGTCACAGGCTGATCACTCTTACATATTAGTAAGTGTACCCATTCAACATATATTTCCTGGGCATCAGTTGTCCACACTAGTTGCTAGGGATATGAAGGTGAGCCATACTGTCCCTGCTCTGCCTAATGAAGTCTGTATTTTCATCTAGTTTGGGACACACAAAACCTGTAGGCAGAGGTAGTTCATATTCCAAGGAGGAAATGAAGAGGAGCAGGCAGCAAGAACAAAAGACAGGAAGACGTACATGACAGGATGTGGGTAAGGGCCCTCAGCTGCTCTGGGTGGCACCCAGCACAAGCCATGCCTCAGGCTCTACACCCCACCTTAAGCTGTGGCCTTCCATTTCCTATGCCTTCATCCCACTGCTGAGGACCACTGGGAAGGTGCCTGAACAGAGGCAATCACTATGGCAAAATCTAGAGATCCTACAGCTTATTGCCATCATGGTCAAGGCAGAGGAACCCAAGACAACTCACCATGTGCCGGCGGAGTATCGTTTGGCTCTTCATATATTTTAAACAGAATTCACACATATAGAGACGTCCCAGCCGTGCATATTCTTCAGGATATGGAGAATGGTACCAGGTATCAAGCTCATAGCGGCCAAAAGCAATTGTTTTAATCATGTTGCTTCCCTCTGTGATTTGGCCTTGCAGCCTTAATTTCTCCTATTGCCAAGAAATCAAAAGTCAAAGGAGGATTAGAATTTATTATCTTTGCTTTCAGGCAGGACACAATGGATCCTGTAATCCCAACACTTTGGGAGGCTGAGGCAGGCAGATCACTTGAGGCCAGGAGTTCGAGACCAGCCTGGCCGAAATGGCAAAACCCCACCTCTACTAAAAAGACAATAATTAGCCAGGTGTGGTGGCAAACAACTGTAATCCCAGCTACTTGGGAGGCTGAGGCAGAAGAATCACTTGAACCCAAGAGGCAGAGGCTGCAGTGAACCAAGATCACACTACTACACTCCAGCCTGGGAGACAGAGCGAGACTCTGTTTTAAAAAAAAAAATAGGGCCGGGCACGGTGGCTCAAGCCTGTAATCCCAGCACTTTGGGAGGCCGAGACGGACGGATCACGAGGTCAGGAGATTGAGACCATCCTGGCTAACACGGTGAAACCCCGTCTCTACTAAAAAATACAAAAAACTAGCCAGGCGAGATGGCGGGCGCCTGTAGTCCCAGCTACTCGGGAGGCTGAGGCAGGAGAATGGCGTAAACCCGGGAGGCGGAGCTTGCAGTGAGCTGAGATCCGGCCACTGCACTCCAGCCTGGGCGGCAGAGCGAGCAGAGCGAGACTCCGTCTCAAAAAAAAAAAAAAAAAAAGTCTTGTTTCTAAAAGCATGTGTGCATGTCACCATGCTAGGCTATAAAAAATCAGACAGATTTGGCTTCTATCCATGAGAATTTACATTAAAGAGAGCTACATGAAAAATCAGGCAGGCATACAGAAAACTTACTACCCATACTGCTCAGAGCACAGGTCTCAAAAGAGGGGTTTCTCTGCTACCTCCCACATTCTGGGCCTCACCAGAAAGAGACCTTAGAAACTTCATTATCAGCCTAGACCAAAGTGAATTATAAAGAAAATCATCACAGATACAAACTGCCCACCCTTAGAAAGTATTCTAAAACTAAACAAAAAAGTTGATTTAGAATCTGCCTTACTTATCTGCAGAAACTTTTATAAAGCTATATGAATCTCTGTGACATATATCCACAATGCTCACTTAGAAAAAAAAGTAGGCCTTTTAAAAAATATTTCTGAAATGTGCATGATAATTCTAGAATCTAAACTCTAGAAGGCAGAAAATATTTCTGGGCTGGGTGTAGTGGCATGCCTACAGTCCCAGCTACTCAGGAGGCTGACGTGGGAGAATCGCTTGAGCACTGGAGGTCAAGGCTGCAGTGAGCCATGATGGCACCACTGCACTCCAGTTGGGGCAACAGAGCAAAATTCTGTCTCAGATTAAAAAAAAAAAAAATTCAATGACTCTGAGTTGGCTACAAAAGTATTATAATTTGTAAGTATAACCAGGTGTAAAGTTGTGAAACGCTAGCCCAGAAATGCTCCATGACAAAACAGGATAGAGAAAACTAGCAGCAGAAACTGCCCATTCCAGCCAAAGGTAGCCAGCAAACCCTGCCTCCGCCCAGTTTTCAACAAGTCTACTACTTGATACAATTTTTTTTAATACAAGGGGGAAGGGGGTGAAAATGAGATTCACTTTAAAAACTGAGCTTCCCTGAACACATTTAATCTGTTACATCAGAGGTAAACTCAATCACCAGAATTTTCTTCAAGAAAAGTTGTTAAAAATTCTGCCTAGGACAGCAACTCAGTATAAACTAGCTCTAAATAAATAACAGAATGGAAAACCAATGTATCAAACTTGACTGTGTCAAAGATTAATTCTAAAACATCTGACAACAGCCTTTTCCATTATTCCCCTTCACTGTTATTTTCACTCTTAGTGCAGAGGAAACCTAGCAAGAGGGGAGTTCCTGTTGGGATTAAGAAAACAACAGAGATGAGTCTCTCCTAGGCTACAGGTTCTCAGAATTGCAAATTGCCCAGCTGAGACAAAGGGGAGCCTATAGTTTTATCCAGCCTCATCAGCTCTAGCCAAACTGGTACTTCCGGGAGCTGAGGTGGAAAGAAGGGAATAAAAAAAGGAAGGGAGGAGGGGTGATTTGTTTTAAATCTGAAAGGGAAAGGCTAGTCTCCAAACAGGGACAGCTGGGAAGAGAGGGAAAGAGATTCAAGAAGCAAGGTACATTTAATTCCCACCAAACTGATTTGCAATCATTTTTCTTGGCAATTCTAAGCACCTTTCACAAGTGGTCTTCAGTTTGGAGGTTTTAATACTCACCAAATCCTCTGAAGCCCGGGCTTGTGCTCTTCGGAAAAGATCCAAGTCATACTCACTTGTCAGGTTTTCTAAGAGAGGTTCCCGTGTGTTCCCATAGGTCTGTCTGTGTTCCTAGGAAAATAACCAGAGCATGACACCCTGATACTCTCTGCTTCTAAGAACTTTTTAATCTATTTCACTTCAATCCATGCAAACCACACAACCATAAGCTATTTATTTAGTGCCTACATACTAGGTGCTAGGGATTGAGCACAAGACATACTATTTATCAGATTAATGCCACAAGACTCCCACTACCCACCCCAGTAAATCTGGAGAGGAAATGCTCCCACACCTCCAGAAGGGAGCTTCATTCTTCTATTTCTTCGTGGATCAGAACTCTATGCCTCCATTCCTTTAGGTAAAAATGTGCATGACAGTACAAATAAATAAAGTACAACAAACCCAGAGACACTACAAATTCCCAGAATCCTGAGATGTCGAAGGAGGTTTGGTGGATACTCCTCGATTTAAAAACAAAACAAACAAAAACCAGATTCTCTAAGCCTTAGTGTCCAAGATTTTAGACTCAAAAGAAAATCTGCAGGAAGGGAGGGGCAGGGGCAGCTGGATGAAGTAGTCCTTTGTAACTTCTTTCACTTGAATTGCTCCAGCCACCATTACACTGTCTGCAAAAGGCGTGCTACCCTCAAACTCCAGTCCACATGCTCAGGAAAAATAGGCTGGACTCTTTAAAAAATGCCTTACTAAATATTAAGCAAGAATAAGACAGTGAAAAGCCATAGAAAATTAAAAGCGTGAAAATAATCCAGTCTCAAAATAATTTTCCAATCTTACCATGTCAGTCACTACAAGAATCCTTTCCAGGAAAGAGATTCTACAAAGGAAACTTCCCTTTTAAGCCTTTGATTTTAGCCCTTCCCACTCTGTTCTAGTCTCCACCTCCCATCCAGAGAATAGGAGATAATAGTAGTTAAGTGGAGTGGATGGCTTATCCCAGGAAAACACTATAGATTTCACACACATATTAGCATATGAAGATACCACTCATCAGTATCTTTATCCCTATTAAAATTTCCTCTGGTTAATCTGATTCCATCTGCTGTGAATCTTTTTAAATTTGGACCCTTATCATCTAAGATTTGGGTTCTAAGCATTAGTTATTTCTTCTATTTTGAGGAACACTGGAAAAAAAAAAAGCTTGAAAAAAATCCTAGCCAGCATTTTAATCAAGGAGGTTGGGTCCTACTAATCTATCCCAAATTACTGAAAAGCAGAGCAGATGTTTGTTAAGGTTAAAAATTTCAGGAACTTTTACTTCTCTCTTTTCTACCTGTATGATTTTGGGCAAGTTACCCCTCTCAGTCTGTTTTCCTGTATATAAAATACAGGAAATACCACCAATCATACTGGACTGTTAAAAGATCAAAGGAACATCACAACCACAGTGCCTAGCACTAATCACTCAAAATATGGTATCATTGTCTTATTACTCTTCTAACCAGTTTGCAGATAGAAACAGTGAGCAAGACTGGGGCAAGCAAACAACCTGGTACCCTACAGCCCACTACTAAAGCCCTCATTCTACAAACCAACAGTCTGGTGTAAAGGTCTAACTACAAATTCACCCCACAACCCATCTCACATTGTCCTATGTCCACTTATTCATAAAATTATCATTTAAGACAGTGATGACTGTCGAAAAAGTAAATATAGGCCAGGTGCTCACCTGTAATCCTAGCACCTTGGGAGGCCAAGATGGGCAAATCACTTGAGTTCAGGAGTTTGAGACCAACCTGGGCAACATGGCAAAACCCTGTCTCTACTAAAATTATAAAAATCAGCTGGGTGTGGTGGCCCACGCCTATTACTCCAGCTACTTGGGAGGCTGAGGCAGGCGAATGGCTTGAACCCAGAACCCGGGAGGCAGAGGTTGCAGTCAGCTGCGACTGGACCACTGCTGCATTCCAGCCTGGGTGACAGAGTGAGACTCTGTCTCAAAAAAAAAAAAAAAAAAAAAAAAAAAGAGTAAATACAGTCATCTCTTGATATCCCTGGGGGAAGAGTTCCAGGAACGTCCCCCAGCCTTCCTGCATATAATAAAATCCATGGATGCTCAAGTCTCTTATGTAAATGATGTCATATTTGCATATAACCAGGGCACATCCAGCAGTATACTTTAAATAATCTCTAGATTAGTTATGTGATGTCAATGCCATGTAATAGCTGTTATACTGTACTATTTCAGAAATAATGACAAGAAAAAGTCTGTACATGTTCAGTACAAACGCACATTTTTTTCCCCAAATATTTCCGATCTGTGGTTGGCTGAATCCACAGGAACAAAATCCATGGATACAAAGGGTCAACTATACATAGGCTGGCATATTTTTGTCTTAGTGAAGCCATGCCCTGAGTAAGTATTCACATGCCCTACGTTTAAGCATCTATTCTAGGCCGGGCGCGGTGGCTCAAGCCTGTAATCCCAGCACTTTGGGAGGCCGAGACGGGCGGATCATGAGGTCAGGAGATCAAGACCATCCTGGCTAATACGGTGAAACCCCGTCTCTACTAAAAAATACAAAAAACTAGCCGGGTGAGGTGGCGGGCACCTGTAGTCCTAGCTACTCGGAAGGCTGAGGCAGGAGAATGGCGTAAACCCGGGAGGTGGAACTTGCAGTGAGCTGAGATCCGGCCACTGCACTCCAGCCTGGGCGACAGAGCAAGACTCCGTCTCAAAAAAAAAAAAAAAAAAAAAAAAAAAAAAAAAAAAAAAAGAATCTATTCTAATGGCTAAATAAGAAAACATTCCAATTCTATGAAAAAAACTAAAATGTCAGAAAAAACCTAAAAGAACAGCCATAAAAAAGAATGAAATCATGTCCTTTGCAGCAGCATGGATGCAGCTGGAGGCCATTATCTTAAGGAAATTAACACAAAAACAGAAAATCAAACACAGCATGTTCTCAGTTATAAGTGGGAGCTAACCACTGGGTATGGAGGGACACAAAGAAGGGAACAATAAACACCGAGGATTCCAAAAGTGGGGAGGCAGGCAAAGGTCGAAAAACTACCTATCAGGTGCTATGTTCACCACTTGGGTGACAGGATAAGATCAATAGAAGCCTAAATCTTAGCATCACACAACACATGTATGTAACAAACCTGTACGTGTACCCCCTTATCTAAAATTTAAAATAAATAAATAAATAAATAAATAAATAAATAAATAAATAAATAAAAGGCTGGGCACAGTGGCTCACGCCTGTAATCCCAGCACTTTGGGAGGCCGAGGTGGGTGGATCACGAGGTCAGGAGTTCAAGACCAGTCTGGCCAACATGGTGAAACCCCGTATCTACTAAAAATACAAAACTTAGCCAGGAGTGGTGGCAGGTGCCTGTAGTCCCAGCTACTCGGGAGGCTGAAGCAGAGAATTGCTTGAACCCGGGAGGCGGAGGCTGCAGTGAGCCAAGATTGTACCACTGCACTCCAGCCTGGGTGACAGAGCAAGACTCTATCTCAAAAAAAAAAAAAAAAAGAAAAGAAAAAAAAGAAAAAGACAAAGACTGTGAAAGAACACACATCAAAATGTTAAGCAGTGCTTTGTATCTTGAAGGACAATTTTTTTTAATTGGAATGTTTCTTCTCTATATTTTTGGTATTTTCAGTAGTAAGTATGTATTAATACATTTATAATAAAATCTTTTCCTAAAAAAAGATGTTTAAGGCCAGGCACAGTGGCTCACACCTGTAATCCCAACACTTTGGGAGGCCGAGGCAGGCAGATTACCTGAGGTCAGGAGTTCGAAACCAGTCTGGCCAACATGGTGAAACCCCGTCTCTACTAAAAATACAAAAATTAGCCAGGCGTGGTGGCACATGCCTGTAATCCCAGCTACTCGGGAGGCTGAGGCAGGAGAACTGTTTGAGCCCAGGAGGCAGAGGTAGCAGTGAGCTGAGATCATGCCATTGCACTCCATCCAGCCTGGCTGATAAGAGTGAGACTCAGTCTCAAAAAAAAAAAAAAAAAAGATGTTTCAGTGAAAAGACAGAATTCAAAGTGCTACATACAGTAAGAAGGCAATTACATAAATAAGGGATTGTGAAAAAGCTAGGATATATCCAAAAACACTAACTGTGGCTATTTTTAGGTGGTAGGATTTGTTTTCTTCCATACACTTTGCTTAATCACTCTAAATTATCTTACAAATGTAAGATAATTACTTCTAAAATTAGAAAAAAAGTTAAAATACTACAAGAATATCTATTATAGAATATTCACCCAATTAATACCTTTTAATCATGGAGGAAATCTATTTTTCCATTAAAATAAGCAGCCTACTATTAAGGTTGACTATTTTTCTTCATACAGACGTTTCCAGTGCCATGGCATGTGTTCTAGTGGGTAAATTTAACCCTTTAAGATGAAAGTAAAATTTATGAACAACCAGAGGATCAAATTTTTTTAAATCTAAATTCTAATGGTATTTCATTTTCCCAAGACCTCCTGTTTCCACTCTCAACAACTCAGTTTTAGGGGATGAAATAAACTCTAAGTGCCATAGAAGAGTCACTTGGTATTCACATGTAGAGAATACTAAATGGCAAATCTGAAAGGCACAAGCTCAGAAAGCAAAAGGAATCAAATGTGATAGCAGGAGTTCATGCTCATTTAATATTTAACTTTTCCTCACCATATATTTCTCTTTCTGTTCTTTGCTCAGTCCAGAATTTCTTTTCTTCCTGAGTTCAGCCACTTTTTCCTTGTATCGAAGCTGCCTCTCCGTTGGTGCCTAAAAGGAAAAAGGAGAAAACTGAGAGAAAACTCCTTATAAAGCTAAGCTTCAAAATGAAAGTGCCAAGGTCCAGCACGGTGGCTCACGCCTGTAGTCTCAACACTTTAGGAGGCCAAGACGGGCCAACCACCTGAGATCAGGAGTTCGAGACCAGCCCGGCCAACATGGTGAATCCTCGTCTCTACTAAAAATACAAAAATTAGCCAGGCGTGGTGGTGTGCTCCTGTAATCCCAGCTACTTGGGAGGCTGAGGGCGGGAGAATCATCTGAACCTGGGAGGCAGAGGTTGCAGTGAGCCAATCATGCCATCGCATTCCAGCCTGGGAGACAGAGCGAGACTGTCTCAAAAACAAACAAAAAAAGAAGGTACCAAAACGTTTTTTAAAATGTAAAGAGAAAAAAATGCCAGAAATGTTCTAGCCACACTGCAAAACATATGGCAATTTTATTTTATTCATTTGTATTATTTTTGAGGCAGGGTCTCGCTCTGTCGCCTAGGCTGAAATGCAGCAGCACAATCATGGCGCACTGCAACCTCTACCCCCTGGGCTCAAGCCATCCTCCTGTCTCAGCCTTCCAAGTAACTGGGACTACAGATGTATACCACCACGCCCAGCTAATTTTTTCATGAATATGGCAATTTAAAAATTCCAAATCAGGTTACCATCACCACATCACCTTTACTGTCAGTTAAATACAGGTTCAGGAAAACAAACTTATTTTACTATTAACATAAACTAAGGATGGACGTCTCCACCAAAGCAACAAGAACTGTTTTCCAATTAATGCCTATTGATCTGATCAACAGTGGTATAAAAATTCATTTATATATATTCATTTAAATAGAAAAACTGAGTAAGAATAAAACCCAAGGCTGGGCACGGTAGCTCACGCCTATAAACCCAGCACTTTGGGAGGCCAAGGTGGGTGGATTACTGGAGGTCAGGAGTTTAAGACCAGCCTGGCCAACATGGTGAAACCCCGTCTCTACTAAAAATACAAAATTAGCTGGGCGTGGTGGCGTGCCCCTGTAATCCTGGCTACTTGGGAGACTAAGGCAAGAGAATCGCCTGAACCTGGGATTGCACTCCAGCCTGGACAAAAAGAGTAAAAACTCTGTTTAAAAACTTAAATAAATTAAATAAATAAAATAAAATAACACCCAAGATAGACAATGAAGAAAAGTGTAGTTACCACTTATGGAGTGCTTTTTACCTGCCAAGCACTGAGTAGAGGTGCTTTACATACATTATTTAGCTGACTCCCCTGCCAGGAAGGCATTATTCACCTCTTCTTATTAACAAAGAAATAGGTTAGCTGACCTGCCCAGGACAACAAAGCTAGAGTTAATCAGTATTCAAATTCACATCTGTTTGGCTCCAAAGCCAAACTTCTTCCTTATCACCATACATCTCTGCTATCCACCTAATCTAATTGCAAAAACAGACACCTAAATGATGAACAAAATACAATATGTCACAAAGGCATATTTTGAGAGCACTACAACGGTAATACATAAGGAAGAAATTCATTAACGGTGGGAGAGAATTTGGGAAAAAATCCTGCAACAGCTGAGAACTGCACAGGCCTTGAAAGAAAATACAATCTCTTCTCGGTACAGGTATAGTGTTCCAGGCAGGAAAACAGCAAGAGTGAAGACCAAAGGCATTTAGGGAAGAACAAGGAATTAAGCGCAACCAATGTGGCAGGAATGTTTAGAGAGGCAGGAGGAGGATTAGGACCAAGCCAGGATGCTCCCTACAAACCAAGGGAAGAGACAAGTACAAGAAAAATAACACAGTCAGCAAGTGTCAAATGCTGGGGAAAAGTCACTGGTGGCCTTGGAAAGGTGCTAGCAGAGTGGAGAAGTTTGAAAGCAAGCTACAATAGTCTCAAAGGATGCAAAGTGAGGAAATGAAGCAGCAAGTGTAATCTTTCGAATAATCAGAATTATATTCTACTACTACTACTACTACTACTACTACTACTACTACTACTACTACTACTAGTACTACTACTACTATTACTACAGATAGCATGATTCCCTCATGAGGCAGAAGTGTTTGTTTTATGAAAATTTACTGTTTGAAAAAGAAACGTGATTCTAAGTATATCTGGAAGACATATCACAGGAAATGAGGCATAGACACGCCTGAAGACAATTATAGAGGAGATCCAAGAAATGGACCTCAAACTATGAGTGGCCAGCACTTTAACAAGGCCCATACCTGGTGCCTGGTTGCATGCCTGTTGTTGTCATCTTGCCTGTGAGACAGCATCCTTTCTTCTATCTGCTTATCCCGGCTCTGTGCTCTCACCTGCAACCATCAACAACGTCAATAAATCCACCTGCTTCTAAGACTACGTTTACTTAAAGCATAAGAATACAATGATAATGCCTTGGATTTATGTTGTACTTTACTTTCAAAGCGTCTTCACACTTATTATCACAATCTCTACAAGAAAGAGATAACGCAAGCTTCACATTCTGCCTTCTCAGCCAGTAACAGAATCAGAGAAGTTGAAACGATAACAGCTAAATGATGGGATCACTAAGGTTTTAATCATGTCTGATGACTCTGAGCCTGGACTCTTCCCAAAGTACAACAAATTTAAAAAAAGCATGAGGAAGTGCAAGAATAGAGTATGGAAGTACAAAGGAAACACTAGAAAACCTGGGTTTGGGCTGGGCGTGGTGCCTCACACCTGTAATCCCAGCACTTTGGGAGGCTGAGGCAGGCAGATGAGCTAAGGTCAGGAGTTCGAGACCAGCCTGGCCAACATGGTGAAACCCTGTCTCTATTAAAAATACAAAAAATTAGCAGGGTATGGTGGCAGGCGCCTGTGATCCCAGCTACTTGGGAAGCTGAGGCAGGAGAATCACTTGAACATGGGAGGCGGAGGTTGCAGTGAGCCTAGATCGCACCACTGCACTCCAGCCTGGACAACAAAGTGAGACTCCATCTCAAAAAAAAAAGAAAAGAAAAAAGAAAACCTGGGTTTGGCCACACGCAGTGCCTCACATCTGTAATCCCAGCACTTTGGGAAGCCAAGGTGGGCAGATCACTTGAGGTCAGGAGTTCAAGACCAGCCTGGGCAACATGGTGAAACCTCGTCTCTACTAAAAATACAAAAATTAGCCAGACGTGGCGGCGCACACCTGTAATCCCAGCTACTTAAGAAGCTGAGGCATGAGAATTGTTTGAATCCAGGAGGCTGCGGTTGCAGTGAGCCGAGATTGCACCAATGCACTCCAGCCTGGGTGACAGAGCGAGACTCTGTCTCAAAAAAAAAAAAAAAAAAAGAAAACCTGGGTTCAAGTCTCCAGGGAAACTTAACTCTGTAGTTACATTGACCTCAGACAAATCACATCAGCTCTCAATAGTTTCTGTTTCATAATCTGGGAATTGGGAATATCCAACTGCTTATTCCACTTCACCACTAAAACTCAGAATGGTCAAAACAGAACGCCTGGCATTTCTCCACAAATCTGCTCTACCCCAAATCTTTCCAGTATTAATAAATGGCAATACTATCTAAATAGCTGATCCGGTCAACAACTTGAAGGTTACCCTAGATTCTTCTCTTTTCTCACACCTCACATCAAATCAATCAGCAAGCCTAACAGGTTGCTCCCCTTTAAATGTATCCTGAATCCAAACTAGTCTTAGAATTGCTGTCGATACAAAGCTAGTCCAGTCCACCAATTACTGCCTGAACTTCCATGTAGTCTCCCAAGCACCTTATACCCTGCATCAACTCTTGCCCCCACACTCCATTCTTCACATTAGCAAGCCTTCAGTTTTAAAAAGTGTGCATGAAATCCTATCATGCCTTTGATAAAGCCCCCCAAATGCTTCTCATTCTATCAGAACAAAAGTATACTCCTGTGCCAAGGTCCACAAGGTCCTTTATGATCTGGATCCAGCCATACACAGCCTACTTTCATTCAGCCTCTCAAACCCATCAGTTTAGCCATGCCTCATGGCCTCCGCACTTGCTGTTCCTTCTACTTAGGTATCTTTTCTCCTAGATCTTTACACAACTGCTTCTTTGCCATCATCCATGTACCAGATCAAATGCCAACTCCTCAGGAAGGTCTTCCTGGACCATCCTGGGAAAAGCAGGGCTATCCCTACCCTCACCCCCAAAACAGACTGTATCATTCGTCTTTTT
The DNA here is from genome assembly GCF_007565055.1 of Rhinopithecus roxellana. Lineage (NCBI taxonomy): Eukaryota > Metazoa > Chordata > Mammalia > Primates > Cercopithecidae > Rhinopithecus > Rhinopithecus roxellana. The sequence continues at coordinate 6,763,672 of NC_044567.1, read as the reverse complement.
TCCTCACAATATTTATCACTGCACAAAATTATTTACTTATTAATTTGAAGGTTTATGTTGCCTCCCCCTATGAGAACATAAGCTCCTTAAATGCAGTCTTTTATTCACTGAATCTTCAGATACCTGTATTTGGTACATGCAGCTACAGAAATGTATGATTGAATACAAATGTAACATCACTGATCGCAAGGGTGTCCTGGGAAACTCAAGAGCAATCACATATATGCAGGTTCTTCAAAAACATTAGAGCTGTTAATAAATGTGGGGAATTTATCTAATCTTTCCACTTACAGTTCTAAATGTAATAAAAATATATCATCTCAGAAATTCTCCTGATCCTCCATGCACATGTTCCAGTAGTAAAGATGGATTATGCTGAGCCTAATGCCCCTTGCAAAGAGGAGGGAACGAAGAGGATAAATTCAGGATAGAAATGTTTTCCTTTTATCAGAATTTTCTTCTCCAAACTCAAATTTTTCTTTTTCTAAAATAAGCTGCTTAACACAACACAGTCATATTGTTATAAACTAACAATTTCAAAAGCAAAAGACATCTCAGAAGATTTTTATGTAAAATCATCCATAGTATCAGATCATTACATTTAGAGACAAATGGTAGAGAACAACTCTCAACAAGCAGGGATCGCAGTTATTTTCTGAGAAAGAAGTACCTAAAGACTTGCCTGCTTCTGACACAGACGGGGGCACAGCTTCTTCTGTTTTGATTTAGTCCCAGGCTAATGGGAAGACAATGGGAAGATCTACAACTTACTTTTACACAGAGCAGAAGGAACTGCCGCTTATAAAAAGATTTGGAATGAAGAAAAGTAAGAGTAGGATCATTCAACTTAAAATCCATATAAACACGGAAAGTACACTACTTTGCTGAAAGACTAACCACATAAAAGAAACTTTTACCCCTGTAGTCTACCTGTAAATAAGAGAACAAATACCTGAATCAAGGAAAATCAATGTTAGCTAGGGAATCTAATTTTCCTCACAATGAAATTGGCTCAGACAGGAATAAACCTGTGACCCTGGCATCATTAGCAAAGTAACGACAAAAACAACAATAATACTTTGGTCTAACCAGCTTAGAGAACCTATTCAATACTACTCAAGCAATCCATTTAATTAATAACATTTTCCACTCTTGCTTCCCCATAATTAGATCTTTGGTTCCATCCTTGGGAACAGCAACCCACACAGGAACATACAAATAGGATCTGAGCTTCTACTCCTAAATACATCATCTCAAAATCCCAAAGGTTATTTAGGAGCTATGTTTCAAGAATTTAAAAGAAGAATCAACCAAGAGTAGGTGTAACTGACAGTAACAAAAAGTATTTCATAGAAAAGGACAGAAAAAGGGACAAGAATTATGAAAAGTTTTTAAAAGCAAAATGACTTCATAGATTTATAAGAAGAGAACTGAATGCATAAATATTAAGATCACATATTTACGCAAATTATTCCTTAGTGTAATAAGTCCCTAGCAGTCTTCGAAGCCAATTTTCAATAGAAAATATCAATGCACTAGTGGCTGATGTTCCAAATGTTTCATAATCTCCTTGTTAATTTCTTTCAAAGCACTCATAACATATTACAATTCTTTTGTCTGTTTAACTAGTTTTTTCTAAAAAAGCACATTGGTTTTTATGTTTCCTTCACTACAATGTAAGAACAAGGACCCTGCCCATCTTATTGGCCACTGTATCCCCAGTGTTTAGTAAAGTGCCTGGCAAAAGATAAGCACTCAAAAGGCATATGTTGAATAAACGAGAACACAATTACCTTGCATTCGTCAGCTGAGAGGTTATGATAGAGTGGGCATCCTGAGATGGAGAAATGTCTCTCATGTTTTCCTGTAAGGTGTCCTGTTAAAGGAGGGAAAACTTAATCTCAAGAAAGAAGACAAGCTTAGAAAGTAGTATGTTTCTCTATGACAAACCTGTTTTTTCACTACATCATTTTTATCAAATATATGTCTGATCAGACTGAATCCACCAGAGGTAAGGCTGGTAGGGCTATAACTTGCACTCATTCTTTTCTTCCACAGGATGGATCTGGCTATCTTTGAACATGCTTATGTATGATCAATATAAACCATCGTTCTTTCTGCTCTTAGACTTCTCAAATCTCAAAATGTCACGAAGTCAACATTTGTAATAAAGCACAAGACAATGAACAGGAACACTTTCTTTCGGTGGAATGTAACTCTCCTACGCTAAATTAATCAGGTCAAGTGTACTTTTCTTTCTACTGTGCAAGCTATCCAACCTGAATTTAACCCCTTTCAATACTCAAAATAAATTTATGAAAAATGGAGAAAGAAACGGCCTTTTCTATCATATAAGTAAACACCTTTACGTAACTTTAAACCAGATTAAATACTTATTTTTTGGAGGGAGAACAGAGTTTTGCTTAAAGATTTAGGATTCTTCTATAATCAGATTTTTTTTGCGTTTTAAAACATTTTTACGTCACCTAGGCTGGAATGCAGTGGTGCAACCATGGCTCAAAGCAACCTTGAACTCCTGGGCTCAAGTGATCCTCCCACTTCAGCCTCCCAAGTAGCCAGGACTATAGGCTCACAACATCACACTGGGCCTATTTTAAAATTTTTTGTAGAAACGGGTCTCACTGTGTTGCCCAGGCTGGTCCTGAACTCCTGGACTCAAACAATCTTCCTGCCTCCGCCTCCCAAAGTGCTAGGATTACAGGCATGAGCCATCACGCCCGAAACAGGCAGTAACACAAGGCCTTCTGAAGACGGAAAAACATAAGGAATAACAATACACGAAAGCTTGTTTTATTTAAATAGGTTTCTCTTCATTCATCTATTTTTCATGTGGTTTTTTTGAAAACACACAGGGAATTGAACATTATTTCCTTTTTATATATTTCTCTTCAACCAAAAGGTTTATAAAACACCTAAGATTGAAAGGGCTCGGAGGACAATTCTAATGAGATATAAAGTTAGCTAAGCTGAATAGCGAGTCTACAAAAATCTTCATCTTTCATTAAAAAATATATACATATATTTAATTGGGGGTAAAGAAGACAGTGGGAGTTTAAAGCTTACACAACATAATTTACAGAATAAACTTTAAAAAGAAAAAAAACAGTCCAAGTATTGGGGAGTGGGTGATTTTAGGACATTCAGGCCACCATTTCTCTGGGACTGTATTATTAAAAATGCAATTTTAGGGCCAGGCACGGTGGCTCACGCCTGTAATCCCAACACTTTGGGAGGCCGAGGTAGGTAGATCACCTGAGGTCAGCCTGGCCAACATGGTGAAACTTCGTCTCTACTTAAAAATATATAAAAATCAAGGCCGGGCGCAGTGGCTCAAGCCTGTAATCCCAGCACTTTGGGAGGCCGAGACAGGCGAATCATGAAGTCAGGAGATCGAGACCATCCTGGCTAACACGGTGAAACCCCGTCTCTACTAAAAAATACAAAAAAAAAACTAGCCGGGCGTGGTGGCGGCCGCCTGTAGTCCCAGCTACTCAGGAGGCTGAGGCAGGAGAATGGCGTGAGCCCGGGAGGCGGAGCTTGCAGTGAGCTGAGATCCGGCCACTGCACTCCAGCCTGGGCAACAGAGCAAGACTCCGTCTCAAAAAAAAAAAAAAAAAAATATATATATACACATAAAAATCAGACCGGCATGGTGATGCATGCCTGTAATTCAGCTACTCGGGAGGCTGAGGCAGGAGAATCACTTGAACCCAGGAGGCAGAGACTGTAGTGAGCCAAGATTGCGCCGTTGCACTCCAGCCTAGGCAACAGAGCAAGACTCTGTCTCAAAAAAGAAAAAAAAAAAAAAATGCAATTTTAGAGATCCGCAAAATTATCTCGGACAGAAAAACCATCCTCACTGATCAAATACCATATATACAACCTAGTGTCAGCTGGGCACAGTGGCTCACACCTATAATCCCAGCACTTTGGGAGGCCAACGCAGGAGGACTACGTGAATCCAAAAGCTCGAGGCCAGCCTGGGCAACATAGTGAGACTCCACCTCTACAAAAATAAAAATAATTAGCCAGGCATGGTGGTCCATGCCTGTAGTCCTGGCTATTCAGAAGGCTGAGGTGGCAGGATGACTTAAGCCCAGGAATTCAAGGCTGCAGTGAGCCATGGTCACGCCACCACTCTCCAGCCTAGGTGACAGAGAGACTGTCTCAAAAAAAAAAATATATATATATATAAAGGAGTTGTCACTACTACTGCAAGACTTGTTTTTCAGATACTATATATCCATACTTCTTTTTTTTTTTTTGAGATGGAGTTTCACTCTTGTTGTCCAGGCTGGAGTGCAAAGGGGCGATCTCCGCTCACTGCAACTTCCACTTCCCAGGTTCAAGCGATTCTCCTGCCTCAGCCTCCTGAGTAGCTGCGATTACAAGCGCCGCCACCACGCCCGGCTAATTTTGTATTTTCTATAGAGACGGGGTTTCACCATGTTGACCAGGCTAGTCTCGAATTCCCGACCTCAGGTGATCCACCCATCTTGGCCTCCCAAAGTGCTGGGATTACAGGCGTAAGCCACTGTGCCCGGGCATATCCATACTTCTTAGTAACTTATTCAGGTCATGTTTTCTTTTATATGTTAATGAAAACCAATCTATCATGTACATTAAAAAAGAAACAGCTGATCTATTGACCTAAAAATTCCACTGCTATGAATTTATCCTACAGATTTGCTAGAAAGACACCGAAATATGTACATACAAGGCTACCCATTACAGTACTGTTCAAAAAAGCTAAAAATGAGAAACAATCTAAATGTCAATGAGACAATTTAAATATTTATGAACTATCAACATAATGAAATTCTCTGCATCTTCTAAAAACACAGACCTCTAAATACTAATAATGTAAAATATCCAAGATGTACAACCAATGAATGTATCCTATTTCCCCTTTTATGAATAATCACAAAAAGGAAATACATGTACATATATGTGTGCTTATATATGTAGAAAAACTTCTTGGAAGCATTCATAGAAAACTGCAAACAGAAGTTTTCTATCTGTGGCACGGTTCTGGGGGTATGAGTGAAGGGAAATTTTTACTTAATGCACTTCAAACTTTTTTATAGAGTTTCAATTTTTCACAAGTACAAAAAATTCTTTTTTTTTTTTTTTTTTTTGAGGCGGAGTCTCACTCTGTCACCCAAGCTGGAGTGCACTGGCCAGATCTCAGCTCACTGCAAGCTCCGCCTCCCGGGTTCACGCCATTCTCCTGCCTCGGCCGCCCGAGTAGCTGGGACTACAGGCGTCCGCCACCTCGCCCGGCTAGTTTTTTGTATTTTTTAGTAGAGACGGGGTTTCACCGTGTTAGCCAGGATGGTCTCGATCTCCTGACCTTGTGATCTGCCCGCCTCGGCCTCCCAAAGTGCTGGGATTACAGGCTTGAGCCACCGCGCCCGGCCCAAAAAATTCTTAAGGAATAGACTAGGGTCAAGAATATTTTGGGGCCCAGTGCAGTGGCTCACACCTGTAATCCCAACACTTTGGGAGGCTGAAGTGGGAGGATCACTTGAGACCAGGAGTTCAGGACCAGCCTGGGCAACATGGTGAAACCCTGTCTCTATAAAAAATACAAAAATTAGTTGGGCATGGTGGCATGTGCCTGTAGTCCCAGTTACTTGGGAGACAATTCAATGAAGCCTGGGAGGCGGAGGTTGAGCTGAGATCGCACCACTGCACTCCAGCCTAGGTGACAGAGTAAGACTCTGCCTCAAAAAAAAGGATACTTTGGAAGCTCAGGTTCATATTTTTCAAAGTTCCAATACATGAAAAACAAAGTCAAAGAAAACTTTTTCACTTGAGCCCAAGTGTTTGAGACCAGCCTAGTCAACATGGCAAAACCCCGTCTCTACTAAAAAATACAAAAAATTAGCCAGGCATGGTGGCACATGCCTGTAAACCCCAGCTACTCAGGCAGCTGAGATAATCGCTTGAGCCCAGGAAGCGGAGGTTGCAGTGAGTGATCATGCCACTGTACTCCAGCCTGGGTTATAGAATGAGACTCTGTCTCCAAAATAAATAAATAAATAAATAAATACAAATAAACTTTCCTCTAATGCAACATCTTTTTTATTTACCCTATGGTCTACCCCATTAAGAGGTTAACTCCTGGGCATAAATAACACAATCAGGCCCCATTCTCACCTACCTCCTCCTCTCCATTCTGGTCACTCTGCCCCAGGTATATTGGCCTCGAAGTGTTCCTCAAACTGGTTAACTATTCTCTTGCCCAGAGCACTTGCTGTTCTCCCTATCCATAATGCTTATTGTCAAATCCTCAAACAGCAAGTCTCTGCTCAAATGTGACCATATCAGAGTAGCTTTTCCTAGCCAACTACATATATATATATGTCACATATACATATGTATGCATATACACATACAATATCCTACCCTCAGCACTCCCAGTTTTATTTTCCTTCACAGTATTTACCTCCAGTTGATACATTATACATCTATCTATTTGCCTTCCTCAGCTAGACTATAAGCTCCATGAGGGCAGAGACTTTGACTTGTTCATAGCTACATCCTCATAACTCAAAACAGTGTCTGGCACATGACCAATATTCAGTAAATATTTACTGCATGAATGACCAAATATAGTACATAAAAGTAACAATTTAGCAATGAATGGTTAGTAACAAGCAGAAGCAAAAGAAAATTCCTTTTCTTGTTGCATGGCACGTAGATCCCCTTCAACTCTTAAAGCACATTAGCCATCATCTCTTATACTAGTGTAATATGTTGTCTTTCTTAGTTTTTCATTATTTATTCCAAGGAAATCAATGTAGGCCTGAAACAATTATCCTCTTTGAGTGACAACTGGTATGGAGGTCAAGAGAACTTTGCTGTATTTATTCATTTTGATGGTTTGAAATTATCTGAGAAACTGCTATAAGACCAGGAAATGATCCAAATTAATTAAACACTACAGAAAACCACTGGGCATGGTGGCTCACGCTTGTAGACCCAGCTACTCAGCAGGCTGAGTGGCGAGGATTGCTTGAGCCCAGGAGTTGGAAGACCTGAACAACACAGAAAAAACCTCATCCCTAAAAAATAAGACCAATAAAAAAAAAAAAAAAAAGGTAAGACACATGTCTATAGTCCCAGCTACTTGGGAGGCTGAGATGGGAAGATTACTTAAGCCTAGGAGTTGAGGCTGCAGTGAGCTATGATTATGCCACTGCGCCCCTGCCTGGGGAACAAAGTGAAACCCCTGTCTCTCTATAAAAATGAACAAAAGGCCAGGCGTGGTGGCTCACGCTGTATTCCCAGCACTTTGGGGGGCAGAGGCGTGCAGATCATGAGGTCAGGAGTTTGAGACCACCCTGACCACCATGGCGAAACTCCGTCTCTACTAAAAATACAAAAATCAGGCCTGGTGGTGGGCGCCTGTAATCCCAACTACTTGGGAGGCTAAGGCAGAAGAATCGCTTGAACCTGGGACGTGGAGGTTGCAGTGAGCCAAGATCGCGCTACTGCAATCCAGCCTGGGCGACAGAGCGAGACTCCATCTCAAAAACAAACAAACAAACAGACAACAACAAAAAAACCACTTGAGAAAGTGTACTGTTGGCCTGCCAAGCAGTAACTTACTCTGTTCTACTGTTTTTCAAACTTGATAGCCACATGCAAAGTGTGAATTTGGGAAGTAGACCCAGTAGTGAAAGGCCTCTTATCTCCCAGTCAGCTTCTTCCAACTCTAGACAAAAGCTTAAGCCCAATATACGCACCTCAGCTCACTGAAGGTGCACAAATAAGGTTCAAATCACTCCAAGAATCTCTAAAGTAATTCACTAAGGAGTAAAACTCATAAGAAAATAAGGTATTTATCACAGAAGAAATATTTTATCTTGTTTATACTTACTAAGCACACAAAGCACAAGACCTAAAGCTACTAAAGTTACAGAAGGCTAGGGTCTCATATGTACTCTTAATTTCACAGCCTCCTGACAGGAAATGTTTTCCTCATTTCCTTAACAGCTATGGCTGTGCAATCACTATTCTGCACTAGCTTACCCTTAACTAGTCCTCACTGAGTATGAGCTATGTGCCATGCAATAAGATATTTGGAGATAGTCTTTTTTGTTTCTGCTGGGTAAAGGAGTGAATTTTTCACTGGGAAAAGCTCTTGATAAACTATATTGTTCATCATAGTTAATTTCCTTACAACCAGGTCTATTATTATGGACCATCAGTCAAGAAGAGAAAGACTTTTATTCAAGTGAGCAACTCATTATCACTCAGCACATGACCACAAAGAGCCTAAGAAGCTAAACCCCGATAGAACACAAAACATTTCTGGATGATCCCGGGAGAGAGAACCACGGAACAAAGGATGTCATGAAGCTGGGGCACACTGACCTAGAGAGTTACAGCCTGGTGTAGGACACTTCATATTGAAGTTGTAGCTTTCATGGAAGCGACGGCGCTTGGGGCGATGAGAGAGATCACTGCCTGAGTCCTTCAGGGACATGTCCTTGGCAATGCTCTCATCGTGAGACACATTGGGGCTGGAGATGTCTATGTCAGACTCAGAAGAAGGTGCGTTTCCAGTTGGAGTTCGAGGTGGTGACTCATCATGATCAGCTGTATTTTTAGTTTCTAAAGCAAAAACAATCAGTAGAAGTCATGAGTGAGGTTCATTTATTTAGAGGTTTACTATTCAGATGAGTTTATGGGCTTCCCAGATTCTTTTTCTATGATTTAACCAGTAACTTTCAGCTACTTGTCTGCTAGACAGCTAAGTGGAAAATGAAGAGGCACTTCTACACCATTCCTTTTGTGCAACTTTAAATTCTGATTAAAATTAAATTTGTACTTTACCTATTACACCTATCTATATTTCTCCTGAGTTGCTAATCATGGATAATCAAAACTGGATGGAAATAAATTTTAAAAATATTACAGCCAGGTGCAGTGGTTCACGTCTGTAATCCCAGCACTATGGGATGCCAAGGTGGATGGATCACAAGGTCAGGAGATCGAGACCATCCTGGCTAACACGGTGAAACCCCATCTCTACTAAAAATACAGAAAAAAAAATTAGCTGGGTATGGCAGCGGGCACTGGTAGTCCCAGCTAATCGGGAGGCTGAGGCAGGAGAAAGGCGTGAACCCAGGAGGCGGAGCTTGCAGTGAGCCAAGATCACGCCACTGCACTCCAGCCTGGGCGACAGAGCAAGACTCCTTTCGACAGAGCGAGACTCCTTTCCCCCAGCTAAAAAAAAAAAAAAAAAAAAAAAAAAAAACACAAAAACAATTACTATCCCACTTCCCTTCCAGGAGAGACACAGGACAGAAGATAAGTGACAGTGATTGTCTTTCTTGATGACACTGGACAGGCTTGGTGTAAGATGTGAATGGACTTAGACTCTTGAGTGAGTCTGTTGGTAGTCTAACAATTCAATCTTGAAATTCCAGACTGTAAATCAGGAATTGCAAACCAAATGGCTACAGGGGCTCAGCAAGGCCAAATAGACAGCTCATTGTTCATCTAAAGGGGACAGCTACTATTCAACTCCAGCCAATTATTACTATGGGTGATTGGCCACCCAGTGTTCCCAGATCTTTTCATTGTTTAAAATAAACAATTAATCCAGGTTTTTATATGAAATCACTGTGTTTTCAAACACTAGAAACAAATTTAAAAAATTTTAAACACTGTGCAAGCAAACCAACCAACCATGCGGACAGGCTAGAAGTAGTTCACCAGTCGGTAACCTCTGCATGAAGAAATTTGGAGATAAATGGGCTGAGAAGTATGGCTGTAAGAAAAGTCTGCTTCAAGCCCTTTTAATCTATGGTTAAGAAGGCCCTAGTCTCTTTTTCCTATTACAGGTCCATTTTAATATACTCCAGCTACTCTGGACCTTGAGAATATTCTGATATCAAACTGTCCTCAGCAAGATATAAGAAAGGAAACAAGCAAACAGCATTCATCTAGCTGAAGTATTAGGCATCTACCTGCAGTGGCCCCAAGCCCTCCTTAAAAAGAAATTCACCCAGATGCTCTGTGATAGGTCTAAGTCATACCATACCCACTCACCTCTATCTGAAAAATCAACCACTTGCTCAGTTTCTGAGCCAGACGAACGAGTCTGCCGAAGGGGGTATTTTTTCGGTGTCACTGGGGTAGGCTGCTGCTGACTACGGGTCACTCTTCTGGTAGAGTAAGCAGGCTCCTCAGTGCCAAAAGACTGCAAATTTCGAACAGGACTGGAATCTGATCCCAATTTTAAAAGAAAATAAAGAAAAAAGATGGAAATCTGTTTTACTTCCTATCCATATAATTCATTAGAATGCAGCTCCTCCTCCTCTTCATGTTTCAAAAAATACAACAAATCCTTAAAATGTCTATTTAATTAAATAAAATATAAGCAAAAGAGCCTAGCTCAGGTATAGAGATGTAATGTAGTACAGCATTAATAGTTTAGGTTCTGGAATTATGACTGAATGTGATTCATACCAACTAGCTATGGCATCTTGGGCAAGTTATTTTCTCCAAGCCTGTTTCCTGACCTATTGAAAAGGAAAATACGGCCGGGCGCGGTGGCTCAAGCCTGTAATCCCAGCACTTTGGGAGGCCGAGACGGGCGAATCACGAGGTCAGGAGATCGAGACCATCCTGGCTAACACGGTGAAACCCCGTCTCTACTAAAAATACAAAAACTAGCCGGGCGAGGTGGCGGGCGCCTGTAGTCCCAGCTACTCGGGAGGCTGAGGCAGGAGAATGGCGTAAACCCGGGAGGCGGAGCTTGCAGTGAGCTGAGATCTGGCCACTGCACTCCAGTCCAGGCGACAGAGCGAGACTCCGCCTCAAAAAAAAAAAAAAAAAAAAAAAAAGAAAAGGAAAATACTAGTAGCACATTCCTCATAACACTGTAGTGAGGAATAGGTGAGATAATGCACGGGAAGCACTTAACATCATCCGTGGTACACAGTGCTTTATAAATATTAGCTGCATCCTCTCATTCTTCCCTTTTTCTAACCCACCATAAAACAGATATTCTATTAACAAAGATATAACAACAAACAAAACGATTTCCTTTCTTAAGGGGCCGATTTTTTTCTTTCTTATTACTCTCTCTGGCACAATCATAATAGATTCATAAAGGTAAAACAGGAATGCAGCATTTTAAGTTTTTTGGATGAAAAAACCTATTTTGAGGCACTCAGCCCCCTCTTTTATATCTCCAACCTAATGACAAAGGAAATGAAAGAAATTCAAAGCTGAAATTAAAGCATTTTTTAAAATATATATAGATATGTTTTTGTTTTTTTTTTTCTTTTGATAAACAGACATGTTTAATGATAGCTTACTCTCTACAGAGATGACTACAGAGACTGTTAATCTATAATCCAGGAGTATATAACCATGCAGTACAGACCAATTAGCCAAATGTAAAATAAACTAGATTCTTACCACAACTACCCTATAAACATTGCAGCTATTCTTCGCAAAAGGATCCTACATCTTATGTGAAAACCCAGTGTGGGGGAACCAGAAACCTAGCTATGTGGCCAAAAGTAAAACCCAAAGGAAAAAACAGCAATTCAGTGGTTAATTGGTGAAAGCAGGAAATTTGTGCCCTTTTCTGTGCTACTGCTTTTGTCTTCTTACTTTTGTTCTTTTTGTCCCTTTTCTTCAGCCCATCCATGTTAGCACTCAGTAGGTCTGAATAAGCCATCTGAAACTTATTCACTTGCTTGGAGCTCACTACAGTACTGACCTTCTTTTTCCCATAGATAGCTCTTAGCAGACACTTGTCTGAGGGCTCAAAGCCCTCCACAGAACCTTTCTTTGGAACGGGTTTGGTTCGACCACCCTACTTCTTCAAGGTGATATAGATGCTGCCCAACGTCCAGCACTTCTGGAAGAGTCTGGTCAGCTCCATCAGGAACTGCTCGCTCTCCAACACCATCGTGGTGATGCTCGCTCAACTCCCTCCGCGTAAGCCCCTAGCAGTCTTAGTTTTGTTTTAATCAACACATAAGTGTACATATTTATGGAGTATACTGTGATGTTCTCATAGACGTATACATTGTGTAATGATGAAATCAAAATAATTAGCATATCCATATCTCAAACACTTGTCATTTCTTTGTAGTGAGAACATTCAAAATCCTCTCTAAAGTATATTTTATTTTAATTAATTAATTTTTTTTTTTGGAGGGTAGGATGCACAGGCCAGGTGTCAGCCTCACTCTCTCGCAACTGCACCCCCCAACGGATATTTTAAAAACAAAAAATCTGAAGAAATCTTATAGACTCTCCAAAGAAGAAAACTGAAAATTTCCAAACTTTCGGGTAAGAAAAGTTAGCACACAGCAAGGTTATCAATTTGTACATCTCCAGGGGCCTCCTTTCACAATATGATCTACATTTTGCTCTAGGGAGGAACACCTTACATTGATGATATTGTAAATGGTACCCCTGGAGTTGTGCAATTCTGTGGTCATGAGGTCAAGACCCAGCGCTTACGCATTTCCTAGCTGTTTTGAATATTTAGTCTTCAGGTGTCTAGGGCATGGTCAATTATACTTTCTACGAACATTATGTATTTTCCTTAGCATATGCTGTTCCATCTGCCGAGAATAACATATTCCCATCTTTCAACTTGTAAATTCCTATCAGAGCCTTTAAGACGTCAGTGTGCAGCCAGGCATGGCAGCTCACGCCTGTAATCCCAGCACTTTGGGAGGCCGAGGCGGGCAGATCACTTGAGATCAGGAGTTCGAGATGAGCCTGGACAACATGGCACACCCTGTCTCTACTAAAAATACAAAAAATAGCCAGGTATGGTGGCACTCACCTGTAATCCCAGCTACATGGGAGGTTGGGGCAGAAGAATTACTTGAACCCAGGAGGCGGAAGCTGCAGTGAGCCAAGATCATGCCACTGCACTCCAGCCTGGGCAACACAGCGAGACTCTGTCTCGACAACAACAAAAAAGACTTCATCATTGTGGGAGTGCTGCCCTAAGTTGGCTGTCCCACCTCTGGGCTTCTGTAGTACTCTATGCAAACCCCTCTCACAGCCCTTGCCATAATGTATTCCCATGATCAATTTTCATATCTATATCTTGCACTGAACTGTAAGATCCTTGAGGACAGGAACTATGATTTTTCTATCATGGTTCCTAGGACATAACATAGTGCTTGAGTTATAGTAGTTATTTATCCATAGTCTCATTGTGGTAAAAATTTAAAGCTTAAGAAATCAAGAGACAATAGCAATACTTTAGCTGAAATCCTAAATTCAAAAATAAAGTTAGGAACAGTTGTTAAAGAGGATATTCCCACTTTCTTGCTTGAAAAACTGATGGTTTTTCTCTCATTGTGCAACATACTCATATAAAAGTGACCAAAGCGGCAGGGCACGGTGGCTCACGCCTATAATCCTAGCACTTTGGGAGGCCAAGGCAGGCAGACCATGAGGTCAAGAGATTGAGACTATCCTGGCCAACATGGTGAAACCCCATGTCTACTAAAAATATAAAAATTAGCTGGGCATGGTGGCACACGCCTACAGTCCCAGCTACTTGCAGGCTGAGGCAAGAGAATTGCTTGAATCCAGGAGGCAGAAGTTGCAGTGAGCCAAGATCACACCACTGCACTCTGCCTGGTGACAGAGCGAGACTCCATCTCAGAAAAAAAAAAAAAGTAATCAAAGCAACACTGTTGAAGTGCTCAAAACATGTTAAAGCTTTTTTCCCCTAATCTATTATCACCTATTGATCATCAGCTCTCTCTATTAGCTACAACCTTCTTTCCTCCTCAGGGAATACCAGAGAAGAGCCAGGAGTCGTCAAGGGTACCCTCCAAATCTAACCACAGATGCTTAAATGCACTAGAGATACTTCAAACTACTTTCCAACCCCAAGATTCTCAATTCTTTATTACCAAAGCAAAATTCCATATTTCCACACTGATACTTTGGTACAATTATTAATATCTATCAAGTGTGTATTAGATTACATTCCAGAATTAAACATGGCTTTAGAAGTACTGGGCCTCTGCCAATAACAAGTCCAAGAGACTACAGATGCTCCTTGACTTATAATGGGGTTAAGTCCCAATAAAACTATCATAAGTTGAAAGTATTATAAGTTAAAAATGCATTTACAGGCTGAACATGATGGCTCACATCTATAACCCCAGTACTTTGGGAGGCCAAGGTGGAAGGACTGCTTGAGTCCAGGAGTTTGAGACCAGCCTGGCAAACATAAGACCCCCAAGTAGTCCCAGCTACTCAGGAGGCTGAGGTGGGAGGATCACTTGGGCCAAGGAGGTCAAGGTTGCAGTGAGCCAAGATCACACCACTGCACTCCAACCTGCACAACAGAGCACAAGACCCTGTCTCCAGAAAATAAAAGCACTATACACCTAACCTACCGAGCATCATAGCTTAGCCTAGCCTAGTTTAAACAGGTTCAAACCGCTTACTTTAGCCTACAATTGTGCACAATCATCTAACACAAAGCCTATTTTTAATAAAGTGTTGAATATTGCATGTAATTTATTGAAGACAGTACACTAAAGAGTACTGGTTTACCCTCATGATCAAATGGCTGACTGGGAGTTACGGCTCGCTGACTGGGAGTTATGGCTCATTGTCACTGTTCAGCATCACAAGAAAATATTTCGGCCACATATCACTAGCCCAGGAAAGGACTGAAATTCAAAATTCGAAAAGTTTCTACTGAATGCATATTGCTTTGGCACCACAGTAAAGTTAAAAAAATAATAATAATTAAATCAAACCACCATAAGTCAGATACCATCTGGACTTCAAGTCCCTAAGCCTAAACCATTCAAACAGAAAGTGAAGGGATAACATTTTGATTTTACTGATGGAGACACAGCGATCTAAAAGAAAAAAAAAAAAAAAAACACAAATGACTCAAGACATACATGTATCTCTATCCATTATACCATCCACAGTTCCTTTGGGTCTACAAACTGGATAGTAGCCCCAAACAGAAGCATTGTTAAAGACCTGACAACTCTGCATTCACTCCACGTTTTACCAATCATCTGGTGCACTGTCATCTACACCAAGCCAAGGGACCAGTTTCCACATTAACTAGGAAAATAATGTGATGGGCCAGTCGGCCAGATGTGAGGAGTGGTAAGGAAAAATGAAGATTTTTACCTTGAGAACTCTGGCTTAGCCTGGCTGAGGAGCGGGTGACTCGAGCAGATCGTCGGGATGTGCCATCACTTTCTGAACTGTCTGTGTGCTCGAGATCTGTAGAAAAATCGGAATCTTCGGTTCCATCTGAACTACTGCCTGCATTCCTCTGTAATACCATAGATCCAGATATTAGTACAGAAGCATTTGGTCTGAGGGTTTGCATTAACATTCAAAATAAAACAAGCTGTGACACCGAAAACACCAAGTTCAAACCTAAGAAAGGATTCCACAAGCATTTCCCATCCTCCCACCCAACCAGGCAACTTCATTTTATTTAGAACACTTAAATGGAACAATGTACAAATAAGGGACTTTTGTTAAATAAATGAAGAGCTTCCATTTCATTCGCTCCCGTTGCCCAGGCTGGAGTGCAAGGGCACAATCTCGGCTCACAGTAACCTCCACCTCCTGGGTTCAAGTGATTCTCCTGCCTCATTCTCCCAAGTAGCAGGGACTACAGGCACCCACCACCACGCCCAGCTAACTTCTGTATTTTTAGTAGAGATGGGGTTTCACTATGTTGGCCAGGCTGGTCTTGAACATCTGACCTCAGGTGATCCACCCGCCTTGGCCTCCCAAAGTGCTGGGATTACAGACGTGAGACACCACACCCAGCCATGAAGAGAATTAATTCTTAACTGTATTAGCACTAAGTATGAACCAAGATCATTCGGAGATCAGTATCACAAAAAAAGGTTCACTGTAGTGAGAAAATCGTTGGTGCTAGACCTCATTTAACTTTAGAGTAGCTTTTGTTCGATGTCTCCATGAAAAGCTATCACATTTTTTAAAAACCATATACTAGCTCAAAATATCATGGACCACAACTCTGATCCCAAAAGAATTTAGGCAGAAAAACACGAAAATTGTTACTGCGTATGCCATCTACCCTTGAAGTTTCTCCACATGAAAGCCATCTATCTTCCAAAAAGGCAGCTTGCACATGAAGACTCACAGGTATTCAAAAACAGTTGTTTTCAAAACCATCTTTTCAACGAACAATTATTTGTCAATTATTAACCTCCTGAGGAGTTCTTAGCCATAAAGATAACTTTTATCAATTGAGCACTAACACTATACCCTTTACAAAACCAGAAAGGAAAAAATATTTGCTAAAAACAATACAAAGATTCACACTGTAAGTCCCAATTCTTTATTCAAAACCCTGAGGGCCAGTTGTGTTTAGAATTCGTAATTTTTTTGGATTTTTGAAGGGGAGTACTTTGCATCTATCCTGCAAATACCACCCAGTAACAAAACATAATACTTCTGCAGCAAAAGATATAAACAGTCACACTAAATGAGACACACAAAAACCGTAAGTAGCCTCAGGACAGATTAAGACAGGTTTGCCACCAAACAGGTTACTAAAAAAATGTACATTTTCAAGAAACTCCTGGTATTTGGGAAATTAAGAAAGAGGACTGGGGCCCTATTTCAAGGCACCAATATTATTCCTGCATTTGGTGAGCCTTAACACATATACCACTGGCTGGGCGCAGTGGCTCATGCCTTCAATCCCAGTACTTTAGGAGGCCGAGGCGGGTGGATCACCTGAGGTCAGGAGTTCGAAACCAGCCTGACCAACATGGTGAAATCCTGTCTCTACTAAACATACAAAAATTAGCTGGGCGTCATGGAATTCGCCTGTAATCCCAGCTACTAGGAGACTGAGGCAGGAGAATCGCTTGAAACAGGGAGACAGAGGTTGCAGCGAGCCGAGATCATGCGATTGCACTCCGACCTGGACAACAAGAGCAAAACTCCATCTTAAAAAAAAAAAAAAAAAAAAATACATACCACCCACCAGCTGAGATCATTTTAGGAGACATTAAAAAGCATACATTTTCAGCCTGAAAAACCTCTGTGAAGAGAAAGATTTCTACTGAAATGAGCAAGAATGCCACTCAGTTTTCCAAATATCTCAAGGGTAACCTGCCAGGAAATGAGCAAGAATCACAGAAAATGTCTAAAATAAGCAAGAATCACAGAAAACAGCTAAAATGAAGGGGGAATCTTAAAAGTCACCATTATAGTCTAATTACTTAGATATTTAAAGCCTTGATGTGAGACTTGTTCCTTCCTGGCTTGATCCTGGAACTCAGCTCTTCCCTGTGGCTTTTACCAATATACCTCCCATTGTACTCCAGAGCAGACCAACTGCTCCTTCACTTCCTCCCTGTAACACTTTGTATACACTTCCAAGCAGAGAACTTACTAGATCCTTCTAAGGTTATTCATGTCTGTTTTCTCCTATCGGGCTGTGATACCCTTAAGCCAGGGATCACGTCTAATAAATTTCTGAATCCTCAGCAACCACCGCGCAGAAAGTAGTCAATAGACATTTGTTGAATTAAGTTAGATTTGTTCTATATTCTGGATCTGCCACTGCCTGAGTGGCTTGCGGCACTCCATGGACCTCCGTTAGTTCAACTGTTAAGAAGCAGGGGGCCATTCCTGGGTGACCTCCTAAGTCCCTTCTAATTCTAGAAGTTTTCGGTTTTTACCAACTGGATTTTCTAGGCGCTGTCGAACTAGCAAATAAAGATTACGGCTTGGAGGCAACTGGCCTGAGTGGGATCCCCTGGGAGTGGGCGCTGGCTTCCCACCACTGAGTCTTCTGCTTTGTTGTGCCCCTCACCTGGAAAGTAACGAGGCCTCCAAAACCCCGCCTCTGCACCTATCAGCGTCCCCGCTCGGAAAGGCGGGGATTCGGGCCACCCAATCGAGGTCCGCCTAAGCCGCGCCCCCACAGGACAGACTGCCAACCTCGACCAATTAGGAGAGGAGGGATCGTTCTCTCCAGCCAGTGGGAGAGCGCTAGGGCCGGGACCAGACACCGCCCCCGCACGCGGGGAGGTGACCGTTGAGCCCAAACAGGCGGCGTCACCAGCCAATCAATATGCTTCCTGACGTTTCAGCGACCAATTAATAAGAACGCCTCGGATCCAGGCAAGCAGAGGGCGGGAATAGTTGCAAGCATAGGCCGAGGCCAGGGTCGGGCCCACATTTTTCTGTTGGATATGGACAGAAGAGAGGGTGGCTGAGCAAGGTTCGGGGGAGCGGGAAGTTGGGACCCAAGCACTATGAGGCGTGGCCAACTGCGTCACGGTGTTCAATCGACTGTCCTTAGAAACCCGCCATCCCTCCTCTCCCGTTTCTCACCTTCCTTCGCGGCATTGCCGGCGGCTGCGGCCCGACGGTTCCGATTCGGGCAGCGGCGGCAGCAGCAGCAGGAACGGTGGCTCCGGCGGGCTCCGTGGCGGCCTCTGTAGCAGTCCCAATCCTGCGGACGATCCCTAGTGCCTCCTGCCTCTTAGCGTCTGGACCGTTCTGCGCAGGCGCCGCGGGCTGAAGCGCTTTTTCCTTCACTTCCGGCTGGGTCTCGCGTCACCTGACGTTACGGGCCAAAGAGGGTGCTGGGAGGTTAGATCCTTTTGGTGAAGCTAGTGGGCGCCATTTTGAAGTTGGGCAGAAGGTGACTCCAGTGGTGGAATCCGGGGCCAGCCATTTTTAGTTAACGTGAGTGGCGCTGTTTGTGGGCCTGGGTAGCCATTCTTGTTTGGGGCAGAAGCCTGACAGTTGATGTAAACGGTTCTCATCTTTACCTTGGGCAAAATTCCCTTCCCGGTCGTTTTAATTTCTAGAGTCCGGGAAGAAAACCCCCCGGAATCCATCAGGTTGCTGAGATTAGATTTAACCCCTTCGTTGCCTGATTGTTTAAAGGCCGTTTCCGTTTATTACATAAACTCAAAAGTTGCGGAGGGATGTTTTGTAAAAGAAACTTTGTATTTTAAGAACCATCCTGGTGTCGAAGGGGTGGGAATGGGGAATTGAAAAAGGAACTAAAGGGTAGCATCCGCCATCAGGAAGTTTCCTGTCTGGTAGAGGAGACATTGTCCTTGCCCTTAGCTAACAGCAAGTAAGTTAGTTGATGTCGCGGGGAGGAGGCAAAACCATTCTCCAGAAGCTACAACTCAAAGAATTCCCAATTTAGCTCTGTGGCGAGCGCCCACTTCCTTCCCGCACTGTGTTTGGGTTTGAGACCACTGGGGGCCCTGGGGTGAAAAATGTGATTTGAAAGTGTCCCGGGAATGCAGTACCAGAGTCAGAAAAGCATTGAACCCCATTTAGCTCAAATGACCTCTGGAATCCAGATGCTTGAGGCGGAGGAAGAAGAGGGAATGTTTTTAGTGAAGCTGAAGCCCCCAAAAGAATGGAAATTTAAATAATAATGAGAGGGCCTAGGAAGGAGAAGTTGGTCCCTGATACTAGGCTGAAAGAAGAGCCTTAAGAAAAGGCTGGAAAGTGGAGAGCAGGCGTTGAAGATTTAACCTCTCTGGAGGAAAGGCCTTGAGAGGACCAAGTCTTACCCAATTGCGGCTGGGTGGAACCCAGGCACTCCCAGTCATTAAGTTAGGATACCTAACCCCAATTTCAATCTGACGCCCCTTTAGATGGAGATTTCCCCCCCGTTAAGATGGAGATTTTCCCCAGGGGCTAAAGAACAAAGTAGCAGAAGGTAAACATCTGATTGATGTGCTAAGTAAAGAACTCTAAAGAGTTAAAGTTCCAGACCCTTAGCCAGCACTCTCCTTGGGGATGTCCTGGGCCAGTGTTGACACAGGCAGCTTTTAGTATTTAATACTTAGCTTTTAGTGCTTAGTATAAATACCTTTGATAACCTACTTAGGTTGAACTGCACGTAAGAACTTATTTGAAAATGGCTCACATTACTTCTTCCTTTGTAGCCCCTCACCACTTAAGCATTTAATTTCATACCATTACTCTGTTGTTTTGCACTTACTGATATGTTCCTGAGGTTACATTTGAATGTTCTGGCTCCCCAACTGGTGGTAAGGATCTCTTATATTAAGAGCATATCTCAATTATTTCATACCATCCTTCTTTTTTTCTCTCTCTTCTTCTTTTCTTTTTTCTTCCCAGATAGAGTCTTGCTGTGTAGCCCAGGCTGGAGTGCAATGGTTGAATGTCAGCTCACTGCAAGCTCCGCCTCCTGGGCTCAAGGGATTCTCTTGCCTCAGCCTCCCAAGTAGATGGGACTGCAGGCGTGTGCCATCACACTCGGCTTATTTTTTCTAGAGACAGAGTTTCACCATGTTGCCCAGGCTGGTCTTGAACTACTAAGCTCAGGTGATCCGCCTGTCTCGGCCTTCCAGAGTGCTGGGGTTACAGGTGTGAGCCACAACTCCCAGCCGTACCAGCTTTTCTTTTTTTTTTTTTTTTGAGACAGAGTTTTGCTCTTGTTGCCAGGCTGGAGTGCAATGGCACGATCTCGGCTCACAGCAACCTCCGCCTCCCGGGTTCAGGCTATTCTCCTGCCTCAGCCTCCTGAGTAGCTGAGATTACAGGCGTCCACCACCACACCTGGCGAATTTTTGTGTTTTTAGTAGAGACAGGGTTTCTCCATGTTGGTCAGGTTGATCTTGAACTCCCAACTTCAGGTGATCCACCTGCCTCAGCCTCCCACAGTGCTGGGATTACAGGCATGAGCCACCCCGCCCACCCCTTACCATCCTTTCTAGTGGTGCTCAAACCTTGTTCTTCCCACAGTAAATGCTTGCTGCTCAGTAAGAATATCATTACTGTTTTACAGTCTCTGAATGTATAGCACTCAGAGATGGTGAAGTTACCCTCCCTGGAAATTAGTGTTTTAGAATAAGATCTTATCCCGACTCGCATCCACCACACAAATACCAGCATTACAGGAGTTCGACATTAGTTAATTTCTTACACTAGATTCCCTAAGACTGCAGCTGACACTAAAGAGTTTACAGTTTCATTTAGATATGATTCTTGTCCTTGGAAAATGTACACTCTGGCAGAAAGATGAAAAAACTAACACCAGTAGGATAGAAACATGATCATAAGGAAAAAAATGTGTATAGTACTTGAAAGTAGACCAGCTAGGTATATTCAGAATGGGGAAGGGGAGGATCTTAAAAGCTTATTCCTTCTTCCTTTCTTTTTTTTAAACCAAATATATTATTTACTTTGAGGGTCATGCTCATCACAACACAATTAGCTTTCCAAGCAGGAACTGATGTTGATTTCAAAGCCTCTGACTGGTTGCCCCCTGGCCATCCTCAACCACCAGACTTCACCATTGACACTCTGGACAGTTCTCCTTGCCTTTCTATTTTCTTAGGCTTTACTTCATGCCTGGATGCATCTCCTAACCCTCTTTAAATGTTTATTTATTTCTTTTTATTTATTTATTTTTTGAGACGGAGTCTTGCTCTGTCGCCCAGGCTGGAGTGCGGTGGCACGATCTCAGCTCACTGCAAGCTCCGCCACCACGCCCGGCTAATTTTTTGTATTTTTAGTAGAGACAGGGTTTCATCGTGTTAGCAGGGATAGTAAAATTGTATTTTTTCAGAAAATCTTTTTCCGATTCATTCTTTGTAAGGTAGTAGGGCATAATGATACGTTATTTTGCACTTAACTGCTGGATTTGTTATTTTCCTTGTACAATTTGCTAGATAATTCTGTTCATTTCCCTTCCCAAACAGATAATAGAAACATAAATAAATCATGTTTATTGTATCATCAGCTCTACTAGTGTCCAGTACAGGGCTTTGATGTCAGATCTGAATTTTAATCTCAGCTCTGCTGCTTCCTACCTGCATTACTCTTGGACAAGTTTTTGGTTTTGTTTTTTGTTTTTTAAGAGACAGGATCTCACTCTTGTCACCCAGTCTGGAGTACAGTGGCACAATCATAACTCACTGCAACCTTGATCTCCTGGGCCAAGCGATCCTCCCACGTCAGCCTCCCAAGTAGCTAGGACTACAGGTATACAGCACCATGCCTGGCTAATTTTTAAATTATTTGTAGAGATAAGATCTTGCTACATTGCCCAGACTAGTCTCGAACTCCTGGCCTCAAGCCAAATCCTTCCACCTCAGCCTCCCAAAGCACTGGGATTACAGGCAGGAGCCATGCCTGACCTTGGACAAGTTTTAAATTTGTTTGTGTCTCAGTTTTCTCACCTGTGATGTGGGGACATTAATAGCCACCTCACAAGATTGTAAGGAATAAAGGAGATGAGTGTTGTAAAGCACTTTGCACAGTTCCTGACATAGAGTAATTGCTCAATAACTGGTTATTGCTATTTTTATTTCCAGTCGCTGTAGTCATGGCTATAACATTCTAATGTTAGTGACTGTATCTTTACATGGTCTCAGTGATTGTTTACTTTTATCTGTTCAACCTCTTTAACTCTGTTCAACCTCTGTTCAACCACTTTAACTGAACACACACAGAGTGATGACCCAGGCATTAATCACCCAGGTACCAGGCACTGAGTTACATCCCATGGACAAAACACCATCTTTCCCCTAAAGGAGCTTAGAATCCAGTAGGGAAGACAGGCCAGTAAGCACACAGTTACGAAAATGTAGAGTATTACATGGGAAAATAGAAAGATAAGCAAGGTTCAGAAGTGCTACAGAGGAGGAGGTAGAGTGTTTCATTTGGAAAGTTTAGGAAAGGTTTCATAAAAGACATGAAACAGCCGGGCGCAGTGGCTCAAGCCTGTAATCCCAGCACTTTGGGAGGCCGAGACGGGCGGATCACGAGGTCAGGAGATCGAGACCATCCTGGCTAACACGGTGAAACCCCGTCTCTACTAAAAAAAAACAAAAACAAAAAACTAGCCGGGCGAGGTGGCGGGCACCTGTAGTCCCAGCTACTCGGAAGGCTGAGTCAGGAGAATGGCGTAAACCCAGGAGGCGGAGCTTGCAGTGAGCTGAGATCCGCCACTGCACTCCAGCCTGGGCGGAAGAGCGAGACTCCGTCTCAAAAAAAAAAAAAAAAAAAAAAAAAGACATGAAACAAGAGTGGAATTTCACAGGATGAATGTTTGCCAGTAAACAAAGACAATATATGTGTTTTACATGCAAAGAAAACAGAATGTACAATAGTACAGAGGTGTGGAGGAGCATTATCTATGGGTGCCTAGGAGGGTGCATAAGAGGCATGGTTTTGGGAACCAGTTCATGCAGAGTGTTCAACACCCTCCTATGGAGACTGAACTGGAAGTGGTAGGCAATTTCTGAAAGTCCTTAAGCAGAGGAGGCCCCCATTGAGACATGCATTTTAGAAGTCTCTTTCTGGCAGCTGTGAAGAGCACTGATCAGAGTAGGAGGGAGACCCAAGGCAGGAGACCAGTTAAAAGGCTGCTGAAATAGCCTTAGCCAGAGACGAGAAGAGACTGAAATAGGCACTGGGAGTGGGGGCAATCTTTTGTGTGTGTGTGTGTGTGTGTGTGCTTGTGTATTTCCTTACTTGTACCAGTGTCTTGTCTCCTCAGTTTTGTAAGCTCCCTGAAAGATCCCTCGATGTCCTTTAAAATGTTGCCTTGACAGTAAAATTATAGGTACCATGTTTCAAATACAAAATGTAATTGTTCATTGTTTGCTTCTCCCAGAGGTTGATAGCCTTGCCTGGATGGCCACAGCATTTCCAGCTTCTCCCTTGCTGCCTGGCACCCAAAAGGGCTCAGTAGTTGGGGTAGCACCAAATTGAATGTTTCACTACCAGTTGTTGACACAACTAGGAAAGGCTTGCACAGAACCAGCCATGCTCTCTCCTCTAAGCCTCTTTCTGACCAGTGAGGTAGCTAGTAGGAGTTAGGGATAGCCATTTCCTCTGTGTGCCGTCTTGTACGGTGGGGGAAGCATGCCTTGGCCTTTTAAAGACAATGCTAGTGTAGCCAGGCCAATCTCATAACTTCTGAGGCTTAGTCTCTATCCCTTTGGGAGAATCTCAGGGGTTGCTGATGTGACCATAATTCCTATTAAAATATTTTCATTTGCAGCTGCCTTAAAAAGGGTCAGCACAGTCACTAATAGGCCCTTCTTCCTTACTCTTGCTGGAGATGGCCTGGAGCTTCTCTTACATTCTGGCTACCTGATTTGGATCTTGTAGCACCCTTAGCCCCCAGCCGCAGCCCCACCCTGGGAGAAGTTATTGGACAGATCCCAGCAGGCTCAGGCACAGCTCCCCGCCTCTGCAGCTGGGGATATAAATAACCACCAAAGCTAAACAGTCAAATAACCACATTTTTAAAATCGCTAAAAAAAAAATCACTCTGATCTTGATTCAATAGCAGTTCTTCTCCCACCTCTGCCCTTCATCTCCCCCCTTCCTCCACTTATCTACCTCCCTTCCCTGATCCAAGCTCCCTAGGGAAGTCAATCTGAGCACAAAGCTGTCTTATGATGAAGACATCCTTTTCCATATTCAATGGGGCCAAAGCCCTCCAGGGCTGTAGTTATAGTTACAAGATGTTGTTATGGCAGCAGAGGCCTCAGGGCAACATATGTTCCACAATGGTAATTGGGTTTTCTTTAACAGACTGTCTCTCCTGGGTTCTCCATGCCCAAATTCACTTACCAAGAAGACCAGGGAATTGCCATTATGGATGAGCCTTCATTTTTTGATTCCAGCAAAACCAAATTGCTCTATTCCCCGAGGTGGAAAGTACCCGGTCACCATGGGCTGAGACATTTAGACTGCAGGCATTTTCATTTATACATTCAACAAATGTTTATTGAGCACCTGATGGGTGCTAGGCATTGGCCAGAAGCTGAATAAGCAGACATGGTCTTTCCTCTCTGTCAATTTAGGACAAGTATGTACAGGAAGGGGCTAGAGGAACACTTTCACCTGCCCTCAACCCCCCTACACCATTTCAAAATGATTAACCCAGTGTAATAACACTAAATGAAAATTAGAGGAAAATAAAAGACATCCTTAATCTCACTGCTGCCACAGAAGCTTTTTTTTTTTTTTTTTTTTTTAATTGAGACAGAGTCTAGCTCTGTTGCCCAGACTGGAATGCAGTGACGTGATCTCAACTCACTGCAACCTGCGCCTCCCAGGTTCAAGCGATTCTCCTGCCTCAGCCTCCTGAGTAGCTGGGACTACAGGTGCGTGCCACCATGCCTGGCTAATTTTTCTATTTTTAGTAGAGACAGCATTTTGCCATGTTGCCCAGGCTGGTCTCAAATTCGTGGTCTCAAGTGATCCACCAGCTTTAGCCTCCAAAAGTGCTGAGATTACAGGCATAAGCTACCATGCCTGGCACAAAGCAATTTTTTTTTTTTTTTTTTTTTTTTTTTTGGCGACGAGTCTCGCTCTGTCACCCAGGCTGGAGTGCAGTGGCGCGGTGTCAGCTCACTGCAAGCTCTGCCTCCCGGGTTCCTGCCATTCTCCTGCCTCGGCCTCCCAAGTAGCTGGGACAACAGGCGCCCGCCACCACACCTCGCTAATTTTTTTTTTGTATTTTTAGTAGAGACGGGGTTTCACTGTGTTAGCCAGGATGGTCTTGATCTCCTGACCTCGTGATCCGCCCACCTCAGCCTCCCAAAGTGCTGGGATTACAGGCGTCAGCCACCACACCCAGCCCAACTATTTTTATTTTTTGTATATTACCTTCCATTTTTTTCTCCTCATGCATACATTTTATGTGCATATTTTAATATAGATACACTCATTATTTACATGAAATTTTTATTTTTTTTTGAGACAGGATCTTGCTCTTTTACCCAGGCTGGAGTGCAGTAGTACAATCACCTCTCACTGCAGCCTTGACCTCCTGGTTTTAGGTGATCCTCCCACTCAGCCTTCCAAGTAGCTGTGACTACAGGCACATGCCACCATACCCTGCTAATTTTTTAATTTTTTGTAGAGATGGGGTCTCATTATGTTACCTAGGCTGGTCTCAAACTCCTGAACTCAAGCGATCCTCCTGCCCCAGCTTCCCAAAATGCTAGGATTACAAGCATGAGCCACTGTGCCTGGCCGAAATTTTATATTTTATACATCTTCTCAGCATTTTCTATGTTTCCCTAGAGTCCTCGTAATTGTAACCATACTCACTGGGTGACATTGCACTGTGGTGCTATGATGTAATGTGCTCTCATTCCCCTGTTGTGGAGTTATTAAAGCTCTTTTATGTCAGATAATGCTGCAGTAAGTGTCTGCATGCATCCATAGCTCTCTCCTGTTTTTATTTCTGCCACTTATATATTGCTTCTTTCCTTTCCTTAAAGACTCACGCAATTTACAGTGTCATCATCAGTGTAAGGGTGCCAATTTAAGTCATTGTTTCCAGAACTAAGCATTACCACTTTTTAAAAATCTTGTAATTTTAATAAAAATGAAAATGGCACCCCAAATGTGCTTTTGATTTTATTTCTACTGAGGATATACTTCAGTCTTTCATGTGTTTATTTACTAGGTCTGTTTCCTCTTCTGGGAAACCCTATTCATTACTAATTTATCTTGATGATTTTCTTAAGTTTGAGTGAGAGAAAGCGATGCTTTGAGCTACATTCAGTTATGGGTCAGTGTTACTGTTACTAAGAAGGTAGAACATGGCCGGGCATGATGGCTTACACCTGTAATCCCAGCACTTTGGGAGGCCAAGGTTGGGTAGATTACCTGAGGTCAGGAGTTCGAAACTAGCATGGGCAACATGGTGAAACCCCGTCTCTACTAAAAGTACAAAAATTAGCTGGGCATGGTGGTGGGCACCTGTAATCTCAGCTACTTGGGAGTCTGAGGCAGGAGAATCGCTTGAAACTGGGAGGCAGAGATTGCAGTGAGCCGAGATTGTGCCATTGCACTCCAGCCTGGTGACAGAGCGAAACTCCATCTCAAAAAAAAAAAAAAAAAAAGCAGAACATTTGCTTCAGAATCATTTCTTTAGTATTTTCTCCTCACTCTTTCCCTCTGTCATCCAAATTACATCTAGTGGTGAATGCTGTCAAGTTCACATACTATTGAAACAGAGTGAGATTGTAAACAGAGGCCAGGCGCGGTAGCTCACACCTGTAATCCCATCACTTTGGGAGGCCAAGGCGGGCGGATCACGAGGTCAGGAGATTGAGACCACGGTGAAACCCCATCTCTACTAAAAAATTTAAAAAATTAGCCGGGCGCAGTAGCGGGCACCTGTATTCCCAGCTACTTGGTAGGCTGAGGCAGGAGAATGGTGTGAACCCGGGAGGTGGAGTTTGCAGCGAGCCTACATCGTGCCACTGCACTCCAGCCTGGGCAACACAGTGAGACTCCATCTCAGAAAAAGAAAAGAAAAGAAAAGAAAAAGAAAAAAGAAGAGATTGTAAACAGAATGTGTACATGGCATGGATGAAAGTGGTAAGGAGAGGCTGGGCGCGGTAGCTCACGCCTGTAGTCCCAGCACTTTCGGAGGCTGAGACAGGCAGACCACTTGAGGCCAAGAGCTCAAGACCAGCCTGCCCAACATGGGAAAACCCCATCTGTACTAAAAATACAAAAAAATTAGCCAGTGGACCCGTAGTCCCAGCTACTTGGGAGGCTGAGGTGGTAGGATTGCTTGTGCCCAGGAAGCAGTGGTTTCAGTCAGCTGAGATCACGCCACTGCCCTTACCCCAGCATGTGTGGAGAGGCCATTATAAAAGCCATAATCAGTCTTGCCCACTATAAGAACCATGAAGATGATTCTGTAGACACTGCTTTCCTGGTGACCTGGGAGAAACTAAAAAGTTTCCCAAACTAGTCAACCTCAGGAGGATACAAAAATGACACTGCATTTTGCCATTTGTAAAATGTGGGTCTTTTTATTTGTTGGGAGATGCTTTCCCAGGCATGGTGGCTAGGAACGGGTTCCTCTGAGTCATTTATACATGTTTGCCCAATCTCCCTTGTGATTAACTATACCCAAATATGAATCAACTGGCCAATAGGAGGGGTATAAGCCACAACTAGGAAACACATTTTCTCTATTTAAGGCAAACCAGCCCATACATAGTTCAGACCCACAACTTTGGACATCTTAGTCTTGCTCTTACCAGCTGAGGTTACTGAGCCCAATCCAATCTCAGCAGTTAAGGACGATTTTCTTGCTAGTCTGGAAATTACATGAGGATGAGTGGACATCCAGTCATTGTATTATGTGCCTAGCCTTGCCAGCAGATGTCACTACACGAAACCACATTTTCCGAAGATATGACTGGAAGGAAAGGACAAGCTTTAGAAAGACCGAGTCCGACCATTGTGACCCTCTTCTCCCATGGCTTCCATTAATACCCCTGGAAAACTATCAAGGATATGTATATATCCATGGTTCCCAACAGTCCTGAGGCCTAAACTCAGCAAGTCAAGACCCAAGGCTCTGGGCAGAGTCAGAGTTCTTATCCAGAGACCTTCTCCAGATTGGGTGGGGAGCACAGCTGCTGTAGGAAGGATGGCAGGCCATTTAAATGGGGGATACGCATGATAGAGTTATCTAGGAACAAGAGCCATAGTCTTGGAGCTGTTCCAGATGTCATGTGGAGCTGATATCTCAGGCAAAGCACTCCACCCACCCTCTGCCCTGCCCCTCTGTCCACATGGGTGGGGGCTATCCCTTGCCTAAGGGCTGTAGGCTAGGGCTGATCCATGGGTTCTGGGGGCTCCCCAGTGACAGCCAGGCATAGCCACACCATGTCAAGATGCTGGGAAAGTTCCTAGCAGCTTATACCATCATGACTCTTCTCCTTCCAGACAACTATAAGTAGCATTAGTAATCTGGGAGAAAGAACCGTTG
Organism: Rhinopithecus roxellana; assembly: GCF_007565055.1. Taxonomy (NCBI): domain Eukaryota; kingdom Metazoa; phylum Chordata; class Mammalia; order Primates; family Cercopithecidae; genus Rhinopithecus; species Rhinopithecus roxellana. The sequence continues at coordinate 6,734,832 of NC_044567.1, read as the reverse complement.
GCAGCTCTTCTGTAAAGACCTTCATTCCACATGTCTGTCCATGGAGGAATAAAGACAGAAATCCTTCCCTGGCCTGCAGTGTCCTGCATGGTCTGTCTTCTGGCTAACTCTCCAGGCCCATCTCACACAAACCTGCTTCCTTCTCAGTGCCGCAGCGTCACTGGCCTTCCTGCAATTCCTTAGGAGTGTGCGGGTTTCTTCCTTCTTTGCACATACTCTTTACTCTGCCTGGAATGTTCTTCCTCCGTGTTCTTCTTGGCCTATTTTCACTAATCCTTCAGATCTCAGCTCAAATATAATTTTCTCAGGAAACCTTTTCCTGAACCCTCCAGGCTAAATCAAGCCCCCCACTGCTATGCTCTTATAGCACACCGTGCTTTTCTTCATAGCACTTGTCTCAGTTTGTAATTATACATTTATGTGTGTGATATTTGGGTTCTTTACTTTCTGTCTCCCCAACACACACCCTAGACTGTAAGTTCCATGAGGGCAGTGTCCATTTTACTTACCATTGCATTCTCAGGACCTGGCAGAGTTCATGGCACTTAGTAGGCATTCAATAACTATCGGATGTATGCATGAATGGCAAGTGGGTAAATGAAGGAAGTTAGAAAACATAGTGTTACTCTCATACATACATTTATATAGTATTTGCATGTGAAATATAGTGCCTAATTCTGATCACTCTACCTGCAAAGGAAGATATATCAGAGTCGGGGAAAGTCATCTAAATTGATCTAAGTGGAGACTACTATACCAGGCAAAATGTTAAAAGATTGTGAAAAGATAAAGGCTGATATCATGATCCATGTATATGAAAATATAAAGGTGATACATGCAGATTTGTTTTCCAAATCCCAAAAGTCAACGCTAAGGGTCATTTTTTAAAAAACGGACTGTGGATTCCCCAGAGGAGGGACCGTGTGTTATTTATCTGCGTATCTCCAGCACCTAACATGATGCCTGGCACTTAATAGGGACTCAAGAAATGTGTTCTGAACTATTTTTGTTGTTAGCTTAAAGGAGGTAGACTTGAGTCGAAGGATAAATAAGGTAGTATGCAATTATTCACTTGGGAAACCCCAGAGGCAAAAAAAGAAAAGTATGAATAGGGTCAAGAAGGGTTCCTTTACATGTAGAGACAATAGCTACACAATGGACTGTTTCAGGGACATTAGGGCCATTCAAGGCCCGTCCGTTGACCTTTTGAGATCATCCTTACGAAGGCAATTACCGTGTGCTCCCACAAAGTGCATCTTCTTCCCACCAGGAAAGACCAAATTCTAAGCTGTATGTCATTGGTCTCGCCCTACCCTAGTGCCTCCGTGCTATCGCCTTCAGTGCCCTCCACTCTTGGGCACAGACCCTTGGTCCCTTGGCATATTCTACTCTGTTTCCCACCAGAAAAGGGAAAATCCCAGAAGGTGGTGCCCTTCAGTCAGAAGTAAAAATGGCTGCATCTCTCAGGGCAACCAGTGCCTGGGCCTGGCATTCCTGAGCCCACAGCAGGGAGGCCATTAGCCCCAGTCCCAAGAATCCCTGCAACCAGCATCCCTGGCATTTAGCCTTCCATCCCTGGCACTTAACCCCCTGGCCCCATAAGAAGGGACATTTCAAATAGTTTTTCTTGGAGCCATGGAGGGTTCAAAAGAATTCTTGAACATTAAAAAAAAATCCTCCAAAAACAGCTATTGAGCTGCTTGGCCTCACTTATTTCTTCCCTCTCCCAGCAGTGTGGAGCTTAAGGAAAAGGTTGAGGATTTGGATGTGTGTCCATTAGCCTCATTCCAGCCAGTTCCACAGGTCTCGTACAAGATACTACAGAGTCCCAGGCCCCAGGAGGGGTGAAGGCTGCATCCTGTCCCAAAGCTGGGTCTGAAGGAATAGGCATCAGGAAAAGACATACCTTGACTCTTGTCAGTGGTGCACTGGTGCCTCATGAAAACTAGGCTTGGGGCTTCCCTCTTTGCTTCCCACCCCTCCCCTTCCAGGAGCCTATAAATCACTGAGTATTAAATACTGTCTGGAGGACCCTGTTCCCCCACCCCTACCCTGAGGCTCCCTGCCAGGCAGAAGGCTGCAAGCTAAGCAGGGAGAAAAGAGAGAATGGGCAGCAGGCAGGGGTGCCCATCATTAATCAACCAAACACAGCGGCCAGCCACTCTTTCCAGCAGCATTCTGGCAGGCTGGGCAGGCGATGCAGCCAGTGTTTTCTGGCAATGGAGAGCACAGTCCCGCAAGAATTCCCCTTATTTGGCTGCCCCACCCAAGAGGTGGGGAGACAGAGTCAAGGAGTGAGTCCTTTTCTCTTTTGATTTTTGGTAGTTTCAGAATCCAAACACACTTCTGGTCCTGTATAGATTCTTACCTCCTCTTCTACCCCCTTCCGCCAAGTCTCCCCTAGGGCCTCCTCTTGCAGCTTCACTTTTGACCCCACAAAGAGCTTTCCTACTTTCCCTGGCACGCTATTGAAGTGTCTTAGGAGTCCCGGTTCCCTAGCTCTGGCAGGCTTTCTGAAAGGGCAGTGCCAGCCTCATTCTCCTTTAATCTTCTGGTTTCTCCTTCATGGAAACCCCCCAGCTTTCTCCATCTTGCTCTCCTCCCCCAAGGTAGGAAGCTTGGAGAAAGGGAGTGGATTTGGTCCTAGGCTAGTCTTCTGGAGGCAGAGACATAATATTAAATAATAATCCTTTCACAGAATAGTTCAACTCCCATACCAGGAGCAGCTAGAAACCTCTAGACGCGCCTCCGTAATTTCTTAACATTATAAACAAAATCAGAGCTCAAGAGTGTTTAGGGATGGGGAAGGCGACAGAGAGGCAGGGGAATGACTGGTCTGGCCTGTATTTCTCACTTGTGTAGGTCTGGGTCTCTCTGACCTAGTCCACTGAGCCCCTCAGTAGTGGCTGTGCACAGTCTTTGAAAGCAGTTGGACCTGTCCCTTTTAGCTGTATAACCACCAGTACATTTTTTAACCTCTCTGTGCCTCGACTTCCTCACCTGTGAAATGGGGATGATTATACCAACTGTATAGGGTAGTCATGAGGATCAAATGAGACCATGTGTGTAAATTGCTTAGCCTGTAGTCAGCACCCAGCAAGTGGAAGCCTTCTGCACTGTAAAGCAGGGGCACGTGGCCGGTTACATTATGGCTGTTGGCTGTGTTACTTCCTTCCTGGAGCCTTGATGTTACTATCTTCACAGGCGTATGAGGAGAGGGGGGTGGTGCTTTTTTGGCATTTCAAGGAATGCAAACCCACCACTGGTTCAGGAATCCCATGGTTTCTAATCAGGAGAAGAATTCAGAATTGGGTGTACAGGGCAAAGAAATCGACAGGATTGGTATCTAAACCCTAACTCGGCATTCTGGGCAAACACCCAGGAGGCCAGAGAGTTGGACTAAGCTTTTGGGTGGGACTTCCAGGGAAGGTGCCAACTTGTGTGATATTATCAGAGTGGCAAGAAAGAAGCAAGGCCAAGCTGCTTCCTACCCCAGCAGAATACAGGCTACTTTGTAGACTACCAGGCCTTTGCCAAAGTTGAATGGAAGCAGGGGTCACAGAGGCCACTAGTGGAAGGTACTGGAACATTCCAGGCCCTTCTGCTGCACAACGCAACTCCTCGAGACCTTGAACCATCAGGGGCTTCCAGAATTGGGTACAAGGTCCTCATCTTCCACCATGCACAGCAGGAGAAATCACCTGCTGAAAGCAGCACTGTTCTAAGAGCCACTAAGTTACTAAGTGGGAGGAATGTCAGTCAGCCCTTTGGGACTTTTTCATCAGATAGACAGACTTGACTGCCAAGGCCATTTTGTTGAGCCAGGGCCGTCTTGTGGAGCAGATGTGTTGGGGACAGGAAATCCACAGTAAAAACCAGGAATAGACACCAAATTCAGTCAGGGTTGAAGTGTTGGGTGGGATATAACTGGGCTTCATTCTTTCAGTCAGAAGTAGATTTACAGTGGCTGGGTGCAGTGGCTTCATGCCTGTAATCCCAGCACTTTGGGAGGCCTAGGCAGGCAGATCACTTGAAGTCAGGGGTTTGAGATCAGTCTGGCCAACATGGCAAAACCCCGTCTCTACTAAAAATACAAACATTAGCTGGGCATGGTGGCACATGTCTATAATCCCATCTACTCAGGAGGCTGAGGCAGGAGAATTTCTTGAAACTGGGAGGCAGAGGTTTCAGGGAGCTGGGATCGCGCCACTGCATTCCAGCCTGGGCAACAGAGCGGGGCCAGAGGGTGGGGTGAGAAGTAGATTTACAGTGATGCTAGTGAAACTTAGGGAGTCAGAGCCCCTCACTCGCACACACCCCTTCCAAAGCACTGTACCTAATTCTATGTGTCTAATTTTTTAAACTCTTTTACTGAATGGGGAGCCCCCGAAGTGATTCTTTTTTTTTTCTGGGACAGTGTCTCGCTCTGTCACCTAGGTTGGAGTGCAGTGGTGCGATCTTGGCTCACTGCAAGCTCTGCCTCCTGGGTTCACACCATTCTCCTGCCTCAGCCTCCTGAGTAGTTGGGACTACAGGCACCCACCACCACACCCGGCTAATTTTTTTGTATTTTTAGTAGAGATGAGGTTTCACCTTGTTAGTCAGGATGGTCTCAATCTCCTGACCTCATGATCCGCCCACCTTGGCCTCCCAAAGTGTTGGGATTACAGGTGTGAGCCACCACACCCAGCTTGAACTGGATTTTGATGCTACTTTTTTTTTTTTTTTGAGGCAGAGTTTCCCTCAGTTGCCCAGGCTAAAATGTAGTGACACAATATTAGCTTGCTGCAGCCTTGATCTCCTGGGTTAAGCAATCCTCCCACCGCAGCCTCCCAAATAGCTGGGACTACAAGTACACCCCACCATACCTGGCTAATTTTTAAAATTTTTAGTAGAGACCAGGTCTCACTATGTTGTCCAGGCTGGTCTCGAACTCCTGAGCTCAAGTAATCCTCCCACTTCAGCTTCCCAAATTGCTGGGATTACAGGTGTGAGCCACCATACCTGGCCCTTTTAATGATACTTGATGCCTGATTTGGTGCATGGTGTGAAGGGAAGCCTGTAATCCAATTACCAAGGCGCCCGGCTGATTTTTTTTTTTTTTAAGACGAAACATCAGGCCTCACAAAATCTGGAGCCTTCCCCACTATCAGCCTGCAGGACCGTTAGCCTCAACTTTCAGGAGGGGATCAGGAATATTAGTTGGAGAAATAGTCAAATACTTAACTAACCAACACTGACTCAACATTGCTGGATGCACTAGCTTGTACTAGTTGCTGATAAGAAATAACAGAGTTGACTGGGCATGGTGGCTCACGCCTGTAATCCCAGCACTTTGGGAGGCTGAGGCGGGCAGATCACGAGGTCAGGAGTTTGAGACCATCCTGGCCAATGTGGTGAAACCCCGTCTCTACTAAAAGTACAAAAATTAGCCGGGCATGGTGGTGCGAGCCTGTAGTCCCAGCTACTCGGGAGGCTGAGACAGGAGAATCGCTTGAACCCAGGAGGCAGAGGTTGCAGTGAGCTGAGATCGCGCCATTGCCCTCCAGCCTAGATGACAGAGCGCGACTCCGTCTCAGGAGGGGAAAAAAAAGAAGACCAGCCTAGGCAACATGAGAAAACCATGTCTTTACAAAAAATACAAAAATTAGCCAGGTGTGGTGGCAACTGCCTGTAGTCCCAGCTACTCTGGAGGCTGAGGTGGGAGGAGGATTGCTTGAGCCTGGGAAGTTGAGGCTGCAGTGAGCTATGATTGCACCACTGCACTTCAGCCTGGGTAACAGAGAGAGAGTAAGACTATCTCAAAAAACAAAAAGGAAAAGAAAAAAAGAAATACCAGAGTTAATGAGTTCCTTTGCTTTCAGTTGGGGAGAAAAGACAACCATGTTTAAAATGACTTGGAGAAATTATAAAGCTACCTTAAGGCCGGGCACAGTGACTCATGCCTGTAATCCCAGCACTTTGGAAGGCCAAGGCGGGCAGATCACCTGAGGTCGGGAGTTCAAGATCAACCTGACCAACATGGAGAAACCCCGTCTCTACTAAAAATACAAAAATTAGCTGGGCATGGTGGCGCATGCCTGTAATCCCAGCTACTTGGGAGGCTGAGGCAGGAGAATCGCTTGAACTTGGGGGGACGGAGGTTATGGTGAGCCGAGATTGTGCCATTGCACTGCAGCCTGGGTAACAAGAACGAAACTCTGTCTCAAAAAAAAAACCAAAAAAACAAAACAAAACAAAACAAAAAAGCTACCTTAAGCTACTGTAAAATTATTCTGGGCTGCAAACTGAACACCTAAGTCCTGAAAGAATTAGTGCTGATAAGGGCAGATGAGGAACACTTGGAGAAACTGAGGGCTAATTTGAAGCTAAAGTAAATGATGGTGAAGATGGAGTTGCAGGGCAGAGGGATATCTCTGCCCTGGCACAGAAAATAAAATTGAATAAAAATCTGTGGTGATATTTTGTAGTCATCTACAGCAATTTATAGCTACAATATAAATGATATTTTTCTTTCTTTTTTCTTTTTTTTTTTTTTAGACAGAGTCTCGCTCTGTTGCCCAGGCTTGAGTGCCATGGTGTGATCTCGGTTCACTACAACTGCCACCTTCTGGGTTCAAGAGATTCTCCTGCCTCAGCTTCCTGAGTAGCTAGGATTACAGGCATGTGCCACCACACCTGGCTAATTTTTTGTTTTGTTTTTAGACGGAGTCTCACTCTGTCGCCCAGGCTGGAGTGCAGTGGTGCAATCTCGGCTCACTGCACCCTCCACCTCCCAGGTTCAAGCAGTTTTCTGCCTCAGCCTCCCGAGTAGCTGGGATTACAGGCACCCGCCACCATGCACACCTGGCTAATTTTTTGTATTTTTTTTTAGTAGAGACAGGGTTTCACTATGTTGGTCAGGCTGGTCTTGAACTCCTGACCTCGTGATCCTCCCGCCTTGGCTTCCCAAAGTGCTGGGATTACAGGTATGAGCCACCGCACCTGGCCATAAATGATATTTTTCGACTCTGAAAATAAACTCTGGGGCCTATGCCCCGGGTCTAAATGAAATCAGACCATAGACCACTTTTCAAATTACTCATCTCTTTTGTTATATTTTCATATCTTTGAATTGGTTTTTTGTTTGTTTGTTTGTTTGTTTTGACAGAGTCTCACTGTGTTGTCCAGGCTGGAGTGCAGTGGCATGTTCTCAGCTCACTGCAGCCTCTCCCTCCCAGGTTCAAGCGATTCTCCTGCCTCAGCCTCCCAAGTAGCTGGGACTACAGGGGCCCACTACCACACTCGGCTAATTTTTTTTTTTTTTTTTTTTTTTTGAGACGGAGTCTTGCTCTGCCACCAAGGCTGGAGTGCAGTGGCCGGCTCTCAGCTCACTGCAAGCTCCGCCTCCCGGGTTCACGCCATTCTCCTGTCTCAGCCTCCCGAGTAGTTGGGACTACAGGCGCCCACCACCTCGCCCGGCTAGCTTTTTGTATTTTTTAGTAGAGACGGGGTTTCACCGTGTTAGCCAGGATGGTCTCGATCTCCTGACCTCGTGATCCGCCCGTCTCGGCCTCCCAAAGTGCTGGGATTACAGGCTTGAGCCACCGCGCCCGGCCTCGGCTAATTTTTTTTAAATTTTATTTTTATTTTTTGAGACAGAGTCTTGCTCTGTCACCCAGGCTGGAGTGCAGTGGCGCAATCTTAGCTCACCGCAAGTTCCACCTCCCAGGTTCACGCCATTCTCCTGCCTCAGCCTCCCAAGTAGCTGGAGCTACAGGCGCCCACCACCACGCCCGGCTAATTTTCTTGTATTTTTAGTAGAAACGGGGTTTCACTGTGTTAGCCAGGATGGTCTTATCTCCTGACCTCGTGATCCACCCACCTTGGCCTCCCAAAGTGTTGGGATTACAGGCGTGAGCCACCACACCCAGCTTGAACTGGATTTTGATGCTACTTTTTTTTTTTTTTTTTTGAGGCAGAGTTTCCCTCAGTTGCCCAGGCTAAAATGTAGTGACACAATATTAGCTTGCTGCAGCCTTGATCTCCTGGGTTATGCAATCCTCCCACCGCAGCCTCCCAAATAGCTGGGACTACAAGTACACCCCACCATACCTGGCTAATTTTTAAAATTTTTAGTAGAGACCAGGTCTCACTATGTTGTCCAGGCTGGTCTCGAACTCCTGAGCTCAAGTAATCCTCCCACTTCAGCTTCCCAAATTGCTGGGATTACAGGTGTGAGCCACCATACCTGGCCCTTTTAATGATACTTGATGCCTGATTTGGTGCATGGTGTGAAGGGAAGGGAGAGGGAGCAGATGTAGAATCAGGTGGAGAATGTCAAAGATACTGTAGCTTATTTGTCCCTGGGGACAATTGTAGTTTTGAGGCAGACTTGAAGAAGGTAAGTGGGAACAGTGGAGAAGAAAGAAATTTAAAGTGGGGCATGAAACAGATCTTTTGGTTTATACACAGTCTCCTGGGAATGTACTCAACCAGCATCCCCTCTCCAGAGACTTTCCTCTGGGAGGGTGTGCCTGGGAAAGTCAGGTGTGGAGGATGCAAACTGTTCCCACTAAGGCACTGCTCTAGAAACCAACTGGTTTCTCAAGGTACCCACATGACACAGCAGAACTAGAGTGTACTTTAATTCATTTTTCATGAAGCACCATCTGCATGCTGGTCACAGTGCTAGGTATTATGGAGAGATGACCAAGACATACCTGCTTTCCTTAGGAAGCTTATATATTTTAGTGCAGGAGGGCTTTTTTTTTTTAATGAGAAATACCAGCCTGGATATTCCATAGTCCAAAGAGCCACATCTTCTGTCTCTCACAGTGACTTTAGGGATATCTTAAGGGCAGGTATATTTGTTTCCTGGGATATTACCCTGAAAAGATTAGCAGAGTCTCCCACACATCATCAATCTCTCAGAGATAAATTTATCTAAATCCTTTTTTGTTTTTCAAAACAGCTTGGTCGAGGTATAATTTATAAACCATAAAATTCACCCATTACTCATGTATAATTCTATTATTTATTTATTTATTCATTGAGACAGAGATCTCGCTCTGTTGCCCAGGCTGGAGTGCAGTGCCACAATCTCAGCTCACTGCAACCTCCACCTCCCAGGTTCAAACGATTCTTCTGCCTCAGCCCCCTAGTAGCTGGGATTACAGGCACCTGCCACCACGCCCAGCTAATTTTTATATTTTTAGTAGAGATGGGGGGGGGGGGTGTCTCCATGTTGGCCAAGCTGGTCTCGAACTCCTGACCTCAAGTGATTCACCCACCTTGGCCACCCAAAACGCTGGGATTACAGTTGTGAGCCACCATGCCCAGCCTATTTTTATTTTTACTTTTTTGGGACAGGGTCTCACTCTGTCACCCAGGGTGGAGTGCAGTGGTATGATCATGGCTCACTGCAACCTCCACCTCCCAGGCTCAACAGATCTGCCAGCACAGCCTTCCGAGTAGCTGGGACTACAGGCATGTGCCACCACACTCGGCTAATTTTTGTATTTTTTGTAGAGACAGGGTTTCACCATGTTGACCAGGCTGGTCTTGAACTTCTGGGTTCAAGTGATCCTCCCACCTTGGCCTCCCAAAGTGGTGTGATTACAGGTGTGAGCCACCACGCCGGGCCGATTCTATTATTTTTAAGTATATTTATAGAATTGTGCAACTATCATAACATTCTAGCTTAGGAACATTCCCATCACCCCAAAGAGTTTGAAAAAGTGTTGATTGGCAGGTAATCCCTGCTCCCACCTCTAGTCCAAGGAATCACAAATCTGCTTGCTCTCTCTGTAAATTTGCCTTTCTGGGCATTTCATATACGTCGAATCATAACATATGTAGTTCTTTGCGCCTGGCTTCTTTCATTTAGCATAATGTTTTCAAGGTTCATTCATGCTGTAGCAAATATCAGTAGCTTGTTCCTTTTTGTGGCTGAAAAGTACTCCATCTAAATTCTTTTTTTTTTTTTTTTTAATACGGAGTCTCTGTCAACCAGGCTGGAGTGCAGTGGCGCGATCTCAGCTCATGGCAACCCCTGCCTCCTGGGTTTAAGCAATTCTCCTGCCTCAGCCTCCTGAGTAGCTGGGATTATAGGCATGCACCACTACGCCCAGCTAATTTTTGTATTTTTAGTAGAGACAGGGTTTCACCATGTTGGTCAGGCTGGTCTTGAACTCCTGACCTCATGATCTGCCCACCTTGGCCTCCCAAAGTAGTGGGATTACAGGCATGAGTCACCATGCCTGGCCCTAAATTCTTTTAGAAGTTGTTTATGTTTTGAGGCAACACTGAACGGGATGCAGAAGTCCTGGTCCTTTGCTTGTCTCTGATTTGCTGAATGGCCTCTGACAAGTCCTTCCCTTGTCTGGGCATCTGTTTCTAGGTCTGTAATGTGAGAGGCTGAATCACATATAGTTTCTAATGTTTCTTCCAATTGTTTGTTTAAAATCTACTTTGTATTTTTCTTAGAGTGCCATTAAGTTCAATATTCTAGAGTTTCATTTTATTATTATTTATTTGTGTATTTATTTATTTATTTGCTCTGTCGCCCTGGCTGGAGTGCAGTGGCTCACTGCAAGCTCCGCCTCCTGGGTTCATACCATTCTGCTGCCTCAGCCTCCTGAGTAGAGTAGCTGGGACTACAGGCGCCCGCCACCACGCCCGGCTAATTTTTTTCGTATTTTTAGTAGAGAGGGGTTTCACCGTGTTAGCTAGGATGGTCTCGATCTCCTGACCTTGTGATCCACCTGCCTTGGCCTCCCAAAGTGCTAGGATTACAGGCGTGAGCCACTGCGCCTGGCCTATTCTAGAGTTTTAATGTCTCTGATCCTACATTTACCCTTTACCTCTTTGAAAACTTAAACCATATCATTTATTGTTAAGGATGAGAATCTTCATTTTATTTATTTATTTATTTAATTTATTTTTGAGACGGAGTCTCATTCTGTCACCCAGGCTGGAGTGCAGTGGCACGGTCTCGGCTCACTGCAGCCTCCGCCTTCCAGGTTCAAGGGATTCTTCTACCTCAGCCTCCCAAGTAGCTGGGACTACAGGCGCATGCCACCATGGTCAGCTAATTTTTGTATTTTAGAAGAGACGGGGTTTCACCATGTTGGCTAGGCCGGTCTTGAACTCCTGGCCTCAAGTGATCTGCCCGCCTCAGCCTCCCAAACTGCTGGGGTTACAGGCATGAGCCACCACACCCAGCCGAGAATCTTCATTTTAAAAGGGTTGCCATTTAGCAAGGAAAGTAGATGCCCACTGAGAGCAAAAGGAGACTGAAGGGGTGAATGTCAGCCAGTCTGAATGAAGAAGGAACAAGTGAGAGAACTAAGAAAGAAGACAGCATGTGGTGGGCCACAGCAAGGAACAAAATGAGTCAGAGAAAGTACTGAAGGTCAAAATCCAGGCCATCTGGCTACCCTGAGAGTAAGAGGGAAGGGATGCAGGGAGAGGGAGGCACCAGAGTGGGAAGAGATGCTGAGGGCTAGGATCCCCCTCCCTACTCTGTTCCCATAACCTCATTCATTCCCTCAACCCTCCTTCCCAATCCCTCTCAGGCTGCTTTGCTCCTTCAGTTCTGACCCCATTTCCTCAGGATCTTGTTCCCTGAGGAGCCAGTCCTGACATTTCAGACAGAGGCTGAGTAAAGGAGGTAGGTCGGAAAGAGACACAGTGTATCTGCGTCATCTTATTTTCTGTTTTATTATTTTGGAACTTGGAAGGGGGAGCAAAGACGTAAGCACTTAGAATTTACTAGGAAGTTCAGAGACTGTCTTCCAGGTACCAAGGAATACCAAGACTTCTCTAGTCTGCTGAATAATTGCTACTGGGTGTCATATTTTGAAGGGTAAAAATAGTGATTTGAAACTCCCATTCTTGTTGGTTATTGTGGCATAAATGGAGGCACAGGGTGGAATTCAAGGTGCCCTGGATGTAGGCCCAGCGAGGTCCTTCAGGAGTGGAAAGTTCCTCTCGATTCAGTAGCCAGCAGGGTAAGGCTTCCCTGCTGATCCTCTGATCTGCCAAAAGTCCCCACAGCCTTTTGCCCTTGGTAGTATCTTAGACTCGTGCAACTTTTAAGACTTGAAACCTCATAGGGACTGCTTGGGGAATGGCTATATCTCTGACTTACACCTGTAGGAAAAATAATGCCAATTCCTTGAGTCCTCATTTATTTCTGACATTTAGCTGTGGACATCCCAAGAGCATGCTGCAGTCATGGGCCTAAGCATTTGCTGTTGGAAACCCATAAAGCAAATAAGTCTCTTATAGATTAAAAAAAATTATTGATGCACTTACTATCTTTAATCCTCTACTTTTTTGTTGTTGTTGTTAGACAGAGTCTTGCTCTGTTGCCCAGGCTGGAGCACAGTGGTGCGATCTTGGCTCACTGCAGCCTCCACCTCCTGGGTTCAAGCAATTCTCTGCCTCAGCCTCCCTAGTAGCTGGGATTACAGGCGCCTGCCACCATGCCTGGCTGATTTTTTGTATTTTCAGTAGAGATGGGGTTTCACCATCTTGGCCAGGCTGGTCTTGAACTCCTTACATGGTGATCCACCCGCTTCAGCCTCCCAAAGCGCTGGGATTACAGGCGTGAGCCACGACGCCCAGCCAGTCCTCTACTTTTGATGTTTTTAAGTGTGATCCTCTGACCCAAAGTCTCTGAAAGCAGGAACCAGGTCATGTATCCCAAATGAAATAGCATCTAGCCCAGGGCCACTTCTGCATACAGGCTTCACGGCCTACTGGCTTGTGAACTTCAGCACAGGGACAATGTCTCTGAACATTATTGTCATTCAGAGCTTAGTGCCTAGCTCAGTGTCTGGCACATAATGGTCATTTCAATAAACTTGTGATGAGCTAATTAATTAATGGCAATGATGTTGATAAGGATGACAGTAAGGGCAGTAGCAAAGTTTTGTTGCAAATTAGATGCTTTGTAATGAATGCAAGGCATCTCCCCTTAGCAGCACACAGCCTCCCCAAAGCCAAGGCTTCTTTCATTGGAGGAAGCAGGCAGGGGTTCATCTTCAGAGGTAGTCCTTATCCTCCCATCATGCCCATGCCAGGAGAAGCTATTAGTGATAGAGAAGAGAATAAGAGACAGCTGGTTGAGCATGATACCTAGTAAGGAGAGGACCAAATTCTCCTATGCATGCCTCCCTTGTCACTCCTCCAGCTAGGATCAACTTTAGTGTCTTGCCAGCAACTTATCAAGAAAGACCATGACTTTCTGGACTCAGAAGATCCATTTCTTCAGCTTTACCACCTCCACTGGCTCTTTTTCTACTGTCCAGGTTCTTAATTTCTAGTACCTTCGCTTTGGAATAAAGTTTAAACACAGTATCCATGGAACCATGCATATTACTCCTCTCTCTGAGGGAAGAAAGCATCTGTACAATAATGTGTCGCCTTATTTTTAGAGGTTGATGGAGCAGGGGTGATTCTGGCACAGAGAGAGGAAGCCACTTACCCAAAGTGTTTCAAGATCCTTATCCTAGGGCTTTACTTCTAAACACACATTGTCTGGCTCAGCCAATAAAAACCACTCATCTTCTCCTAAGACTGAGAATTTACATGTTGAGGGGTCCTAACATAGTATAAGTTGTCAGACAAGAAAAGCTTTCAAAAGACCAACTAGTCTACCTTTTGCCTCTCAGGCAGGACCAATGGTCTAGAAGTTGAGTGTTGGTTGGGAAAGCATTGAATCTGGAGTCAAAAGACCAAGGATGTAAGTCCTAGGTCTGCCATTTACTAAGATGATCTTGGGCAAGTCACCTAGCCTCTGTAGAACTTAACCTCCCGAAGAATGAGGACAATAATATCTGCATTTTCTGCCTTACATGCCTATTGTGATAATTAAATGAGATAATGTATGTGAAAGCTATAAAACACTAGACAGATGTTAATTTTAACATCTTAATCAGATTTGCATCTTTGGAGACTCTTTATGTAAGATATAAACAGTAATCCTGTGTTCTTAAGAAAATTTTACACTCATAGAGATCAGGAGCTCAGCTCTGGAGTCAGGCTACCTGGGTAACCTTGGGCATGTTACTGTACTTCTCCCTGAAGTTTCAGTGAAGAGGAAATAATACCCATTTCACAAGTGTGATCTTGAGCATTAAATAAGATAAGGTATGCATGGTACTTAACATGTACCTAGCATGGAGAGAGGAATTCAATGAATATTCATTGCTACCATTACTGATTTTATTAATGAAGATGTGAGGCAGGGTGGTTCAATATGATTGATGTGTTAGAGATTTGAGCTAGGAATCAAAAGGACTCACTTCTTTGGACTTCAGTTTCACTACTTGCACCATGGTAAGAATCCACGTTTTTCCTTTTCCAGATTGTCATGAGGATTTTTAAAAAGTATATGAAGACTTTGAACTACTTGAAATTGAGGAACAATATAAATGCAAGATATCTTTTTTCAACTGAGTTAATTAAGCTTATAAAGACTGAGTTTTTAATCAGTTCATCAATTTTTGTTTATTACTCTCTGTCTTTGATTAGGTTGTCCTCTTCATGGAAAAGTAGTACAGCAATTCTTCAATCAATAAAACAGTTCAAATGTCAGATCTTGAGGTAAATCCTTCAAAACTGCAAAAGTACACTCTTTGCAAAGAAAACCTTTCTTCATGATGTTCCATTGCCTTAATTCATTCAGTGTATGTAGGCTACTTTTAATATTCAACCCACTCTTGAATTTCCACTTTGGGTATTATCTACTTTCAATATTTAATCCCAGAATGACCTCTCCTTGCCTCACAGCAGGCTCCCAGATTACCTCTTTTTCTCTGATTAGTTAGTATGGCTTCAGGGAATATCTTCTTTTTAACATTAAACTGGGCAAAAACAGAAATAGAAAGAAAAATCTGTAGCAAGATCAAAAATAGAATTCACAGCTAAATATAAATCTGGAGGGAATTATTCAATTATTTGGATGGTCCCTAATCACAGACAATCCAGGGTTGATTGACTTTTGCTTTTTCCATATGTAGAACAAAATGATTAACAAATACCAAGAGTAATTTTTTTTCTTTTGAAACATAATGCTTTTTAATAGTATCTTAAATGTTATTTTCTTTCCCAAATCCCTTTTTATATATTGCAGCATGTGCTTTTCACAACTGCGTGCATTCTCTTTGGGGACCTTCCACTCTCATTTTGACTTGTAGGTCAGAGAGCATTGATCTGGGAAGACCAGGATTTGTTAACGGAGTCATGGTGCAAACTTGGGCAAGTTTTTTTGTCACTTTGTTCCTTTCACTCTGCTGAGCTAGACTTGGAGTGGACGACTCTGAAGGGAAATTCCCTGCTTCTTTTCAGAGTCCCAATTTAATTTACAGGCTAGCAATTGTTTTTTTAAGGTTGGATCAACACCAAGTAGGGACTTGGAAATGTGGAGAAAGACAGATGTGAGTGTCACATGAGGCAAGGTCGCCATTAAATGCACAAATATAATGCAAATCACATGCAAATAATATGCAAACCTTGCATTAATTTGTACGCTCTTAGTTTGGAGGTTGTAAGTAGCACTGAGATCCTATAAGGATTTAAAACTAATGTTTTTTAGGTTAAATTAAATGTAATACTTTTTGAAGGTATCGCTTTCTGGGTGATTCAGGGACTCAACTGTTTAAAGTTTGACACTGCTCCCTACTCCCGCCCCCAAAAATTATTTCACTAGTGTTTGATTCCAACCTACACCCAGCGCCGCCCCCACTCTCCAGCTCAGCCTGACGTCACGTGACATTATATTTGCATACTACCTGGGACTGGGTGTGACGCGCCCCTATTCCGCGTCTTCTCATTGGTGGCGCTGGAGAACCAGCCCTCTTCTGTACAGGCCAATCAGCTGCTCCTGGGATGTTGGAAAGCCGAAGGGGGCGGTGTGAGGGTGGGGTCTTGGCTTGGATCGCTAGGCACATCGACCAATCATCCTCGGAAAGGGAAGGGTAAGCCGTGGATTGGCTGGGGTGGAAGGTCTGGGTTTTCGCAGTCCAATGACAGCTCTAGGATGAGGGGGCCGGTCCCCGCCCCGTAGAGCAGATAAGCAGCGGCAGCGGGGGTTGGGGGGCTGTGTGGGGCTCGCTGTGGGGCTGAGGCAGGCAGCCGGGCGGGCCATGGCAGGGGCCGCAGCGGGCGGCAGAGGCGGAGGTGCCTGGGGGCCGGGGCGCGGAGGGTCGGGGGGGCTCCGACGGGGCTGCTCTCCCCCAGCCCCCGTCGGCTCCCCCCGGGCTGGGCTGCAGCCTCTCAGGGCCACGATCCCCTTCCAGCTGCAGCAGCCGCACCAGCGCCGGGACGGGGGTGGCCGTGCAGGTGAGCCGGGCCTGGAGCGGGTGCCGTGGGAGGAGCCGTTGGGGGAGGGGGGGTGCGTGACCGGGGGAAGGGGACGGGGAGAAGTGTGAGGGGAAAGTGGATGGGGGCGAGGGAAGAGAAAGGGGGCGTTCAGAGTCTATGAGGGCGGAAGGAGCGAGAGCGAGGAGCCTTGAAACGTGGGGAGCACCACTGGGACGGAGTGTGCGGGGAGTCGGGTCCCGGAGGTGAGGGGAGGGACCTGGCAGATGGAGGCTGGCTTTGGGGGCGTAACCGAAAAGTGGGCAGAGGTGTCGTGTGGGGTGAGTGGAAGATGCAGGGGTTGGGAGCGAGGCGTGAGGAGGAGTGGCGGGTGGTGGGGGCGCCCCGTGCGGAGGGTTGGCGCTGGGAGCAGGAGTCGGTGGGCGCTGGACGCCTGCACGGGGAGGGGGAGGGGCATGGAGCAGAGCCCCGTGCAGCCATGTGTTACTTCTCCAGCTTGAGTTTGGTCCCAGCATCCCTCTCTACTGCGCTGGAGTTCCATTCTCCACCACTTCACGTGCGCTTCCCTTTATGCCACCTCCTGGAGCTGATTTCTTCTCAGCCCTTTGGAATAAGTTAGTTTAACGGCTTTTACCGTGGTGCAAATGCCACCCTCCCTACATTCTTCTCCCTGTGTCCCAGAAGTTGTATGTTCCCAGATTGTTGACCTGCTTAATATGGCTGTCTCATTCCAACCATCGTTTGTGTGCGAGCGTGTGTGTGTGTGTGTGTGTGTGTGTGTGTGTGTGCGGGGAGAGACCTGGGCAGTTTTGCCCCCTGTCTTTCTACCCCCTTCATCCCCCTACCCACCAAGGCTGTTTTGTCCTGGGCATTGCAGCCAACGTGGCAGTGGGGTGAGGGCTACAGTCAAGTGCACGGTGGCAGGTACCCCACTTTCTGAACAGCACTGAAATGGGTTCTTAATAACAGCTTGATGTGGTGGCTGTGGGGAAACTAGGGAGAAGCAAACTTAACCTTGCTTTCATACTCCAATCTGTGACGGATCCCACGAATGCAAGTACTTAGGAACGGAAAAAGGAACCTACTTGCATGAGGAGGTTGGCAATAAGTTGAAAGTGAGGCTTGTATTTGATTCACACCAGATGTGAAAAGATCATTGCACACTTCCAAAGCCGGAGCCTCTACCAAATGTACAAAAGTCATGATCCCTGCCATCTTAACGGTTAATGACGTTCTCTAAACCAGAGTCTCTTGAGCTTCTGATGATTACTAAGCCTAGTTACTGCACATCTTCCTGCTTCTGCAGGGCTATTACAGAGTAGTAGCTACTACAGGGCTACTCCTTGCTAGGTAGGAATGGGATTAAGAGGATCTCTGAGGTAGAAAGCCCCCAAGTCTTTCTGGACTTTCCACTGTATATGTTAGCATCACATCTTGGGATGCAGAAACTTGGTCAAATCCGGTAGCAAGATGGTGACCAAGTAGTAACAGTATGTTTAGAATCTGGTGGTGCGAAGTAAGGCAATGCCCAGACTAACTCATGCCTATCATGAGTTATAAAGCAAACCACACGACTACAAACCTGTTGGTTTTGTTTGGGCTTCCTTGAAACCCCGGGAAGTTGGTAGAACAAGAATCAGAACCTTAGTCACTTTTAGTGGAAAACAACAGAAAGCCTACCTGTATAGTAGCTGGAAACTGATTAGCAATCATATTTTAAGATCAGTTATTTTGTGTCTGCTATAGAAGTAATATTAAAAGGACAATTGCTGGTGGATGCTGTGGAAGGGAGACGAATGTAGGTTTGGATGTCTAGGTTCATTACACGGCCTGCTCCTTTTATAGAGCCAGAGGCCCTGGGATACTGGTAGAAATGTAGGAAGCTAGAGCTCTGCATAACTTGTCAGGTGATTTAGGGCAAGTTGGGTGGACTCTTGCTTATAGATTGGGCTGATCAATAATTTATCCACTTATTAATATCCCAGAAGCTTTAATAAGGCATTTGCCTAGTTGGTAGTGGGGGGGATTATCTGTAGATTTTCAGTATGGCAGGAGAGGGGAAAAAATAGGAGGAGGAGAGAGTCGCCAGAGCATGTGGCCTTCTTTGTGGCCAGGCATTAGGGGAATGTACCTGGCCTCTGTTTTGGAGGCACATCAGGGCTTTTACATGTTAACTTAAGCCCACATATGTGTTCACATTATTTCCATTCCTTGGCCTTGGAAAGCACCAGAGGTGGTTTTCTCTAGGACAGTAGAGTATATGGGATAAAAGGAAACCCCTTGTAGTCATAAACCTTTAAGAGAATGGCACTGGGAACTGGAGTGCCTGGGTTTTAAATCCAGGTTCTGCCATTTACTAGATGTGTGACTTTGAGGAAGTTCTTTCTGTGTCTTAGTTTCCTCATCTGTGGATAATAATATCTATATCATAAGAATTAAATGAGTTAATAGATAGAAAGTGCTTAAAACGTGCCTGGCACATGAGAAATTTATAAAAGTGTTTACTGCTGCTTATATTATTATTCCCTCTGCTCGCCAAGGTGAGAGCACTGTTGGCCAGAGCCCATTGCCTTTTCAGGCTTCAAAGAGCAAACCCAGATTGATCTGAAACCAGTACTACAGGTTTCAGAATTCCAGGGCCTCCTCTTGCATTTTTATTCTCTCATCTTTTAAAATGAGCTTTCTAAACAGAGCTCTGAAACCCAGCTGTTTAAAAAGGCATGTGAGCAGAGACTGGGCTTCAGGAAAAATTAAGTGTCGTCACTGTTTCTCTTGCCCATCTCAAAGTGATGTAACGCTCAGGGCTGTGCAGTTATCTCCCCACCACACATCCTGCTGTGTTCTTGACAAGACATATTAGACCTTGTGAAAAGGGTTATGGTGTAAAAAGCAGGATTTGCCTTCTGCAACCATTCATCTATAAGGTATGTCTTCATAAAATAAGGAATGGCTTCATTTTTATGAACCTGGGCTAGGAGTGAGGAAGGCTGAAGAGAGTGGAGAGAAAAATGAAAGTCAGCTCTAGAAAAGCTAAGAGCCACTAGTGGGTAATAGAAACCTAAGATAAATTTCTTACTGCAATTCTCCCTTAAATTAAATTCTCTTTTGTGTCTTATGTCACTTAGAGGCTGCTAACTTTTATGCTCTTCCAGGACCATGATGAAGGACAAAATAGGACTAGGAGGTGAATTGTTCTGGGTTCTAGTCCTGCCTATCTTGTTTAGTGTGTCTGTATGTTCCTAGAATGAAGATAATGTTAATCTAGCTTTGCAAATTATTTCTCCAGTGGACCAGCCCCACTGGGACCAGCTGGGTGCCAGGGAAGCTAAATGCTGCCTTGGAACCTCCTCTGACCACCAGAACCTTCTTTAACCAGGGATTGGCAGTTATAGTCTACAGGCCATATCTGGCTGTGGACCTGTTTTTGTAAATAAAGTTTTATTGGAACCAGCCACACTGCTTCATTTAAATATTGTCTAGGGCTGCTTTTGTGCTGTCGGTGAAGAGTTGTGATAAAGACTGTAGGGCCCACAAAGCCTAAAATATTTACTATATGTTACTTTACAGAAAAGTTTGCCAACTCTTGTTTCAAACAGTGTACCTGTTTTTCCTGTATAAAGATCAGTTTCAAACGTGTGTAATATAAATCTCAGAAAATTCTAAGGGGGTAAAGAAAATGAACAAGCCTGTAGTCCCACTCATATTTTAAGGCAAAAGAAAAGAGGGTCACCTGCTTCCAGTCAGTTCTCAATCTTTGTAGAACATGGTCATGTGTGAATCCAGCCTCTCCACCCCCACCATTGTCAGGTGATGTGTTCGGTAGACATAAGCTAATTTGAATTGACACAAAACCTTAACTGTTAGGCAAATTTGCCCCCTCTCATCTCTTAACCGTTTCCCCCAACCTGACAGCCCACAACTGCGGTGAACACATTTCACAATCAGATGGAAATTACTTTAGGCTTATCTCCTGTTTTGAATTTTTTTCATTACCTTTTATTTTTCTGAACAGATTAAGGAGAGCTGGCAGTAGTCATGGTTGCCCTAAAATATTGGCTTCCCCACGGGGACATAAGAAGGGTAGTTTATATCAAATGTCGATTAGATTCCCCAGGATGGCTGTTTCGTGAATACAAGGCTGCAGTGCTTATATTATTAAATTGTTAAACGCCTTTCTTTGCAATGCTTTGAAAACTTATTTCTTGGGGGATGGGTGTTTAGATAGGTCTGGAACCATAAAAAGGAGGTTGCATATTAGAGTCCCTAAGAGAAAGCCCTCAGCAAACTGGTCCACATGGCTACTGGTGCCAGAAACAGGCTGGAGATTAGAAGAGAGTTCCAACCTTTCCATGCCAAGGCATCATCTTGCTATAATGAGGCCTGGGGGTGCAGTTAAAACCCTTTAAGAGCTACAATTGCCCTTCTAAAACCTGTGATTGAGGCAGCTTCTGTTTGAGAAGCATTAAAACACCAGACACTTCCTAGCCCAACACTGCTAACTGTTGCTTTTGACAGCTTTGCCAGCATCAGGCACATACATGGTCAGCAAAATGCACTGCTGAAGCATCTGACTCTTAAATGTTATCACCAGTGATGACATCCTTGAAACTGGGGGCTAGCTGCTTAACTGCTTTATCTCTTTGGTACCCAAAGGAGTGTGAGTCCATGTGTTCTTCAGTATTTTGGATAGCAAAGGATTATATAGTACGAAAAGGTCTCACATATATAACATGGAGCTAAGAGATCTTAAACCATTTGAGGTCAGTGTCAGAGGGGTGAGAACAATAGTGGGCTGTGATGGCAAGAGGATATTGTTCTCTCACGTTCTAGACATATAGATCTTTAGAAAGTTGGAGGGAGCAATGCAAAACTTTCATAGTGATGGTGCTAATTTGGGTGTTACCACAGTGGTTGGTGGGCTTTAATAGCCAAGAGAACACTATGCCTGTATTTTCTGCTGAATTCAGTTTATTTTGAATGGTGTGATGGGCATCAGGGCCACACTATTCCTTGATCTTGGAAGAACTGTTAGAGCATCTTCCTCCAGATTCTTAGATGACTCACATAGAGGCTTCCTGCTAAAGGATTCAGACTTTAGGGTGTGGCATGTTCTGAGGGGCAGGTCTGGTTATGGAGTTCTTACTGACACTATCACGTTTGACTCTAGCTGAAGTGTTCTGACTAGACCTGCCTGGGCTTACCCTTACTCCACAGGCAGTTTGGAGCCCTTTTATTTTATTTATTTATTTATTTTATTTTATTTTTATTTTTATTATTTTTTTGAGACAGAGTCTCACTGTGTCACCCAGGATGAAGTGCAATGGCACGATCTCAGCTCACTGCAACCTCTGCCTCCCAGGTTCAAGCCGTTCTCCTGTCTTAGCCTTTCGAGTAGCTGGGACTACAGGCGCCTACCACCACACCCAGCTAATTTTTGTATTTTTAGTAGAGATGGGGTTTCACCATATTGGCCAGGCTGTTCTCAAACTCCTGACCTTGTGATCCACCTACCTCGGCCTCCCAAAGTGCTGGGATTACAGGTGTGAGCCACCACGCCCAGCTTATTTATTTATTTTTTGGAGACGGACTCTTACTCTGTCACCCAGGCTGGAGTGCAATGGCACGATCTTGGCTTACTGCAACCTCCACCTCCAGATTCAGGCATTTCTCCTGCCTCAGCTTCCCAAAAAGCTGGGATTACAGGTGTGCACCACCATGTCCAGCTAATTTTTTTGTATTTTTATTAGAGACGGTGGGAGGGATTTCACCATGTTGGCCAGGCTGGTCTCCAACATCTGACCTCAGGTGATCCACCCGCCTTGGCCTCCCAAAGTGCTGGGATTACAGGTGTGAGCCACCACACCTGGCCCTGGAGCCCTTTTAAAGCAATGGAAAGGAAAACCTTGTATGTCACTCTCAGTTCAGAGCAAAGGTAGATGCTCACCAGAGAGTGAGTTAGTGAGAATGGACAGTCTCTTCTTGGGTTAGTAAGCTCTGCTATCCTTTGAGATGCATGTTACCCTTCTTTGTCACAGAAGTGGGAACAGGGAAGAGTGGAAGCAAAGAAAGGATGGGTGGGAAATCTGGTCAGTTCCCCCCTTCGTCTAGGTTCAGTCTTCACAGAGGGCTCCATTATTTGGTTAGCAGGATATGAATTAACCAAATATTAGCCAAATCTACTCACATTATTAGGTCAAAAACAAATCCTGATCTCAGAAAGGGAAGAGTTGTGGATGATATTTGAAATTTCTAAGTTATCTGTGCCCCAGTTTTCTCCAGTTTGTGGAGCTCATGAAGGGGCCGTTGTTGTTGGCAACAGCTGGATGGTAGGAGGTTCTCGTAACAGCTGGCTGCTAGTGTTCAGGCTCAGCTCATGGTCCCCACCAAACCTCCTGGTTTAGAAAACTCTGCCTGGCACGGTGCTTTCCCCTCAGGGTCACTACAAAGCTGAATGCCGAGCCTTACAGTCATTTAAATGCTTCACCTTAGGCCCACATACGCCTTGATCGACCCTTACTGTGTGGGAGCACTGCAGCTAATCAAGGGTGGCTTTAATGAACTTAAAAGAATGCTATCGAAGTATTTCATAATAGAAAAACTTCAAGTCCAGGCCCTGGGGGACCTGGAACTGAAGTCCAGGCCGTGTACAGACATTTACCCTGCCCTGCTCAGGCATACAGGTTTGTGGATTTGCTCAGGAGCCCCCAAGAGTTGCTGGGGGAGTGGAGGAGGGATGGAGTGCCTTTAGCTCAGCTCTGCGTACATTAGCAGTTTGAGCTCCCAGCTCCGCAGTAAAAGGGGTGGAGGCTGGGGGAGGCCTGGGAATACTCGGAGGGTTTTGGTTGCTCTGAAGCAGCTGGCCTGTGATCAAGGGTTAAGGAGTTTTCTCTCAGAGACTGCCTGAATGTGGCTTCTTAGAGGATGGATGGTATTTGACAGAACAAAGGCTATAGGTTTGGGGTGCCTCCTCTCTCTCTCTCTCTCTTTTTTTTTTTTTTTTTTGAGGCAGAGTCTCATTCTATATCCCACTGAAACCTCCACGTCTCTGAGTTCAAGCAATTCTCCTGCCTCATCCTCCCAAGTAGCTGGGACTACAGATGTGTGCCACCATGCCCAGCTAATTGCTGTATTTTTAGTAGAGATGGGGTTTTACCGTGTTGGCCAGGCTGGTCTCGAACTCCTGACCTCAAGTGATCCCCCTGCCTTGGCCTCCCAAAGTGCTGGGATTACAGGTGTGAGCCACCGCCCCCAGCCTTTGTCTCTCTCTCTCTTTTTTTTTTTGAGAGATGGGGTCTAGCTCTGTCACCCAGGTTGGAATCCAGTAATGCCATCATAGCTCACCATAGTTTCCTGGGCTCAAGCCATCCACGGGGTGCCTCTCTGACTCTGAGCTCCCTATCCTGTAAACGAAGGATGACTTTTCCAGGGAAGCCATGTTTGTTAGGGGCAGCCTAGTTCACCCCCAGCTCTGCCACTTGAGTCCCTTGTCATCTGATCCTAAATGAAGACATGCAGGAGAGCACCAAGATATTACCTCCTCAAAGGTCAAAGGAAGGATTAATGTACAACTCTAAAAGCAGATTGCTAACACATCCATAAGTGAATAAAATATAAATTCAAGCTGGAGGAGGCAAAGAATGAAGAAATACTCAGTGTTTGGTGAGGTTAATTAGAGAAAACTACTGGGATGTTTTGAGAAGTCTTTAAAAAAAATTGTCAATATATTATTCTCCCTAAGGTTAAATTAAGTTTTTACTCTCTCCTTTCCTTTCCCTTTCAAAAGTGACATTGTTTCGCCTTGTCTAGTCAGCTATATTCCTTATTTTTCTCAAACCTCTTGAGTCCCTTCTGCCCTATACTAGAAATTGTGTGCCTGCCTTTTTAAGAGTAGGCACCTCATGTTTCAAGTTCAAGTGCAATGGAACTCACCCTGCAGCTTGAACAGATTTGAGTGTTTTTGCAGAGGGAGGGCCAGGGCAGATGGGGAGTGTCATGCTCAATAAATACTTGTTGGATTGAGTTGCTGGGGAGGCAGCAGAGTGGGGAGAGTAAGCCACACCTCCACCAGGCTCACTCAGAATGGTCTTTCCCACTTCTGGTCCCCACATACTGTTCCCCCTCTGTAATACCTCTCTTTAGCTACTTACAAGGCAAAACCCCCCGAAGTGTTAGTATTCTTTCTTTCCTTAAATCACTGGTCGCCTATTCATCCTGGTCATTGGGCTTGAAGCCCAGCTGGTGGCAAAGACGTGGCATTTCCATAGATGTCATTGCTAGGCCTGTAGGTTCTTTTCCCAACACACTTACAGCTAGAGGGTGAGCTTGGGCAGTTACCAGGTCGATCCATGGAAACAGCCAATGTGTAGAATTTTGTTATGATTTTGTTAAAAAGCCAGACTGCCTGGCTTTAGGCTTTGAAGTGGATATGGTGAGAGGCCAAGGAGACCAAGATGAATACTAGCTGTCTTTTCACTCCAGGTAGATTTGTGCCAACTTCCTAGTAGTGTTCTGTGTAGCAAGGAGATGGAAGAAAACAAAATCTGGATCAGTGGCTTTTCTAGGCCAAGGAGGAGAATTATCTGTTGGCCCTGTGATGGCTTCAGAGGTGTGATCAGGCTGGAAGTGCCCCCTCTCAAGCCAGCCACCATCCTGTGATAGCAGGCACTGCTATTTCTCCTCCCACCAACCACCAGATAGGGAAGTGCAAGAAAGAGATGCTTGTTATCACTTCGCAGGCCCTGGACACTTAACACTGTTGTCCACAGAGTCTCTGTTCCCTGCCTTGAAGGTTGCCAACCATGTGTCTGGTGGCTTAGTGAAAATGACTTTTTTTCTTTTCTTTTTTTTGAGACAGAATTTTACTTTTGTTGCCCAGGCTGGAGTGCGATGGTGCCATCTCGGCTCACCGCCACCTCCACCTCCCAGGTTCAAGCGAGTCTCCTGCCTCAGCCTCCCAAGTAGCTTGGGATTACAGGCATGCACCACTACACCCAGCCATTTTTGTATTTTTAGTAGAGATGGGGTTTCTCCATGTTGATCAGGCTGGTCTCGAACTCCCGACCTCAGGTGATCCAACCCCCTCGGCCTCCCAAAGTGCTGGGATTACAGGTGTGAGCCACTGCACCAGGCCGAAAATGGCTTTTTTAACCTGCCCAGCTGGATGTAAGTTTGAACAGAGTGAAAATGTGATTGGGAGCATAGGCAGCTTATCTTACCATCTCTTCCCTCCCCTCCTTCTCCTTTCTACCCCACACTCCCTTCCCTTTAAGAGTTTGCTGTGCTTGGCTGGGTGCGATGTCTCACGCCTGTAATCCCAGCACTTTGGGAGGCCGAGGTGGACGGATCACGAGGTCAGGAGATCAAGACTATTCTGGCTAACATGGTGAAACCCCGTCTCTACTAAAAATACAAAAAATTAGCCAGGCGTGGTGGCGGCCGCCTGTAGTCCCAGCTACTCGGGAGGCTGAGGCAGGAGAATGGCGTGAACCCAGGAGGCAGAGCTTGCAGTGTGCCGAGATGGCGCCACTGCACTCCAGCCTGGGGGACAGAGCGAGACTCCATCTCAAAAAAAAAAGAAAAAAAAAAAAAAGAGTTTGCTGTGCTCTGTGCATGTCTGGTCGCCCACGTGGCTTTGGAAAAACCACTCCTGATAACACGTGCGCTCCCTGCCCCACAGCGGCAGGCTGGTGGAAAACTTGCCACACAGCCCCTGTTTGGGGATTGTCTTCTTAACTCCTGCCCATCAGATATGACATAAGCCAGGGGTGGGGTTGGGGTGGGAGTGGATAGCATTTGGCATGATAGAGGGGATGCAGCCAGAGGGCTTTCACAATATGGCATAGTCAGGATTTAGAAACTGGGGAGAGGAGGGCTATGTGAACCACATCCATGGGGGGTGTGCACATCTTAATGCTGAGAGCAGCACCTGGACTCTTTCTTATTGGAATCTGGGGTAGTTCTGTGTTCATAGAGGAAGACAAAAACAGTTGCTTCTATAGAAAGAAAGAGTCTCTGAATCTCAACTCTAAAAGGCCCAAAAAATCACCTGTATTTTTCAGGGAAATGGAGAATATAGATAGCATTAGGTTTTTTGTTTGTTTGTTTTGAGACAGAGTCTCACTCTGTTACCCAGGCTGAAGTGCAGTGGTGCAATCTCTGCTGACTGCAACCTCCACCTCCCAAGTTCAAGTGCTTCTCCTGCCTCAGCTTCCCGAGCAGCTAATTTTTATATTTGTAATAGAAACAGCGTTTCATCATGTTGGCCAGACTGGTTTTGAACTCCTGACCTCAGGTGATCCAACCGCCTCACCCTCTCAAAGTGCTGGGATTACAGGCTTGAGCCACCGTGCCTGGCCTTCATTAGTTTTGACAATATGTTCCATTTGTTTAGGTCTGTGGTGCTTCTGATGGGAACGAACTCTCAACTGTTTTTCATGCATCTTCACAACAGTCCTGCAGGTGCAGGTGGCATTTCATTGTTTTTGCAGATAAGGAAACTGAGGCCCGGAAAGGAAGTACTTGTCCAAGACCAAATGACTAATAAACCCCTTTTGCTTAATTAGGCAAAGGGCATTTCCCACATATGCAGAAAAAGTCCATTGTGAATTTTGTCTCAGGCTGGCATCCACTGCTACCTGCCCAGAACACCTCCAGCATTTGTTTCTCCTCTGTTTATATATCTGTATTCCAGGAGCAAAGATTCATTTGTTAAGCTAAGCAAAAGAGAATTGGGGCCGGGTGTGGTGGCTCACACCTGTAATCCCAGCAGTTTGAGAGGCCGAGGCAGGCAGATCACTTGAGGTCAGGAGTTTGAGACTAGCCTGGCCAACATGGTGAAACCCCATCTCCACTAAAACTACAAAAATTAGCAGGGCGTGTTGACACCTGCCTCTAGTCCCAGCTACTTGGGAGGCTAAGGTAGGAGAATCACTTGAGTCCGGAGGCGAAGGTTGCAGTGAGCCAAGACTGCGCCACTGCCCTCCAGTCTGTGTGACATAGCGAGACTGTCTCAGGAAAAAAAAAAGAAGAATTGGAAACTGGGCTGCAAAGAAGTCTGTTTCTTCCTTTAGCACCCCAAGGTGACTATCCACACCATAAATACTCACTTGGTGTGGGTAGTTGGAAGATGATGGTTACTATTAATACATTATTACATGTGTGATATGGTGGCAGTTTTTGAGTGTTTCCAGCTGGTTTGAGATATACCATTTCCATGTAGAATGAGTAGCTAACCAGGGACAGATAGGACATAGGAGGCAAACCAGGTTTTTCTGCCTCTGTGGGGTGGTCATGGTTACTGAGCTTGGGGCAAGGCCATGTTAGGGAGACATGCAAAGATGGATCTTACAGGAAAAGATTTCTTTCTTATGTGTGATTATGTGAAATCCAGAAAAGCACCCGGGAATACATGTGGGTGATGTGTTCCTATGGCAGGGGCAGGAGTAGATGCAAGTGGCATTGTACCGTGATAATAGCTTAGTCCTCTCTGTAGGGGACCCCTGGTATAACCATCCCCCTACTTCTAGTGGGAAAGAACGCTGGGGGGCGCAGGATCTGTCTGAGCATGTCTCCCTCTCCTAGCTTTAGGTTAACTGAAAGTGGAGTCATTGTAATGTATGATAGTGCTCTTCCGCGACAGGCATGTGCCCAGTAAGGGAAATAGGAAGGCCTTGAACTCTGGGAGAAAGCTCCATCTAGGGACTATGTATCATGGAGAATTGACTTCTTAGAGGTTATCTAACCCTCCCAAGTGGATTACAGGCTGCTGTTACCTCCAAAGCAGACTCTGTATAGAATTCTTTTTTTTTTTTTTTAATAGAGATGGGGTCTCACTATGTTGCCCAGGCTGGTCTCAAACTCCTGGGCTCAAGTGATCCTCCTTCCTCAGCCTCCCAAAGTGCTGGGATTACAGGCATGAGCCATTGCACTTGGCCTAGAAATCTTTTTTTTTTTTTTTTTTTTTTGAGACAGAGTCTCACTCTGTTGCCCAGACCAGAGTGCAGTGGTGCAATCTTGGCTCACTGCAACCTCCACCTCCCAGGTTCAAGCATTTCTCCTGCCTCAGCCTCCTGAGTAGCTGGGATTACAGGCACCCGCCACCATGCCCGGCTAATTTTTTTGTATTTTTAGTAGAGACAGGGTTTCACCATTACTGGCCAGGCTGGTCTCAAACTCCTGACCTTGTGATCTGCCCATCTCAGCCTCCCAAAGTGCTGGGATTACAGACATGAGCCACTGCGCCTGGCCCAGAAGTCTTTAATATTCTAATAACCATATGCTTGTGTGAAACCTTTCTTTTTTTTTTTTGAGACCAAGTCTCGCTCTGTTGCCAGGCTGGAGTACAGTGGCATGATCTTGTCTCACTGCACCCTTCGCCTTCTGGGTTCAAGCGATTCTCCTGCCTCAGCCTCCTGAGTAGCTGGGATTACAGGCACCCACCACCACACCTGGCTAATTTTCGTGTTTTTAGTAGAGACAGGGTTTCACCATGTTGGCCAGGCTGGTTTCGAACTCCTGACCTCAGGTGATCCACCTGCCTCAGCTTCCCAAAGTGCTGGGATTATAGGCGTGAGCCATCGTACCCAGCTGAAACCTTTCTTTCCTAGTTATTTCCCAACTTCACAAGGTAAAATCCCATTACAACAAATACTACAACAATGCTTCTGTATGATAAAGCTGTTTCCATGGTTCATGTAAATGCTTTGTTGTTTTTTGTGGGGTTTGTTGTTTTTTTATGGGGTTTGTTGTTTTAAAAAATATAGTAACTAATAATCATATATACCAAGCACTTTTTCTGGTACCTGTGCGTGTAATAGCTCATCTTTTTTTGGGATGGAGTTTTGCTCTTGCCGCCCAGGCTGGAGTGCAATGGCACAATCTCGGCTCACTGCAACCTCTGCCTCCTGGGTTCAAGCGATTCTCCTGCCTCAACCCCCAGAGTAGCTGAGATTACAGGCACATGCCACCACGCCTGGCTAATTTTTGTATTTTTAGTAGAGACGGAGTTTCACCATGTTAGCCAGGTTGGTCTCGAACTCCTGACCTCAGGTGATCCGCCCGCCTCGGCCTCCCAAAGTGCTGGGATTACAGTTGTGAGCCACCACGCCCAGCCAGTAATAGCTCATCTCTAAAGCAGGAACACCTGAGTGCTTGCTGTTTGCATTGTAGACAAAGAAAAAGGAACAGCTGTGGAACCATCACGAAATAGCCATGCCTCCTTCGCTTCCTCTTCATCTTGATCCTCCCCTCCTCCAGTAGTTCCCTGTTCTTTTCAAATAGAACACCATACAAAAACCCAGTGAAGGAAAGTGTGTGTGTGTGCATGTGTGTCTGAATATGAGTGTGTGTCTTGCTTGTGGACATGTGGGTGTGTTTGAGCATGTGTAAGAAAAAGTGCATGTGAAGAAAGTAGACAGTAAAGCAAATGGGGCAGCTGTTACAATAGGCAAATCTGTGTAAAGATTATATGGGTGTTCTATGTACTGTTCTTACTCTTGCATCTATAAATTTGAAGTTATTTCCAAATAAGATACTTAACACATGGATATATGTGAGACTAATTTGACTGCACTAAGAGTTCTCTGGAATGGAAATTTTCTTCTACATCCTGATAACATATCTTACTCTCCCCATTTAACAGATGGAACAACTGACACTCAGAGAAGTTAAGTGATCTATCTGAGTTCACATAGCACACGGGGCGGAGGCAGTATGTAGGCCCAGGTATTGACCGTTATAGTAGGCCACTTCTCAGGAGACCATAGCTGGTCCTTACTACTCTAGCTGGACCAGGTTAGCGTCAGATTCTGAGAGCTGATTGGGTGCCCGCTGCTGTGTGTCCCAGCCCAGTCCATGCCCCACATTGACCCAGCAGTGGAGTCAGCAGGGTTGCAGCTGTCTGCTGAAGCACACTGAGCATATTCAGAATGGCCAGGAACCTTCTAGAGAAACTGCTTCCTTAGGCTAAGAAACACTGTCACTGTGCTCTTGTGCTCTGCCCTCAACTCTCTTCATTTTTTTTTTTTTTTTTTTTTTTTTTTTTTTTTTTTTTTTTTTTGAGATGGAGTCTTGCTCTGTCACCAGGCTGGAGTGCAATGGCGCAATCTTGGCTCACTGCAACTTCCACCTCCCGGGTTCAAGCAATTCCCCTGCCTCAGCCTCTCGAGTAGCTGCGACTACAGGTGTGTGCCACCACGCCCAGCTAATTTTTTGTGTATTTTAGTAGAGATGAGGTTTCACCATGTTGGCCAGGATGGTCTTGATCTCCTGACCTTGTGATCCACCCACCTTGCCCTCCCAGAGTGCTGAGATTACAGGAGTGAGCCACCGCACCCAGCCTTCGTTTCTTAAAATACATGAAACCGGAAGGCCCTGCTGTGCCAGAGCCATGGGGGACTATTACCTCATTTATATAGTTGAGATCTGAGGGAAAAAGGAGTGGGTTTGGTTTACAAAGTGATGCCAGGTATAGGCCTAGGCCAGACAGCTTTCCTCTGCTATGTACCAGTCGATTGGTTGTACCCACTGCCTTGTGAGAGAGCAGGTTGCATGGTTCAGTGCAGCACATTGTATCAAGTAGATCAGGAGTTACAACTTCACGCACAAAGAGATGGCTCAATTTTAGTCAGTGAAAACCTTTCATTAACCACAGGGCCCAAGGAGGGGTGGATCTGGTAATCATTGCTAAGCAGACAGAGCTAGAGGTTCAGACACTGCCGCTTGTGTGCCGGCCCCTTTCCTCTCACACCAAACCACATGTTATGCATCTGTTTGTGCTCCTTGAAGGCCCTTGAATTATTCTTGTCATTTTTACTTACTGATGTTTTCCCCCAGCTGCCAGAGTTGGGGGTAAGTGAATGAATATGTCCCACTCGAATTCTTAATATAGAGAAAACATTTTCCTGAAAATCTTTAGTTTTAGAATGCATCCTTTATCTGAAATGCCTACCTGTAGCTACCTTAGACTTAATTAATCCTGACCATGGTTAAGTTGTCATCAAAGGATTTTTTTTCAGGGTCCCAGCTAGTTGTATGAAATAGATCCATGAGCACTTACTATATTGTTACCCCAGCTTATATACTTAGATTTCTTGTCCTTAGGCAGTGATGAAGCTATACACCCTGCCCCCACTGTTCTCTGATTCCTCAGGCTCTTTCCCTCCCCTAACGTAAGTGCCCGGTAGTTGACAACCAGAATCAGGGCAAGATGCAGGAGGATGAGAAGAGGCTGCACCCAAATTCCTGTTGGGTTGTCTGAAGCTTAGAGGTCTGTGTTGGAGCTGCTGTGCAAGTGGCAATGCTGTCTGCTCAGAGAGGACCATGATAACTGAGCCTGGACCTTCTAATTCTTAGAGGTTTGGTTAGGACTTATTGGTAATTAATGTCCCAGTGTTTCCCTGGATCAATTTTGTTTTTGCTTCATGAGGATAAGCCTTTTTACTTGAGTTATAAAAAAAGGTGACATTACTGTTAAGCATTCCTGATCTCAGAACAGATCCAAAACCCATCATATACAGGGGAAGAGGGTATAACTTACCTTCCAGTGGTGTTGCCACCCACTCCTCTGCCTCTGGAAGCACAGGAGAGGCAATCTCATAAGTACCCTTCTGATATGAAGCCATCAGCATATATTGAGGGTAGGAGGAATCTTTCCAATGTGGTATCTTCAACACTCTTTCTGGAAGGGCCATCTAATCTTGCTTTTCACACTAGGTTTACCCTGGAGGCACTACATAACCTTTGGGCTTCCCTTAGGAAATCTGAACAACCAGCAAGACCAGGGCTTCAAAGCAGGGTCTGCCCTGGAATGTTACCCAGTGCACTTTGGGGTTCTTTCACAGCTAGAGCTCAGCATGGGAATTTGCCACTGATTTGAGGTTTGTTCCAAAATATCAGGGCCCAGGTAAAGAATCACTAGATGGGATGTTGTGGTCTCTTAGGTATCTCCCTTTTTTGAAGCTGGGGGCATGAAGTAGATAGAGCTTGACTACAGAGTTGGAGATGATCAGAGAAGAATTTCTGCAAGTGGGTTGAGATGGTTCACACAAATTTTCAAGGATGCAGGGGTTGAGAAGAATAACCCTACTAGGGTCTTTGATCCTGAAGGCAGAGCAAATTCTGTTACTGTGACCTTCCTGGCCCTGAGGAACTTGAATAATTGTTCCTTATGAGTGCCCCCCAACTTCCTCCCCATAGCCCAGAGCAAAATGAATCAGTCAGGGTTAGGAGCAGAGGGTCCTGACAGAGCCCAACCTAGTGAGCTGTAGTGAGAGAGCAAACGTGCCCTCTGAGTGTTCATGTCTACTTGATGGTTACTCCCAGCTTGCCCAGTCATGTGACCAGATGTCTGCTTGTGGCTAGCCACAGGTAAACTGAGTGCTATTTATATTCTCCTGCTTGGTGAAGGAGGTGGGAGAGATCATCTGGGAGCCCACAACACAGCTGTTTGATCAGCCTAGGTAAGGCAAATCTCCCTTTGACTTTGTGCTGCTTTTTTTTTTTCCTACTTATCTTGCCCCAGATAATAGCATGGGTTCTGAGCTTTCAATTTAGCTGATTGGTCAGTAGCCATCTCTTATTTACCCTTTAATAGGTGGGGAATTCTAGAACTAGAGGAGGCCCAAACTCATCTGGGTATAGTCTCTTGTCTTCAAGGGTAAATACTGAGACAGCTGGGGATGTGTAATTATCTCTTCCAGAGGCTGTTCAGAGGCAGAGTCTAGCCACCCTCATTCAACCTTTTATCTATCTAGCTAGACTCTCTCTTATTCTAACTAAAGCCTTTTTACTGTCCTTTATGTTTGCACCCACAAGGAAGACTACTGATAAATTCTAATTCATTTTCCTTCCCCCTTGGGATCAAGCTACCCTCCATTTAGCCATTTTTACCTCTCTCTCTGGGATCTCACTGGTTTCTGCATTCCTTTTGAAGAGCAATCATGACAAACGGATGCCGAGGGACCACTTGGCTGTGTATATCTGAGGTTATACCCTACTCCAGCCATGTTTCTGGACTTATAGGAAGCTCTTAATTCTGCCTATAGTCTTGGTCTTGCTCCTGGGATGACATGACACTTCTTAATTTAGTTTAGTATCTTGATTCTACCTTGCATTAACTTGCATCTTGTGAGTTTCAGTTCCTTGCCTCAGCCTTATCCATGCTTTTATTTCTTGCCTACCTTCAGTCCCCCAAATTAGAAGTCCAGGGACCCAGTTGAATTTGGCTATAACCTGCCAATGTTGAAACGCTAAAGGGTTTAGGTCCTTGCTGAGGAGTGAATTGAATTTGTCTTCCTAAATGAAGCCAGTATTTTTTTTCTTACAACTTTATTTTGGAAAATTTCAAACCTACAGAAAAGTTAGAAGCACAATGTCTACCTATTTATCTTTCACCTAGACCCACTGATAACTTTTGCCACAATGGTCTCATCTATCTTTTCTCCTTCTATTTATATATATGTGTGTCTAGACATACCCACATATGCACGTATATACATCCATATGCACTTTTTTGGGTGCACAATTTGACAGTAAGTTGCAATTATCATGACATTTGTCACTTCATAACAGTGGCATCTCCTAAGAATAAAAACATCCTTCTCCATAATCATAATACCATCATTATACGTAATGAAATGACAGCATCTATTAGGTTGGTGCAAAAGTAATTGTGGCTTTGCCAAAGGCAGAAATGGACTAGAGATGTCATCTAGTCCATTTTCAAATTTTCCCTTTGATGGCTCTTGTTTTTGATCAGAACCCAGCCAAAGTCCCCTTTTGGTTATGTCTGTTTTAAAAGTCTCTCAATCTGGAACTACTTCCCACTCCTGTTTCTTATTTTGTTGTATTTATTTTTTATGACTAACATTTTGAAAAGTGGGCATCAGTTGTCTCTAGTTGTCCCACACTGGATTTTTCTGTTTCCTCATGGTGTATCTAACTTGCTCCTATATCCCCTGTATTTCCTGTAAATGGAAAGTTAGATCTGGGACCTGATTAGATTCAGGTTAAACATTTCTGACAAGAACATCTCATGGATAAAGCTATGTACTTCATAAAATGTCACTTTAGGCGATACATAATGCCAGAATGTCCACTGCTAGTCAGGCTCAGTTGGATCACTTGAGGTGGTATGGTAGCCCCCAGGCTATAAAAGTACATTATTCTCTTTGTAAGTGGTTTCTGGGGTAATACTTTGGGATTATATAAATCTTCTGTTCCCTATGACCTTTGACCCAGCGGTTTTGGCATCTGTTGAGAACTCTTCCTGATAGAGATATTACTCTGGGAGTTGCATAAAGCCAGTTCTGAATTAGCACTAATAGATGTGAGTGTTGACATGAGCAGTTCAAAAGAAGAATAACCAAAAAATTCTCTTTTGGCCTTTGAAATCACTGGAGGGACAGCAACAAAATGGGACCATCAAATTTTGTCAATGTTTGTAGCTTTTTAACTTGAGTATCAGTTGCTAAAACATATACCATCAGCCCTCTGCATCTGTGGGTTCTGCATCTGTGGGTACTACCAACTGAGTATCAAAAATACTTGGAAAAAATTGTACAGATTTAATTTTTCTTTTTCTTATTTTTTTTTTTTTTTGAGACGGAGTCTCGCTGTGTCGCCCAGGCTGGAGTGCCGTGGCCGGATCTCAGCTCACTGCAAGCTCCGCCTCCTGGGTTTACGCCATTCTCCTGCCTCAGCCTCCTGAGTAGCTGGGACTACAGGCGCCTGCCACCTCGCCCGGTTAGTTTTTTGTATTTTTTAGTAGAGACGGGGTTTCACCATGTTAGCCAGGATGGTCTCCATCTCCTGACCTCGTGATCCACCCGTCTCGGGCTCCCAAAGTGCTGGGATTACAGGCTTGAGCCACGGCGCCCAGCCCCCTAGACTTAATTTTTCTTGTTATTTCTTTTTTCTTTTCTTTTCTTTTCTCTTCTCTTCTCTTCTCTTCTCTTCTCTTCTCTTCTCTTCTCTTCTCTTTCCTTTCCTTTCCTTTTCTTTTCTTTTCTTTTCTTTTTTTCTTTTTGAGACACAGTCTCACTCTGTCACCCAGGCTGGAGTGCAGTGATGCGATCACAGCTCACTGCAGCTTTGACTTCCTTGGCTCAAGCAATCCTCCTACCTCAGCCTCCAGAGTAGCTAGGCTTACAGGCACATACCACCACACCTGGTTAATTTTTAAAATTTTTTGTAGAGACATGCTTTATGTTGCCCAGGCTGGTCTCAAACTCCTGGGCTCAAGTGATCCTCCTGCCCCAGTCTCCCAAAGTGCTGGGATGACAGGTGTGAGCCACCATGCCTGGTTTCTTGTCATTATTTCTTAAATAATACAGTATGACAACTATTTATATAGCATTTACATTATATTAAGTATTATAAGTAATCTAGAGATAAAGTGTGAGAATGCAGGGAGGCCGGGCAAGGTGGCTCACACCTATAATCCCAGCACTTTGGGAGGCCAAAGCACGAGAATCGCTTGAGCCCAGGAGTTCGAGACCAGCCTAGGCAACATAGAGAGATCCTGTCTCTACAAAAAAATTTAAAAATTAGCTAGGCAAAGTAGTTCACACCTGTTGTCCCAGCTACCCGGGAGGCTCAGGTGGGTCATGCCTGTAATCCCAGTACTTTGCAAGGCCAAGGAGGGAGAATCACTTGAGCCCAGGAGCTTGAGGTTGCAGTGAACTGTGATCATGCCACTGCACACCAGCCTGGGCAACAGAGCAAAACCCCGAATCAAAAGAAAAATAAATAAACAAATAATAAAGTACATGGGAGGATGTGCTTAGTCCATATGCAAATACTACACTGTTTTATATGAAGGACTTGAGCATCCATAGCTTTTGGTATCTGCAGGAGGTCCTGAAACTAATCCCCCATGGATGCCGAGTGATGACTGTATGCTGCTGTCTGGCAGTTTAAGTCAGGGAGAAGGCAAGCTGAATGGAGCCAAAAATAAGTCATGGTTTGTTCATAAAGCAGAAATTATTTTGATTATCCCAAAGTTATCTCTAATCCTGTTCTGATTTCCTTTTCCTTCTTTCACTTGCTTTCTACCTACCTCACTAGAAAAGGGACCCCCCCACACACCTTTTTTTTTTTTTAAGACAGGGTCTCACTGTCACCCAGACTGGAGTGCAGTGGCATAATCATAGCTCACTGCAGCCTCAACCTCTCGGGCTCAAGCAGTCCTCCCAACCTCAGCCTCCCCAGTATCTGGGACTACAGGCATGTCATGCATGCCCCCATGCCAGCGAATAAAATTTTTTTTCTTTTTTGTTTTTCTTTTTTATTTTATTTTTTTTGAAATGGAGTCTCACTCTGTACCCAGGCTGGAGTGCAGTGGCGCAATCTTGGCTCACTGCAAGCCCCGCCTCCCGGGTTCACACCATGCTCCTGCCTCAGCCCCCCAAGTAGCTGGGTCTACAGGTGCCCGCCACCACGCCTGGCTAATTTTTTTGTATTTTTAGTAGAGACGGGCTTTCACTGTGTTAGCCAGGATGGTCTCGAGCTCCTGATCTCGTGATCTGCCTGCCTTGACCTCCCGAAGTGCTGGGATTACAGGCATGAGCCACTGCGCCCAGCCTATTTTTTCTTTTTTGTAGAGGTGGAGTCTCGCTATGTTGCCCAAGCTGGTCTCAACCTCCTGGACTCAAGTGATTCTCCTGTCTTGGCCTCCCAAAGTGCTGGACTTACTGGTAGGAAGCCACCACACCTGGCCAATCCCTCATTTAAAAATTGTCTTCCTACCTTGGCCCACCCAACATGCCCAGTGGGTATACTAGTGTTCCTGAGACCCAGGTGTGATCATCCTGTTTCCAGCAAGGGAAAGGAATAGAACGCTTCCAACCCATGGAATAGTTCCTGAACCAAGGGTGCCAGGAGGTCATGATATAGTTGCGTCTGACAGCAAAACACAGGGTAGGAAATATACTTTCAGAAATCTTCTGTTTGGGTGATAAAAGGTCTCAGTTTGCTCTATGACCTTGGAGAAATCAGTTCACCTCTCTGCAGGGGGGTGTGTTATAGGCCCTGCATCACCTTGGAAGCTCAACTCCCTCATCCATAAGAGAATTTGTGAGCTTGTGGGGTGCACATATCCAGAACAGAAATCAGAGTACAGTTTCAATCATAGTTGTCCTTTTGTAGGATTTTTTGTCTTTGAACTTCCCTAATCTTTGTTTTTCCTTCACCTTACTTAAAACACTACCTAAGAGCTGACTGGGCTTCATGATTTTTTCCCACTTGATGGGAATCAGATTCCTGTGAGAAGTGAAGATATGAAGGGTTTATGCCTGTCCTTTGAGTTTAAAACAGCCCTCCAGGAATCCATCACTCCCAAATAACCATGGAGTAAGGATTTTTTTTTTTTTTTTTTTTTTTTTTTTTTTTTAGAGCTAGGGGGCTAGGCTATGTGTTATTTATGCTATTCTTGCAAAGGCCATGGAGATCCCAAAGGAAAGTATGTTCCAATCTGTAACTGCTAGTGTTTTGTTTTAAAAATGTTGAAATCCTACAGAACTCCTCTTCAGAGAATTCAGATAAAAGGTGAAAAGTTCACACCACTTCCTTTTCTTCTAACTGCAGCTTCTTAAGAATTGAACAAATGTCTAAGTAACTGCTGTCTACTCTTTTTATATACACACATAGACTTTGGACTTTGGGTTCACCCTTTTTCTCCTTGCTGTTACAAAGAACCAATGTATTCCTTATTTTTTTCCCACAATGACATCTCCAGAAGGGTTTCTCTTGGCCTGTCTCTCCAGCTGCCTACAGATGTGGTCTGCATCTTGAGAAGTTGGACACACAGCCAGAAATGCTTTCAATGGCTCTCACTTAAGCTGTACACTTAAATATGGAGTCAGTAATTGAGAGCCTGGCTGAGAAGTTTTTCATGTGTGTATAAATATCGTCACTCTTTTTTTTATTTGGGGTAGTCTTATTGGTAGGGATAACATGGGGTATTATCATTTTTCTTCTTTCTTTCTAATGTAGTTTCTTTAGTTGCTTCTACCTGTTAAGGATAGCTATTGAAAGAAGTGTTGTTGAAATAAGTGTTTGGAGCTCCAGATTTAATTTTTTCAGCTGGGATGGATGAGGTCTCCTTGGGCTTTCCAAGGAGGGCTTC
The DNA here is from genome assembly GCF_007565055.1 of Rhinopithecus roxellana. NCBI lineage: Eukaryota > Metazoa > Chordata > Mammalia > Primates > Cercopithecidae > Rhinopithecus > Rhinopithecus roxellana. The sequence goes on along the minus strand of NC_044567.1, from coordinate 6,696,398 downwards.
TAACTCTTGTACAGTCATATTGGAAATTTCAGTTTCACTACAACTTCCCCACAAACCCACCCATCCCTAGTTAAGCAGTTAAGCAGCACTGGACCACAGGGAGCTCAGAAGATGGCCTGCCCTGTTTAATCCCAACAAATGTGCTGAAATAGAAAAATAATCCCTGTGAAGCTGCTAGGAGGAACTTCCCCTGCTTACTGCAAATCTGTTATTGGGGAAATGTTTAGAAATTCTGAATCTCTATTTTACTTTGTTCTACTCCAGATTAACATTTCCCTCTAACAGAAATGCTGCATCACAACTAGGACAGGACAGGACAGGACAGGATCTGTGTCTACTCATGCTGCTCTGACCCTGACTGCTTCTCCTCCTTAAGTGAAGATCACTGACTGAAAAAAAAAAACAGGTTGTAGTAGAAAAGCTTGTGTAATACGACCTCATTTTACTAAAAATACATATGCAGGCTCACGCATGGAGAGAGATCAGAACTGGTGAGCACAGTGGTGATCTCTGAGTGGGGGCATGCATAGTTCGTCATTTTCAGTTTTTGTTTATCTGCATTTTCTTCTTCTAACATGTGTGTAGTTTCTGTTATTATAATAAGAGTTGTTTTTTCTTTAAGGGGAGAGGTGAGATCAAAAAAATAAAAATAAAAAATAAAAACAAAAAACAGGGGAAATGAGAAGACTGTGCTAATAATGCTTCAAGTTTTGATGCCATGAGAAAATGACTCATAGCTTGTTTGTTGAACCAGCTAGTTGTTGAGTTTTTGCCATGTGTAAGATCTCATTGGCTGCCTCTCTCATTTTCCTTCTGTAGTCCTTCTTGGGTATTTTGGGATGACTACGATGGGTGGAGAGTAGCCTTTTCTTTATTTCACAGGCTTTTCTCTCCTATATCACCTCAAAGATAGTGAAATAAGTAGAGCATGCCCCCTAGATGCCCAGCCAGAACCCACTGGTCAGGGGCTTGTTTCCCCTTGTAAAGTGCTAAGCCTCTACCCCACAGTCTATCTCTGGTCACGCTGCGAAGAGCGTCGTGCCTGGTAGCCTGGCACTTAGAGATCCAAGTTGCATCAGCCTTGCTCACTTCAATCTCATCAGCAGGTTCCTGTCTTACTCCTCCAGTGTTTATCACAGACAGATGGCTCGTAGTGAGCGCTCAAAATCTGCTTACCTAGGGCATCAGTCTGCTGTAGTGTGCCCGGCCCATCTTTTGCTCTGGGTTCATTGTCTTATCTGTCGTTTGTGTGCCTTCTTCCGTGTTGACTTTCCCCCAACAGGCAGATACTTGACCGCTGGCCCTCTCCACTTATATAGCTCCCTCTCCCTAAAGCCATACTAGTGTAGCAGTTGGGAGACAGGACCAAGTGGCTCTGGAAGATAGCACCTAAGGCTTCTTATCGCCTGTGTGTGCTGTTTTGTTTTGTTTTTTCCATTTGCCGTTGCCCAAGAACCAAAGCATCCGCCACTGCTCAGCTGCATGGTGAAATGGCCTGGCTTGGTGCCAGGGTGCTTCACCAGGTGGTTGGGCTGTGGAGGCTGCTGCATGCGATGGGCTGATAATACCCCATGGTGCTGTAAACAGGACACTCCACCCTCCTGCAGCCACCCAGCTAGTGCCCCAACAGCCTGCTGCTTTGTCATGGCCTGTCATGATATGGGCTTCTCTTCTCTGATAGGGAAGCCTATTGTCATATTTCCCTCCCCTATTTCCTAAATCTGAGAGGGGTACTTTCCAGAAATGAAACCAGTTCATCTTCCAACCACAAGCAACCGTTGTGACTTCTCAATGCTGCTTCTCCTTTAACAATAATCACACAAGTGCAGGGCAGAACCCGATGCCCAGATCTTTCCGGTATGCCCATGGAGGATAAACCCAAGAGCCTCCATCTCAACTAGGTTCACCTAGAAGATTTCTTAGGGGACGTTCTCTATTGAGGTCAATCTCATTGGGCAGCAGAACTTAAGTGTTGACCTGAAGCTCCTGATGCCCCAGTCTGCAAGCAGCTTTATATTCTACCCTGCATCACTTATTCCTGGGTTGGACAGTCACTAATAAAGGAAAGGGCTTTGACATTAAAAATGAGCATCTTCCCAGGGGCCCAGGAGAGTGTAGGTCTACGGATACAGGGTCTAGGGCTTACTCTGCATGTCTTTGGGTAGTCTCCTCTTTCCGGACTCCTTCACCTACACCTTCAATCCTAAAGGACATTAATTGATTTGACATAATCTAACTAAGGCTTCAAAGTGTATTTCATCTCTTCATTTCTTTACAACATCCCTCAGAGGTAACTTAGGCCAGGACTGTGCCAGAGGGAGAGCAAGCCCAGTGAGGTTGGGTGGCATTGGCTGTAGTCAGACCTACCCTCCCCACCTCTTAGCTCCTACTAGATATCCAGGGGGGACATGCTGCGTCAGCCTGCAGCCCCTTCAAGGATGGCACAATACATGTCAGTGTCTCATTTTGGCTTTGGTTTGTGTTGCATTTGGGGGAAACTGACACCTTGGTTTAGCCCTTAGCCAATTTTGATGTCCAAAGAAGCAGGTGCTTACCAAACCACTTGCGAGGAGGTTTGTGAAATAAGTGGTAGTTTTTTTTTTAACTATTAAAATCTAATTTTTTAAAAAAGTCCCCTCCCTTATTTCCTAGGCTTAAAGGAAATATGGTATTTTAGTCTCCTCAAAAGAGCTGGGACATGCCAAGAATTTGGAGATTTGGGAGGGTAGTGGAGCCTTGCTAAGGACTCTGAAACAGAAGGTAATTCTGTCATCTCGTGGCCAGCAAGGTGTTGTGCCAGCACCCTGCGCCAGGATGTGGCCTCTGTGGAAGTAAGGCTGAGACCCAGCCGTCTCTTCATTTAAGGAAAAGAAACTGAGGCAAGTCCTCTTGTTTGATTTAGATGTAGTGAGATCCTTGCATGTCTGCCAGGGGAGAGCGAGTCAGGGGCTGCAGATTCTGGATTGGGGTTTCCTTGGTTTCTTCTCAATCCTTCCCACTCCCTCCTTTTTTTCCCCTTTGTATTTCTTTTCTGCTATTTGTGTGACTTTTTTTTGTACATGGAGGAACAAGTCGGGACCCACCAAGTCCAGAGTCTTAATGGATAACTGGTCAGAGGGAGCCGGAAAGAACGTAGAGTTTACCAAAATGCGTTGGTTGGATTCTCACATCACATTCCAGGATTTTGGATGCTCCCCAGCCCTGTGAGTACTGGGAGCAACGTACCACCTATGACTATTGTCCTAGAGATTGGACTCATTGAATATCAGGGTAGGATATGAAGAGTGGTGGAAACTAATATAAAATGGGTTAAAGTTATCCCTAGGAGATAATAGAGTCCTTTACTTCAAGTTTCAAAGACTTCCTCAAGAAACAAACAAAAGCAAAACAAAAAGTAGGTCATTGGAAACAATAGGATTGGGCCTGCCATCTCCTCCATTAGGTGCTAAAAAGAAGCTATCAATAAAAAATCTATTCATCCTAGGTGTCTAGGCAGGTGTCCCAGCAGCCTCAGAGGGTGTCCCTGATAGAAGAGGGATGTGAGCCGCAGTGAGTGGTTGGAAGACTGATTTAGGAGGAAGGAGGCTTGGATTTAGATGTGGGACTGCTGCAGACTTACGGAGTGAAAGAGACTAATGAGAGACTAAGCTTCTTTGTGCCTTAGTCTTCCTTAACAGTCTTTCCCTATCCCCTTTTACAGCTGACAGGAGAGTAACAGATTACAGCACACCAAAGTACTTTGTGGGGATGGGACAAAACTTTAAAGCACAACATAAACATGAGATAGCTTTAGGGTCTCAGTAAGGAAAGAATCTAAAAGAGATTTTTGCATTGACTTCAGATGAGGGGATGGGAGAAGTAGCTCCAGGAAACCTTTCTCCTGTCACTTATCCCTCAGCTCTGGAGTCCTACTCCTTTTCCTTTGAAACAGTGATGAAGCAGCCTTTAGGATGATGAGATCCTACCCCTCATGCCAATCACTTGCTCGTCCGTGGCCCATCTGCCTCTTTGGTTATCTGTCATGTAATTTTGTAAATCCGCTTTCCAGAGTCCCTGCCTCATCAGTGGACTCTAATAGACAGTTTTGGAGGACAGCATTTTGGCCTGAGCTGGCTGCTGATGTGGGTCAGAAGCGCCCAGAAATATCTGGATTGCTACCTTTTGATTTTAAACCCAGGTTAGGAAAATGAGTGGTTGAAATGCTGGTGTAGAGATAAAGTTGCACCTTTAACCCAGCGTACCTGTCACCAACTTACTAGGCAACAAGGTTGGAGGAAGGGTAAGAAAGGTTGGGCCTTCCTGAGCCTCAGAGAGAGAAAAAAAGACAAGCAGCTATGGGATCTTTACCCCAAGTGGGTGTATTGAGCACGCATGCAAAGTCAGAACCCCTGGTAAAAGTAGAGCCAGTTGACCCTTCTTGTGAAGGTTTTTCAATTTTATTCAAATACTTAGGTGGCTGCCAATTGCCAGCCCTATGCTTTAGACATTGTGGGGGATACATAGAGCCCACCCTTGGCCTCTCCTGGCTGTTTATTATCTAGGAGTTACAAATGCCCTATTCCTCAAGAGAAGGTGCTCATTACTAGAAGAGTACAAAGTACTGAGGAAACAGAAAATTCCAAGACATTGCTTCCAGGGGATTCCAGTGGATGCAGAAGGCTTGGTGGAGTGGAGGCAGTAAGGCTGGTCCTGACAGATGAACAGATTTTAACCCTGGGCCCATGCAAAACCTCAGAGGAGGGAAGGCTTGGGACATGGGTGGGAAATGGTATGCAGTATAGTTTGTCTGAGATTTAGCGACTTTGAGGAAGAGTGAGGTGTAAAGGACAGGTAAGTGGGACCACATGAAGGCTTTACCTCCATCTTTGAAAGAGAGCCTTTGAAGAGGTTTAATCTAGGAATGTGAAGATCATTTAAAATGATGTGTTTTAACATCAATATATATTGATTTGGAAAGATGTTTATAAGGTAAAAACATATACCAAAACAATACGTAGAGTATGATCTCATTTTAAATTGTAAAGCATATATACACACACACCACACACACAGAAGAGGTAAGACCTGTAAGTTTGTATTTCTCATAGCATTGGTTATCTCTGGGTGTTGAGAGTTGAGGGTTTTTTTTTTTCTGTTTGTTTATATTTCTATATTTCCTGACTTTTCTACAGTTCACACTTACTGTTGTAGTTATAAATTATTCACTTGTTTTAAATAAGCACATATATGATGGCTGAGTGAGATGATGTAGAACTATGCCAGGGATTAGATAAAAACACACAGTAAAAGTTGGCCATATAGTAACATTTTTGATACCCAAATTGGAGAGGAATCCCTCAAATGTTCAAAAATACAGGAATGGGTTGGGTGTGGTGGCTCATGCCTGTAATTCCCAGCACTTTGGGAGGCCAAGGCAGGAGAATCACTTGAGCCCAGGAGTTCAAGACCAGCCTGGGCAACACAGCGAGACCCTGACTCAAAAAAGACAAAGGAAAAAGAAAAGACAAAAATACGGGAATGGCCAAGCAAACTAGTGTACATCAACCTGGAGGAATATTATACAGTCTTTTAAAATAACAAATATGTAGATCGTTAATACATGGGAAAAGGTATATGAAATAGGTGGAACCAGGCAGAACATAATATAGCACATTTCCTACTGATTACAACTATGGCAAAATGTATGTAAATGCTTCAATGAATTTGGAGAATGGAGGTAGTGTTGTTATTGTCCTTTTTTTTTTTTTTCTTTTTTTCTTGAGATGGAGTCTTGCTCTGTTGCCCAGGCTGGAGTGCAGTGGCATGATCTTAGCTCACTGTAACCTCCACCTCCTGGGTTCAAGCAATTCTCCTGTCTCAGCCTCCCAAGTAGCTGGGATTACAGGTGCACACCATCACGCCCGGCTAATTTTTGTATTTTTAGTAGAGACGAGGTTTAACCGTATTGGTATGTTAGTTTCTTTTTTTTTTTTTAACTGTAGTAAAATATATACTTACTATTTTGACCATAAAACCTTATGTTCACTGGCATTAAATACATTTACAATGTTGTGCAACCATAACCAGGGTCCATTTCTAGAACCTGAATTTCACCATCCCAGAGACTGTGTATCCATTAAACAATAACTCCTCCCCCTCCTCCTCTTAAGCCCTTGGTAAAGTCTATTCTATTTTTTTTGTCCCTATGAATTTGCGTATTCTAGATACCTCAAGAAAAACACAATATTTGTCCTTTTGTCTTGCTTACTTAACTCAGCATCATCTGTATTGTAGCGTGTGTCAGAATTGCCTTCCTTTTGAAGACTGAATAGTATTCCACAGTATGGACATGCTGCATTTGTTTATCCGTTTCTCCATTCATGGATGCTCAGGTTGCTCCCACCTTTTGGCTATTGTGAAAAATGCTTCAAGTCCCTGCTTTTGTTTTTTTCTGGGTATATTACCTAGGAGTGGAATTGCTGGGTCATATGGTAATTCTATGTTTCACTTTTTGAGGAACTGCCAACCTTTTAATGTCTTTTTAATATAAAGTTCTTCAGGTTTATTTATACCTCCTAGTTCTTTTTGCTGTGCTAAATACACATGAATTATTAAGGGATTACTACAGATGTGAAAGCATTTTGTTCTGTTTAAAAGAAAGAGCCTTTATAGATTTTTTTTTTTTTTTGAGAGACAGAATCTCGCTGTGTTGCCCAGGCTGGAGTGTGGTGGCGTGATCTCGGCTTACTACAAGCTCCGCCTCCCAGATTCATGCCATTCTCCTGCCTCGGCTTCACAAGTAGCTGGGACTACAGGCGCCTGCTACCATACCTGGTTAATTTTTTTGTATTTTTAGTAGAGATGGGGTTTCACCATGTTAGCCAGGATGGTCTCGATCTCCTGACCTCGTGATCCACCTGCCTCGGCCTACCAAAGTGCTAGGGTTACAGGCATCAGCCACTGCACCCGGCCATAGATCTTAAGATAGTAGAGTGTTTTGAATGTGGCCATGGAAAACAGGGTCAACTTAGACGACTGCAACTTCCAAATGGTTCCAGTACGCTTACATTTTATCCACAGTTTCAACTTTTACCTCCTTCTAGAAAGCTTTAACCAAAGTAAAAATAAATGAATGGATTTATTTATTTTATTTATTTTTTGAGACAGAGTCTTCCTCTGTTACCCAGGCTGGAGTGCAGTGGTGCAATCTTGGCTTACTGCAGCTTCCACCTCCCAGGTTCAACCAATTCTCGTGCCTCAGCCTCCTGAGTAGCTGGGATTACAGGCACCCGCCACTATGCCTGGCTAATTTTTGTATTTTTGGTAGAGACGGGGTTTCACCATGTTAGCCAGGCTGGTCTCAAACTCCTGACCTCAAGTGACCTGCCCGCCTCCCATAGTGCTGGGATTACAAGCATGAGCCACCACCACCTGGCCTATGAATGGATTTATAATTGCTTTATTTTTGTCCCATTTATATAGAAGTCAGAGACAGAGGAGACAACCAAAAAATTTGGATGTTTCCGTAAACTAGATTCCTCAATCCTCAATAATTGAAAGTAGTTCCGATATGTCAGCCACCGGGGTTCCCCAGGGAGCTAACCAGTCCTGAAGGAAGCATGAAGAGGAACAGGAGGCCTTCAGTTAAGAGGATGAATTTGTGCAGTGCCTAAGCCCTGCAAAGGTGCTGGAGGAAGAAGGGCAGGAGATAAAAGATAGAAGAAAATTTGTTTTTTATCCACTTAGAGTTTTATCTTTAATGATGGGAAACAGTGCTGCTCTCAGGAAACTCAAGTGTGGAGATCTAGGAGTTCATGGTTCATAGTCCATTAGGGGTAGGAAAAGGATAGAGGACATTTATAATGTCCAAGTCCAAAGTAAAATGGTATAAATTGTTTCCCATGATAAAGGCTGTCTCAGTAGGTCAGGAAAGCTCTTGTCAGACCATATGTGCTGTTTCAGGCTGCTTCAAATTCTTTTAGGACAGTGGTGGGTATGAGTGAAGACTGGGCAGGCAGGCCACATCTCTTAGAGGAGGAAGGTGATTGCCACGTCTCCTTCCTCCATGCTGATGGCAAGGTGTGCGGGCTGTGTTCTCTTGCAGCCAGCGTCCCATGCTCGGTGGCCCCAGAAAAGTCAGTGTGTAGGCCTCAGCCACTTCAGGTCCGGCGTACATTCTCCCTGGACACCATCCTCAGCTCCTACCTTCTGGGCCAGTGGCCACGAGATGCTGATGGGGCCTTCACCTGCTGCACCAATGACAAGGCCACCCAGGTAATGAAGCTCTCTCCTGATGGGATAAGGGATAAGGATGGGGTGGGAGAACTGGCTGAGGAGGCCTTTGGTCTTCCTCAAATCATTGCGATAAATTTGTCTTGGGTTTTGGTTGTACATATTATCCATGTAATGTCTTATCTTCTTGAGACAGAGTCTCCTTTTGTCACCAGGCTGAAGTGCAGTGGTACGATCTTGGCTCACTGCAACCTCTGCCTCCCGGGTTCAAGTGATTTTCGTGCCTCATCCTCCCAAGTGGCTGGGATTACAGGTGCCCGCCACCACACCCTGCTAATTTACCACCCTGTTTTTCTTTGTAAACATACACGGAAATGAGTTTGCATTCCACCTGCCTGGTGGAAGAGAGAAGTCAATCTGGGTTTTCAGTTTAGCTTTGAGTATTTGTGTTGGGGTAATCAACAGCTGACTTTAGAGTTTATTCTAGCTTTTTAAAAAATTAAGATTTAGGCCGGGTACAGTGACTCACGCCTATAATCTCAGCACTTTGGGAGGCCTAGGCAGGCAGATCACCTGAGGTCAAGAGCTTGAAACTAGCCTGGCTAACATGGCGAAACCCCATCTCTACTAAAAATACAAAAATTAACTGGGCGTGGTGGTGGGCGCCTGTAATCCCAGCTACTCGGGAGGCTGAGGCAGGAGAATCGTTTGAACCCCGGAGAGAGAGGTTGCAGTGAGCTGAGATCGCGCCATTGCACTCCAGCCTGGGCAACAGAGCAAGACTCCGTCTCAAAATAAATAAATAAATAAAATAAATGAGATTTACCTTGCTAAAATTAAACCAAGGCCAACATTCTATTGAGTTTGTATTTCCCAAAGAAGTGGCCAAAAAGTACGCTGAGCCAGAATAGATCCCATTGGAGCCATAGGAATGGGAAGTTCTCAGATAATGGGGAATTCTTCCTTGCCAGCAGCCCCCTCTGGGATTTCAGTGTACCCATTCAAGGACTGGGGAGCCAGCTTCCTCTCCTTCAGTATTTTCATTAAGACAGCCTTTTCATTAAGAATCCCAAGCTTGGAAAGAATCTCTGCAGATCATCCAGTTCATTTATCAATTTTTGGATAAGCTAGCATCAGCCTGAGCAGGAACCCATCTCATATATGAAATTATACAGACATTTCTTAATCTGATTCAGGACTTCATTCTTAGCAGCTAAGTTGTTAAGAGTCAAATCTCCCTTTTCATGCAGTTTAAACGCACTCTTATTCATCTTCAGAGCAAATGAGTTATTTCGAGATAGGCAGAAACAGGGTGGCCAGGACGTGAAAGTCTGAGTCAGCCCTTCATCCTGGGGGACATCAGGCAATTCAGCTCTTCCTTTGCAAACTGGGTGGAGAGTGCCTGGTCTGCCTCTGTGTAGGTGGCATGATGGCCAAATGACGCGTGAAAGTGCTTGGTACTTCTTTTGACCACATCATGTCAAATTTTGTTAATGCGATCCATTTTCAAATGTCGTTAGTGAATGTTTGAATGCCCAGTACTGTTCTTGGCATGTTGGAATGAAGAATAAGGAAATGAGGACAAGATTTGGCCTCTATGAGTCTGGATTCCAGTTCTATGAGGGCCAGTGAACAGACAGCCAAGGGATGAGATGGAGCCAAATATCTGGCGAAGTTTAAAGAAGGGGAATTCTCATGGGAATACCCCACCTTGAACCAACAAGAATTTGCTGCAGTTAAAATTATGGCCCTCTTTGGATCTACAAATAGACTGTGAAAGGAGAATACCCTCCAGGAAGGAGAGAGAGTAGGCTTCCTTCCTGGGAGCCCTGAGCACTGCCATTCCCTTTATCCTTTGGAAAAGGCAAGTAGGATAAATAATGCTTCCTCCTCACAGGCCTGGGAGCACACACAACTTTGTCTTTTGATGGGAGTGCTTAGTCCAGATATGTTTGTAGTCAAGGAGGGCTTCCTGGAGGAACAGGACTTGAGATTCCTTTGAGTGTGTAAGCTCATTATTCCATCCCTGTTTGTCAGATGGCAGGCTTCTGTGTAGCCCACCTGTTTCTGCCTCTGTCATTTCCTGCTTTCAACCTTTTAGGAAGTCACCATCCCACTCCTCAGATAGCTTTCTCTTTGTCAACTCAAAGCAGGGTTGGCCTCAGATGTTCCCTGGCTGGGTTTAGAGGCATGGGCCCTGGGCTGTGTGTTTTTGCTTAGGCTCCAGCTGCAGGCCAGATCTTTTATATAACAAGTCTGGGCTTCTTGCCACAGCAAGACAGAGGTCAGCGATGAGCCTCTGTGGGTCTGGCAAGGCCAAGCCATGCAGCTTTCCTCTTTCCCTGGGATGGGCTCCAGCCCTCGAGGAACTCTTAGCAACCTGTCAATATTGTGGCCGCAGTCAGGAGATGGAGAATTCTGATCAACCTAGGCATCCAAACCAAAATATGTACTCTACCCATCTTTCATTCCTGGTCTTCTGGGAATTTGCTGCTTCTAGGTTTTGGGCTCCATTCAAATTCCTGCTTAAGTCCCCTGGCCTGGTCCAAGCTACCCTCTTCAACACTAGTATTACACTGTGAAGGTCTGAGGCTCACCTGACATATTCCTAAGTAACTGGTGTCCCTTCCCTACTGAGCACTGGGATATCACCCAGAAAGGACTGGAGAGGAAAGAGAGGTTTGACTGGAAAGATATGAAGGTGTATGGAGAGGGGCAGAGGGAAGGGAAGGTGGCAGGATCTACCAAAGTCCTAGAAAGCTTTTAAGCTGTTAAAAATGGACTAATACGGCCAGGTGCGGTGGCTCACGCCTATAATCCCAGCACTTTGGGAGGCTGAGGCGGGCGGATCACAAGGTCAGGAGATCAAGACCATCCTGGCCAACATGGTGAAACCCCATCTCTACTAAAAATACAAAAATTAGTTGGGCGTGGTGGCTCACACCTGTAGTCCCAACTACTTGGGAGGCTGAGACAGGAGAATCGCTTGAACCCGGGAGGCAGAGGTTGCAGTAAACCGAGATCATGCCACTGCACTCCAGCCTGGCAACAAAGTGAGACTCCGTGTCAAAAAAAACAAAAAAACAAAAAGAACAAAAAAAAAGACTAATGCCAGAACCTTTTCCCAGTTGCCTCAGTTGCCTTAAGCCGGGGATGGGGCTGTTCCTACCCCTGCCCTTTCTCTCCTAGTCGTACCAATGTAGTAGTTATTTTCTGCTTCATCTTCCCTCACTAGCGGGCACTCACTACTACTGTCCTACTTGCCTAACCTCCCTGCACCCAGAGCCAGCAGCCCTGGCATTCCCAGGGCATACCTTGCAGTGAGGTCAGCAGCTGCAGTTATGGTTCAGGCTAAGCAGCTCCTTTGTCTGACTCCCTGAGAGGAGACCAGGGCCCTGCCTATTGCAAGCCAGCTTCAGATCTAGGCAGCAAGCATGGAACACCTGCTGTCTAGATAGCTGGGCATGCCACAGACTTGAGGCTTCTTCACAGGGTAGAAGACGGAGCGAAAAGCTTTCAGTTCTTGAATATAGCCCAGTAGTACCAACAATCTCATCCTATTATCTCCTTCCTTCCTCGCTGTGTTTTAAGATCTTAGGATTGTCCTCAGGCCATTTACAGTCTGACATGGAGAGCTGGGTTACCCAAATATTTGGAGCAAGGAAAGAGGAAGGGTGTGGATATATGGTATTTGGGATATTGGTTGTTTTTGGGAGGAGATGTGTGAACATGGTAATTGGGGAAGAAGTGCTTTGGAGAAGCTGCATGTTTTGAGCAATGGGAGCGATGACCAGGTCAGTTGGTAAACTAGAGCTGGCCACTGATTGCTTTGTGTTGGCCACTCCTAGTGGCTGGGCCCAGGCCAGGATGGGTGAGGGCAGTACATGCTGGTAGCTGCAGTTACCCCTCTTCCTTCTTGCTGTGCAAACCTTTGAGTGTTCTTGTACTTTTCTGGAGGGAGGAAGTGGTCTCACCACAGCTGGAATGACTGTTTGAGCAAAGTTCCCCTGTTGGTCTCATCCTGCTGACGGACAGGACTCTGGGAACCTGCCCTGCCCAGCCCAGCCCCCCATTCTACTCATCCCCAGCCCCATTCCCTCTGCATTCCCCAGGTAAGGTAGGGAAGCTTCTATGATAGGATTTTTTTCTTTAACCCCAATTTACCCTTTGGAAAAAAAAAAAAGCTTAAGTCTTGACAAACCACAGGGAGTGTGAGGAAGGCCAGAGGTGAAGGTAGGCATGCCCGCTGGGAAGACTTCTCTTCCTGTGTCTTTCCCCTACCTGTGTACTATCCTCCCTGTTTTCCCAAACCAGTGCCCCAACAGTGATGACACACAATTCAGTCTGACCATCATGGACCTTTGAAAAATGTTTTTCTTTGTGGGTGTGGGGGCCTGGGCACACTGCCTGTTTTCCAGATTGGCAAACAGGACCAGTTGTTCAACATAGTTTGACAACAGTACCGAACATTTGAAAATGGGGCCATGATGGAAAATCTGAGGGTTGCATAGTCACTGTAGGGCCAGAGATGGTAGCCTTGGCCACTTGCAGCCAGTTTTCAGTGCTGACCAGCAGACCACCCTCAGAGCCTTTTCCGGCCTTTTTGTTTGGCCGGAGACCTAAGGGACTGATTCCCTGCAGAATTTCAGTTGAACATGTAGTCCTGATGGTCCACACCAGGCCAGGCACCATGCTGCTTGACAGTCCTGTACAGGGATAGTGGGTTACATTTCCAGGGCCTAGCCCAGCTCCACACATGGAGCTTACTCAGGTGCCAAGCTCACTGGAGACAGTGAGGGCCAGGACTTTCCTGCTTGTGGTCATGGAGTCTAGGTAGAAACTTTTGGGCTGGAGGCTGAGAGATTCCAGTTTGGAGGGTTTTCAGCTTCATCCCACCCCTCCTCCTGATTATATTAGATGGCTCTTTGGGAAACTGTCTTCCACCCCCATGCCCAGCTGTCCTTCCACATGTTGCTCTGGGATCTCAATCCCAGGCAAGGCTTCCTTGGTCTGGCCACATCCAGTTTTGCATAATCTGAGTATCATCTGCACAGCTGGCCCATGCCACTCATTGTCAGAAGCTGCCCTACTTGTCCCTCAGCTGCTCCCACTGGGCCAGGGTGTCAAATCTGTTCCACTACATGACTCCTCCTGACAAACAACTTTTTGTTCTTTTTTTGTTTGTTTGTTTTTGAGACAGAGTCTTGCCCTGTTGCCCAAGCTAGAGTGCAATGGCTCGATCTTGGCTCACTGCAACCTCCGCCTTCCAGGTTCAAGCAATTCTCCTGCCTCAGCCTCCCAAGTAGCTGGGATTACAGACATGTGCCACCATGCCTGGCCGATTGTTTTGTATTTTTAGTAGAGATGGGGTTTCACTATTTTGACCAGGCTGGTCTTGAACTCCTGACCTCAAGTGATCTCCCCGCTTCAGCCTTCCAAAGTGCTGGGATTACAGGCATGAGTCACCACGCCCAGCGACAAACATGACTTTTTGGTCTGCTGAGCTCCAGCTCTACGCTGCTTCCAAAGGGTCATCTAGAACGACTGAGCAGCATGGCTTGACCCCTGTTGTGGCCAGAAGGTTAGTTTTTTCTTTTTCTTTTTTTTTGAGACAGGGTCTCGCTCTGTTGCCCAGGCTGGAGTGCAATGGTATGATTATGACTCACTGCAGCCTCGAACTTCTGGGCGCAAGTGGTCCTCCTGCCTCAGCCTCCCTAGTAGCTCGGACTGCAGATACACATCACCATAAATGGCTAATTTAAAATTATTTCTTTTATAGAGATAGGGTCCCGCTATGTTGCCCAGGCTGGTTTTGAACTCCTGGCCTCAAGCAATCCTCCTGCCTTGGCCTCCCAAGGTGCTGGGATTACAGGCATGAGCCACCGCACCTGGCCAGGTTAGCTCTTTGAAGGAGAGCTTTTCTTAGCTGTGACTTTTCTGTGCTCCATGGTGAGACGCAGAAGAGGAGTCCTATCCAACCTTGGGCACTGGAAACTGGGGCATGGTCCCCACTTTGGGCACTCCCAGTTTAGGAGGGGCTGTAGTCCACACCTGTGTACACTCCTGCCTTGAGAATACTCCATGTCGGGCGGGCCCGGTAGCTAATGCCTGTAATCTCAGCACTTTAGGAGGCTGAGGCAGGTGGACCACCTTAGGTCAGGAGTTCGAGACCAACCTGACCAACATGGTGAAACCCTGTCTCTACTACAAATACAAAATTAGCCAGGTGTGGTGGCACGTGCCTGTAATCCCAGCTACTTGGGACGCTGAGGCAGGAGAATCGCTTGAACCCATGAGGCGGAGGTTTCAGTGAGCCAAGATCGCGCCATTACACTCCAACCCGGGCAACAAGGGTGAAACTCCCATCAAATAAATAAATAAATAAATAAATAAATAAATAAATACTTGATGTCAGCATGTCAACAGCTTCAAACACAGGATAACCTACTGCATTAGGTTTCTGAGGCTGCTTTAACAAATTACCTCAAACTTAGTGGCTTAAAACCACAGAAATGTATTCTTTCACAGTTCTGGAGACCGGAAGTCCAAGTTCTGTTCCACTGGGCTGAGATCAAGGTGTTGGCAGGGCCATTCTCTCCCAGGAGGTTCCTGGGAAGAGTCTGTTGCTTGCACTTCTAGCTTCTGGTGGCTGCTGGCACTCTTTGGCTTGCAGCCACATCACTCAAGTCTCTGCCTCTGTGGTCATATCGCTTTATCCTCTTCAGTGTGCATACATCTAATCTCCCTCTTCCTCTTTCTTATTTAAGGATATTTGTAATGGTATTTAGGGTCCACCCAGATAATTTTGGATAATCTCAAGATCCTTAATACATCTGCAAAACCTTTACTATACAAGGTAACATTTATAGGTTCCTCATCTTTGAGGAGCCGTTTTTTAACCTGTCACTGCATCTCCTGACACACTCTGCTCCAGCCACACTGGCCTATTTATCATAAACATGCCAGGCTCATTGCCACCACAGGGCCTTTGCACTGGCTGTTCCCTCTGTCTGGATTACTCTTACCTCAGATACCCACATGACTCACTCCCTCACCTCCTTCGTGTTTTTATGCAGATGTTAGTTTTTCATTGGGGGCCTCCCTGACATTTCCAATTGTATCCCCCACCCAGCATTCCTATCCCTTTTCTTTGCTGTATTTTTCTCCTTGGCACTTACCACTGTTTAAACTTTCTCCCCAATGAGAAAATAAACTCAGAAGGGACAAGTGTTTGTGTTGTTTTATACATGGTTGTATGGCCAGTGCCTGAAACAGTACTGGGCACACAGTGTACATTCAGCCACTATTTGTTGGTTGCATGAATGATGTACACTCAGAGCCCATCTGCAAGAAGAAGACACAGAGCAGAAGAGCAGTCAGCCCGAGGCAGACAAGTTAGGAAAGGCTCCCTGACAAGAAGAATGGGAATAGTTGGCCAGGCAGGCCGTCTTAGATCGGGAAACCAGGCTTGGAGGTTGGGGGTAAGAAAAAGGAGAGGGAGATGGGTTTGCTTGGGAGGACAGAGAGCCAAGGATGGAGAGCCCATGGGATGAAGGGTCAGCTGGTGAATTCTATGGCCAGCGGTTGGGTGTTGACACAAAGCAATGGCCTTAGTAATATAGTTTACACAGAGAAGGCAGTGGTTGGTGGAAGATGTTGCTGAGCGGAGAGAGGTGGGGTCACCTGCATTAAGAGAGGAGATGACCCTAGCTGCTATGATTTTCACATCCTTTTCTTTTTCTTTTCTTTCTTCTTTTTTTTTTTTCTTGAGACAGTCTTGCTCTGTCGCCCAGGCTGGAGTGCAGTGGCGCAATCTCAGCTCACTGCAACCTCCACCTCCTGAGTTCAAGCAGTTCTCGTGCCTCAGCCACCTGAATAGCTGGGATTACAGGCACCCAGCTAATTTTTCTATTTTTAGTAGAGACGGGGTTTCACCATGTTTGCCAGGCTGGTCTCGAACCCTTGACCTCAAGTGATCCATCCGCCTCAGTCTCCCAAAGTGTTGGGATTGCCACCACCCGCAGCCTCACATCTTTTAAAGTCCTGTGCTAGCCTGCATTTCTCTTTCCACCCTCTCGCATATCCCAGAAGAGGTACCTGAAGAGTTTGCAAGAGATGTTAGTAGTACCCATGGCAGCCTGAACGTGGCTGTTTTTTCCTCTCTGTTATCACCCACCTGTGAGTACAGTATCTTCCCTAAGGAAGGGAAATGGGCAGAATTGTCCCTTTAGCTTTTGTCATCCCTCTATAGCCTCTGCCACCTTCCAGGGACAACAGGTTTGCGTGGGGGGTGCGGGGCTCAGCTTTGATTAGCAGAGGTAGTCATCGTTAGAGTTGGTCCTGGAGCCTTGAGGGGAGGATCCTTTGTGTGTCTGCTGGGTGGAGGTGGCTGGGAGAGATGGGCTTCCTCCTCACTTTTCAGTGCATGCACCAGCCTTTTCCGAGGTTTTGTCTGGTAGCACCCTGGTTTAGAGACACATGGGCATTTGGAAGTAGCTTTGCATATACTGACAGAGCCAGCTTCATCTTGAGGGCTTTAGGGTTTGTGCTGAAGATTTGGGCCTGAAGGATATGCAGTCTGCCCTTTTCCTAAAGAAGGGAATTGTGGGGAAATGGATCTCTGGATGCTTTATTTAGCATTTGTCGATTCCTCTGTTACCTACTTACTCGTGATGCTCATCACAACAAGAAAGTTAGGGCAGTTGTCTCTCCCTGGCCATGTTGCATGGCCCAGTAAAGGTGCTGATCCATGAGCAGCTGGGAGAAGGAAGAGCCAGGGAGCCCCAATCCCCAGTGGCCCCTCTCCACTGCAGCTGTCACATACGGCCGTCTGCTCTCACAAGCTTGCTCAGACTCCCCCGCCGAGCTCCTCTTAGCAGCTGTTGGGTGGCGAGTAGCTGGGTTTTTTTCCCGTCCTCCCCCTTTTCTGTTTGCAACAACCTCTCGGGGGAGGTCAGCAGATCTCTTGGAGGAGACAGTTCCCAGGCCCTCATGTTTTTGGCAGCCTGTGCTTATGCACAGAAGTTAGAGAAGAACTGGTTCCACTGGAGCGTTCCCCCTTGGGCCCCTCCCTTGGAATGGAAGTAGGGATACTGGTGGTGGGGAGGGATCTGGGCCTCTTTGGTCTCATGCTTAGAGCCAACAGCTTCTTCCCTTGGGTGGGGGCTCAGGAAGTAGTCGTGCAGCTCTCCCTGCCTCCATCTTGGACACTGTGTCTTCGGTGCAGCAAGGGAGAGGAGATGCAGACTGAGGGCCCTGTTTTTATGAGGGCTGGGCAGGCCCAGGAGGAAAAGGAATGATAAGGCCAAGAGGGATCAGGAATTAGGGCTGGATTCAGAACTGTGGCTCTCTCCTTTCTGAAAATGTCTCCTTCCTGCTTATTTGCAGCGGGGGTGGGGGTCGGGGGAGCAACACTTATTCCATGTGCAGGGAAAAATGAGGCACTGCACTATATAGGAGTCCCCTGCTTTGGTCAAGGGACCTACGTTGACCTTTTTCCTGTTTTGCCAGTTAATAATCCCTTAATGCACTCCTATATACTAACTTGTTTTTATTGAGCTCCCAGGAACCTGGGCCTGTGCTAGACATGTAGAGGGCGAGAGAATAAAGAGTGCCAGTGATTCCCTGAGCCTGAGCCTATATTCTCTTGGAGCTGGTTGGGATAGGAGTGGCAATACTTGTCCTCACCACTGAGGATCAGCTGGAATAACTGGGATATCATACATGTATAGTACTCAGAAAAGATTAAAGAGGAGGTTGGCCTTGTTGGGTCATCAGGGAACGTTTGCTGGAGGATGTGAACTGGGAAGGAGGCAGTGCAGGTGGAGAAGCCTGAAGAAGAACACCGACTGGGAGTGTTCAGAGGTTTATGAGCAGAGGAGAGAAGGGCTCAAAGGGCCATTACCTCTACCCAGAAAACAGTGTGCCTGTTCCCCAGTGCCTGCCGAAGAAGCTGCTCTGTCTCACTGTGTTTCTCTCCCTGCAGACGCCCCTGTCCTGGCAAGAGCTAGAAGGTGAGCTTGCCAGCTCCTGTGCACACAAGCGCTCAGCATCCTGGGGCAGCACAGACCACCGAAAAGAGGTAGCTACCCACTTTGACTCCCTGCCTAGGGTAGCGGCTTCTTCTTGATCCCCTAGTACCATGTGATGCATCTCCTCCACAGTGGAGTCACACTGCTCACCTCTCCTGTCTCGACCTGGCCTTTTCCTGATGATATGGCTCCTTCCTAGCTGAATTCCATTCTCCAAGGGGCCAGGTCTTAGGAGCCCAGACCCTCCTGCTAGGAAAGGGCTTGGCCAGAGGCTGCTAGTGCCTTTCAGCAGCAAGCATAGGACTGGAGCCACCATTGTTCTTGCTTTACTTTGGGGTTGGATCCAGATAAGCAGCTTAGAGACTGGAGGAAGACAGGGAGGGAGTTCCTGGGAATTAGGAGCTCCCAGTCTCATTTACTTCTTAACTATTCATCTTTTTTTTTTTTTTGGAAGCAGAGTCTCACTGTGTTGGCCGGACTGGAGTACAGTGGCACAATCTCAGCTCACTGCAACTTCCGCCTCCTGGGTTCAAGCGATTCTTCTGCCTCAGCCTCCCAAGTAGCTTAGATTGCAGGCACCCACCACCACACCCAGCTAATTTTTGTATTTTTTTTTTTTTTAGTAGAGACGGGTTTCACCGTGTTGGCCAGGGTGGTGCTGAACTCCTGACCTCAGGTGATCTGCCTGCCTCAGCATCCCAAAGTGCTGGGATTACAGGTATGAGCCACTGTGCCCAGCCCTAGCCTTCTTTTCAAAAGAAGAGAAAAATAATGAAATGTTCCCAAACACTTTTTCCTGACTCTCCCTCTCCCTCAGGAGTGCTCAAGTCATTGAGGTTAAGGGAAGAAAGCCGTAGGCTGGAATATTCCAGGGGTCCCCATCAGCTCCTCCTGACATGCTCTGTGGCACCTTCTGAGAGGGTCAACTCAATAGGACTCACCCTGCACCCCTTTACAAGAGGAAGTTGCTTCTGTCCTCTGTTGCTGAGAACAATGAGAAAATATGAAGTGAATACGTTGAGAGCTTAAGATGGGGAAATAAAAAATATTTAAACTTTTCAATGGTCAGAGTAAGTAAGTTATTCGCACTAAGAATGGGGAGATGTGGTATGAGTGACCCACAATAGCATATCGGAAAGTTCTTTCTTCTTGG
The DNA here is from genome assembly GCF_007565055.1 of Rhinopithecus roxellana. Taxonomy (NCBI): domain Eukaryota; kingdom Metazoa; phylum Chordata; class Mammalia; order Primates; family Cercopithecidae; genus Rhinopithecus; species Rhinopithecus roxellana. The sequence goes on along the minus strand of NC_044567.1, from coordinate 6,677,003 downwards.
ATCTAGTCATAAATTTTATGGCTGTGGGCAGCAGGTCTACTCTCTGAATTCCATTTAGTTTGGGCTTATATTTAAATAGCTCTTCATTCCCTGAGCATTGAACAGTTGAGGGCAAGAAGGTCCAGAATTGCACATGTGATGGGATAATATTCAAAATTGTTGATAATAATCTGTAATAGTCTCAGGATATGAAAGTCAAGACGAAATCCAGTATTCCTTCTTGAGTATCTATCCCTGTTCCTAGTGTAGTCTGCTTTAAACAGGGGAGAATATCCCCATCCTTCTTGGTCTCAGGGCCTTTGAGATGTGAATGTACTGTGAGGAGTGAACTGCCCTTAGCATTCAGAAACATCATCTTCCATTGCTATTTATAGAGGGGTAGGGCCGGGCGCGATGGCTCATGCCTGTAATCCCAGGACTTTGGGAGGCTGAGACAGGTGGATCACGCGGTCAGGAGTTCAAGACCAGCCTGGCCAAGATGGTGAAACCCCATCTCTATTAAAAATACAAAAATTAAGGCTGGGCGCGGTGGCTCAAGCCTGTAATCCCAGCACTTTGGGAGGCCGAGACGGGCAGATCACGAGGTCAGGAGATCGAGACCATCCTGGCTAACATGGTGAAACCCCGTCTCTACTAAAAAATACAAAAAACTAGCCGGGCGAGGTGGTGGGCGCCTGTAGTCCCAGCTACTCGGAGGCTGAGGCAGGAGAATGGCATAAACCCGGGAGGCGGAGCTTGCAGTGAGCTGAGAACCGGCCACTGCACTCCAGCCCGGGCGACAGAGCGAGATTCCGTCTCAAAAAAAAAAAAAAAAAAATACAAAAATTAGCTGGGGGTGGTGGTAATTTGTAATCATCTGTAATCCCAGCTACTCGGGAGGCTGAGGCAGAGAATTGCTTGAATCTGATGGAGGTGAGCCGAGATTGCGCCACTGCACTCCAGCCTGGGTGACAGAGCAAGACTGTCTCAAAAAAAAAAAAAAAAAAAAAAAGAGGGGTAGTCCATGTCTTTGGAATCTGTAAAAGACAAAATGGTTTCCATATTGTGTATTTTTAATTTTTTGGAATCCAATCCATCTAGTTAAGTGAGGTATCCAACTCGTCTGAGGAACAGATCATCATAGTTTTAACACCACTGGGCTATTTTGAGATGGAAGATTAACTTCCATCCTCCTTGTATATATCTTCATGGGCCTCTGGCAGGAGCCACTCCTTGGAAGAGGGAACCCGTGCACTTTGGCTTTCCTTAATCTGCCTCTGTCTTCCTCTTTCTGGGCTGCTAGATTTCCAAGTTGAAGCAACAACTGCAGAGGACAAAGCTGAGCCGCAGTGGGAAAGAGAAGGAGCGAGGTTCCCCACTTCCAGGGGACCACGCAGTGCGGGGAGCACTGAGGGTATGTTTTCTCCCCTAGCCCTCTCCCCTTTGTTCTCCTCCATGCAGGCCCCCATGTGGGCAGAGGTTTCCTGGGTCTTGGAGCTGCCGAGCCCCCTACCACACTGCATGCTTTGTGAAGTTTTAGTCCAAACTTGGTCTTGCTATGTGATATTGGAAGGGCTTCTTACAGTTCTGAATCTCCCTCTCTCTTCTACCCACATCCCCATACGATTGATGCAACGACTCTACAGCACACAATAGATTCTGCAAAGCTCAAACTTTTGGAGAAAACTACGCTGAGTAGACCTATCGCAATCTGTAACTGTCCCCAAATCACCCTTCATTCACTCAATTCTGCTGTGTAGACATGACCACTACTGGTCAGAATGAATGACTGTCTAGGCCTGGTGGGGCTGTGTGTGATTTGGTCATTTGCCTCCTCCTCAGGCGTCCCCTCCCAGCTTCCCCTCAGGGTCCCCTGTCTTGCGACTCAGCCCCTGCCTGCACAGGAGCCTGGAAGGGCTCAACCAAGAGCTGGAGGAGGTGTTTGTGAAGGAGCAGGGAGAAGAGGAGCTGCTGAGGGTGAGTGGCGGCTGCACCCTGAGTGCACCCACAGTCCGTGCCTCACTTGGCCTGGGTGAGGGGAACTGGGAGTCCTGCTCTCTGGGGCCTCACAGGCTATGGCTATGCAAACAGCAGCATACAAACACCAGCCTGCAAAAGGAATGCAAATGGAGTTTATTAGTCTCAAATGGCCTTACCTGTGTCACTAGGACAGGCTTTGTGGTGGTGAGTACAAAGAGAGGGGGCAAGGATTGGCAGAGAGGAGGCGCCCCCGCTGGGAGGAACAGGCAGGGGTCATCTTCAGCCAAACCGCCAGCTCTCACTGTTCCCCATGTGCTCGGCACCAGCATGGGCATCTCAGTGCCTGCTGCTCCCTGCCCCTTCTCCATCTCTACCTAGTAACACGCGTGCTCTTACGCAGCCATCTCCCTGACTCCACTCCCAGGCAGAATATGTGCTACCTTTGCTGAAGTCTCAGGCACTTTTTTTTTCTTTTTGAAATGGAGTTTTACTCTTGTTGCCCAGGCTGGGGTACAGTGGTATGATCTCAGCTCACTGCAACCTCTGCCTTCCGGGTTCAAGCAGTTCTCTGCCTCAGCCTCCCCAGTAGCTGGGATTACAGGTACTTGCCACCACGCCTGGCTAATTTTTGTATTTTTAATAGAGATGGGGTTTCACCATCTTTGCCAGGCTGGTCTTAAACTCCTGACCTCATGATCCACCAACCTCGGCCTCCCAAAGTGCCGGGGGATTACAGGCGTAAGCCACCATGCCCAGACCTTTTTGTTTTGTTTTGTTTTGTTTTTGAGACATAGTCTCACTCTGGTCGCTAGGTTGGAGTGCAGTGGCGCGATCTTGGCTCACTGCAATCTCCGCCTCCCGGGTTCAAGCAATTCCCCCACCTCAGCCTCCCGAGTAGCTGGGACTACAGGCATGTGCCACCACACCCGGCTAATTTTTTGTATTTTAGTACGGGGTTTCACCATGTTGGCCAGGATGGCCTCGATCTCCTGACCTCATGATCCGCCCACCTCAGCCTCCCAAAGTGCTGGGATTCACTCTTATTGCCCAGGCTGGGGTGCAGTGGCGTGATCTCAGCTCACTGCAACTTCTGCCTCCCGGGTTCAAGCAGTTCTCTGCCTCAGCCTCCCCAGTAGCTGGGGGAGCCACCGTGCTGGTCTCAGGCACATTTTTTTTTTTTTTTTTTTTTTTGAGACAGTCTCTCTTTGTCGCCCAGGCTGGAGTGCAATGGTGCAATGTGAGCTCACTGCAAGCTCGGCCTCCCGAGTTCGCGCCATTCTCCTGCCTCAGCTTCCTGAGTAGCTGGGACTACAGGCGCCCACCACGATGCCTGGCTAATTTTTTTTTTTGTATTTTTGAGTAGAGATGGGATTTCACTGTGTTAGCCAGAATGGTCTCTATCTCCCGACCTCGTGATCCGCCCACCTCAGCCTCCCAAAGTCCTGGGATTACAGGCGTGAGCCACCATGCCCAGCTGGCCTCAGGCACACTTTTGTATTGACACAGTTTAATTGGGGAATGCCAGTTGGCCAGTATTAATATGATTCAAATGGGCACACTTCTCAGTTTATGATTTACCTACTAGTTGATTTTGAATTCGCATGTATGCAGGATTTCACATATACCCAAACACATGCACATAATTTGGTGACCTACAGGTTCAAGTACCATTGAGTGTTTTTAAAAGGGGATGAGGAGGTATGTAATACATGCCAAGTACCATTGAGTGTTTTTAAAAGGGGATGAGGAGGTATGTAATACATGCTAATCATCAGCATACTTGTTCTGCAATGGTTACAGCACTTACAGGCTCCTGATGGTTTGCTGCTATTGTGCCCTCCAGCATACATTATCATCTTTGTGTTCCTAGAGCCCAGGGCACAGAAGGTCCCTGCCCTCATGAGGCTTATAGTCTTGTGGGGACAACACATTGATCAAGCCCTACAGGTGAATATGTAATTATACATTGGACTGTGAGTGCTGTTAGGGATAAGAACAAAGTGCTATGGAAGAAACAGGAGGGAGTTTCTTCTAGATTGAGGGGTGGCCAGGGAAATACATGGCTGGAAGAAATGGTGTTCTGTGGTTGTGTGTTATGGATAGAGAATGACAGCAGCAAGGGGAATACCCTCAGGGTCACTGTGTTGCTGCAGGCCTGAAATACTCAAGGCTGACAGTCTTTACCGTCCTTCCCCGTCAGATCCTTGAGATCCCTGATGGGCACCGGGCCCCAGCTCCTCCCCAGAGTGGCAGCTGTGATCATCCCCTCCTCCTCCTGGAGCCTGGCAACCTTGCCAGCTCTCCTTCCATGTCCTTGGCATCCCCCCAGCCTTGTGGCCCGGCCAGTCATGAGGAACACCGGGGTGCCACCGAGGAGCTGGCATCCACCCCCAATGACAAAGGTAAGCTGCAGAGGCTGAGGCAGCAGGGCTGACTCTGGGGCACACGAGTGGCTCCACTCCCTTTTCCACCTCTAGTCAATTCAGGCCCAGCATTCTCAGTACCCTACTAGAATATCTTTATGAGTCATCTTTCTTCTGCACATTATACAAATGATAATAATGGTCCCATACATCCCATTCTGATTGATAATTTATGAAGTCTCTGCATTTATACTTCTATTTAATCCTCACTGGGATCCAAAGAAGCAATCCCTGCCATCCCCATTTTTGGACTGAGGTTCAGCAAGCTGTAGGGGAAAGCAGCGAGTCTTCATTCAGGTGTCCACTGTACTCATTCCCAGCAATGGTTTCAAAGTGGTTGTGAGTGATACAAAGTAAGAGAATATGGTCGCTTGCCCAGGGTTGTATAGTTTGACCTAGACCAAAACCGATTTTTTTTTACTCCAAATCTCTACTTTCTACAATGTCCTATCTACTTCGCTGAGAAAATGAGATAAAATTCTTACCTGCTAATGATCCTTACATTATAAAGCAGTGTGCCTTAATATTGTCTGATTTGATTGTCACAGCAACCCCAGGAGGTAGGCTGGTCAAGGGCATGATCTAACAATACACATAGGTAAATAGAGCATATAGTAAGGGGAATAAATGTGAGATAAATACAGATAAAGTCAATATTTGCAACCTAGGCCCAGTACATTCGCTGTGTGGAAAGAGAGAGGAATTTTATCCTACAAGTGGGGTTGAGTAAAGATTGCTTCTCTGAGTCAGAGAAGAACCCTTCTTGGAAGAAAGGATAGATTTTCAAGACTGTGGACAGGAAGAAGCCGTGGTATGTTGGCAGGGAGGGTGTTACAGTCTTGGAAGAAGGCAGAGAGAGATGCATTTAGGATTGCTTCAAGTCTGAGATTTGGAGTTCCGGTCCCAGTCTACCTCCTGGGAATATAGAATTGGTATGAGATCTTAACTTTCCATCCATTCAACTCCATTTCTTTGCTCTGTTATACACTGTGTATTTTTGTAAGCTGCCTCAAAGGTTTTTAAGGTAGAGTATAATAATCACAGTGGCTAAGCACACCCACTATCCTCTTCCTTACCATGCGTCCCCAGTCTTGCCACTTTACACCCCAGTCCTGGACCCAGAAAAGTGGAGGCCTTCCCTTCATCTCCACTAGACTCAGCCTTGCTCTGTTCACAGCCTCCTCTCCAGGCCACCCAGCCTTTCTTGAAGATGGCAGCCCATCTCCTGTCCTTGCCTTTGCTGCCTCCCCTCGGCCTAATCATAGCTACGTCTTCAAACGGGAGCCCCCAGAAGGCTGTGAGAAAGTGCGTGTGTTTGAAGAAGCCACGTGAGTATACCAAGTAGACAGGGTGTGGGAGGGGAGGGTGGGCCTACATTCTCCCACCTGACAGGCCTTCTTCAGTCTCGGACTCTCTCGTCATAGAGGTGTTGTCAACTTTAGATGATCAGTACTGCCAGCTTTCCATGATCAAACGTGTTGACATTACCTACCCTGAGCACTTAAATCTTTGCTTATCATTATCTCCATAGAAACCTGCTCTCTGCCCACATGCCAGCCACAAGCGCAGCAGGAGCTGGAAAGAAAATGTATCTGAAACCTAAGCCCTTTGTTTCTTCTTTTTTTTTCCATCTCCGGGGAAGATGTGAGAATTTGCTAGACCATAATCACAGAGAGAGAGAGAGAGAGAGAGAGAGAGAGAGAGAGAGAGAGAGAGAGAGAGACAGAGAGAGAGAGAGAGAGAGGAGAACATACTAGTATTTCTCTTCAGTCAGAGATTAGAAGTGTTTCAGCACCACTGGAGTAGAATGAGGGACCTAAACAGCTTAACAGTTTGAGCTTCGGAGTCAAGTCTTCACCCTGTGGCTGTAGTGGTTCAAGTGTCATGAACTCCCAGGCAGAAATTTCCAGTCCTTGCAAGTAAGGACTATGGAAAATTTCCAAACCAGATTGGATCATTCAGAAGCCATTCTTCTGTTGATTTCTTTACACTTCCCTCCCATTAGCAGAAAGAATTAAGAGCCAACCTTTCCAAATGCCCCTGTCCCCGTTAGCAGGCACCAAAGAGCTCATTTCATTTCCTGCTGCCAGCTTAATACTCACCAGGGCAAATTCACACGAAGTTGGGGTTTCAGTGGCAGTCAGGAAGTTTAGTCATGGTGTGCGAGTGAAGATGTAGCTGGGACTGAGTTTGGGTCATTGAGAGCACCATTTGTATCTCAAATAAGGGAGCAGTAACCCATGGTGGCCGCCGCAGGTACATACAGAAGCCACAGTAGGAGTTGCAGAGAAAACCATTGCCACTAGAGGTTTTGTTACTGTTATTATTGTTGCCTGGTATCCCTTCAAGACTTCTAGGTCCTCTGAGAAGCTGTGGAGGGAAGAGGCCAGATCTCTTAGCTTCAGCAGACTCTAGGCTCTTGTACCCTCCCTCAATCCACATTATGGTGGAGTAATTACAACCTGGAAATGTGGGCGGAAATTAAGCTGTAGCTCGTCTTGAGTTTTTCATAGACGCAATGCCAGAAGAGGCCTTAAAGTCAGCTCATTTAACTTCCTGCCCCTGCATTAACCCTTTAAGAGAGGTGGTGGGCTGGGTGCGGTGGCTCATGCCTGTAATCCCAGCACTTTGGGCGGCTCAGGTGGGCATATCACCTGAGGTCAGGAGTTTGAGACCAGCCTGGTCCAATATGGCAAGACCCGTCTCTACTAAAAATACAAACATTAGCCAGGTATGGTGGTGGGCACCTGTAATCCCAGCCACTCGGGAGGCTGAGGCAGGAGAATCGCTTGAACCTGGGAGGCAGAGGTTGCAGTGAGCCGAGATCACGCCACTGCACTCCAGCCTGGGCAACAGAGTAAGTCTCCATCTCCAAAAGAAAAAAAAAAGAGGTGGTGATCAGCTGGGCACGGTGGCTCACGCCTGTAATTTCAGCACTTTGGGAGGCGGAGGTGGGCAGATCTCTTGAGGCCAGGAGTTCAAGACCAGCCTGGGCAACATGGCAAAACCCAACCTCTACTAAAAATACAAAAATTAGCCGGGTGTGTTGGTGCATGCCTGTAATCCCAGCTCCTCAGGAGGCTGAGGCATGAGAATTGCTTGAACCTGGGAGGCGGAGATTGCAGTGAGCTGAGATTACACCACTACACTTCAGTCAGGGCAACAGACTGAGACTCTGTCTCCATAAAAAAAAGAGTGGTGGTGATCCATCAGTGATTTTCTAAGATATGCTGGGATTGAAATTCTGTAGTTCACTGAGGTTTCTTTATTTAATCAACTTTCCTATTAGGAAGTTTGTGTGTTTAGCTATTCTTTTGCCACATTCTCCCCTTCTTAGCTATTGTCCCCTCCAAGATCATCTGGATTTTCCAGGCGAGGAGTCAAGGTATTGAGGGTCATGCTGGTTGCCATCATGTTCTCTGAGTGTTGCTGGGTCTCCTCTTGGTCACCTTCCTGACATGTACATGCACACACCTAGAACATTCTGTCTCTTGCCCATTCCCCATCCCTCCATAAAGTGGGACTCTTTTAAACCCTTCTCCATCAGGAAAGCCCTTGCCACTGTGGAGTCTCTAGGACGCCAGGCCTTCCCAAATACACCCAGCACATGGGCCTTTACCCTCCACCTCTCCAGACTCTGCCAGATCTCTGCTCTTCTCTTCACACCTTGCTCTTCCTGGGCTCTGGAATTATTAGAATTCCGGAATTAAGATGGTAATTGGCTGGGTGCAGTGGCTCATGCCTATAATTCCAGCACTTTGGGAAGCCAAGGGAGGATCGCTTGAGTCCAGGAGTTCAAGACCAGCCTGGGCAATATACGGAGACACCCTCTCTACAAAAAATTTTTAAAAATTATCCAGGTATAGTGTTGGGTGCCTGTAATCCTAGCTACTCAGGAGGCTGAGGTGGGAGAATCGCTTGAGCCCAGGAGGCGGAGGTTGCAGTGAGCCAAGATTGCACCACTGCACTCCAGTGTGACAACAGTGAGACCCTGTCCCAAAAAGAAGATAGTAACCAATTTATCGGTCTGTATACTGAGTGCATTTTTCTCTGAGTGTATATTTTATCCTTTAATAAAAAGTAAAAAAGAAAAAGGTGATTGGTGAGAACCACTGGTGGCAGAGCTTCACCATTTTCCCATACCTTTGTCTTCTCACCTGGGATCTTCAAACCGTCAGCTTCTTAGGGCTGTTTCACCCTCTAGGCTTTGCCAGACAGTAAGGAATCAGGGCTATCCCTTACTCAGGAACTCTCTGACCTGACCTTTTATCATTCCGTCTTCCTAAACAATCAAAAGGGGAGGGATGATTCCTCTCACATTATAAAGGTGAGACATGCTGGGTGCGGTGGCTCATGCCTGTCATCCCAGTACTCTGGGAGGCCAAGGCAGGAGGATCACTTGAGCCCAGGAGTTCAAGACCAGCCTGGGCAACACAGTGAGACCCCATTTCTATCAAAAAAAAAAAAAAAAGGAAAAAAATTAGCCTAGAATGGTGGCAGGCGTCTGTAATCCCAGCTACTTGGGAAGCTGAGCAGGAGGATTACTTGCACCTAGGAGTTTGGGGCTGCAGTGAGCTATGATCACACCACTGTACTCCAGCCTGGGTGAGAGAGCAAGACCCTGTCTCTAAAAACAAATTTTTAGGCCGGGCGCGGTGGCTCAAGCCTGTAATCCCAGCACTTTGGGAGGCCGAGACGGGCGGATCACGAGGTCAGGAGATCGAGACCATCCTGGCTAACATAGTGAAACCCCGTCTCTACTAAAAAATACAAAAAACTAGCCGGGCGAAGTGGCGGGCGCCTATAGTCCCAGCTACTAGGGAGGCTGAGGCAGGAGAATGGCATAAACCCAGGAGGCAGAGCTTGCAGTGAGCTGAGATCCGGCCACTGCACTCCAGCCTGGGCGACAGAGCAAGACTCTGTCTCAAAAAAAAAAAAAAAAAGTTTTAAATTATAAAGGGGGGTGAAACAGATATGACAAGGACCGCATGGTGAGTTAGAACCCAGATCTTCTGATAAGGTCTAGCTGCCTTTCTCACAGTTGTTGCCATGCTTTCCTCCCAAAATTTTGAAAATCACACCTTTCTGGAGACCAGCCTGGGCAGCATACAGAGACCCCTTCTCTACAAAATAAAAATAAAGCAATTAGGTGGGCATGGTGGTTCATGCCTGTAGTCCCAGATACTCAGGAGGATGAGGTGGGAGGATTGCTTGGACTGGGGAGGTTAAGGCTGCAGTAAGCCATGATCCTGTCACACTGCACTCCAGCCTGGGCCACAGAGTGAGACTCTGTCTCAAAAACAAAACAACAACAACAACAAAAAACCCCATACTTTTCAAATGTGCCCAACAATTAGATTCTTTAGGTCAGTAGATTTCAACTAGGGAACATTTGGCAATATCAAGAGACATGTTTAGTTGTCACAGCTGGAAGGGAGGAGTCGTACTAGTGGGATAGTGAGTAGAGGCCAGGGACGCTGTTAGGCATCTTACAATGCACAGGACAATGCCTCCATCCCCACCCCTGCAACAAAGAATTATCCAGCCCAAAATGTCAGTGGTATCAAGGCTGAGAAACCCCACTTTAGGTTAATAAAATATCTTAGAAAGTCACTTGTCTTTGATCTCTGCTTTCAGGCATGCGATTTGTCACCAAAACACCATTCACTAAGGAAATATTTCTTTTCTTTTCTTTCTTTTTTTTTTTTTTTTGAGATGGAGTCTTGCTCTGTTGCCCAGGCTGGAGTGCAATGGCAAGATCTTGGCTCACTACAACCTCCGCCTCCCGAGTTCAAGCAATTCTCCTGACTCATCCTTCTGAGTAGCTGGGATTACAGAAGCGTGCCACCATGCTTGGCTAATTTTTTGTATTTTTGGTAGAGACAGGGTTTCACCATGTCGGCCAGGCTGGCATCGAACTCCTGACCTCAAGTGATCCATCCACCTTGGCCTCCCAAAGTGCTGAGATTACAGGCGTGAGCCACCGTGCTCGGCCACTGATGAAATCTTTCGAATGAAAAGATTTCTTGGTCTCCAGTTCTTGAATCACATTGTCAGGAAGTTCTCCTTCCTGTCTAGCTTCAATCCCTCCTGGTTTTAGCTAAAGTGCGTTTCCTGTTGTTTAGCCATATTTTTTAAAAAATAGATTGCTGAGGGGTTTGGTTTTCGGTCAAGTTATGATTCTGTTTGAACAGAGACCCAGCTCCCCTGCTGCCCCGATGCTGTGACATCTCACCCTCTCTCACCCTGTGTTTCTCTCTGTGTGTACGTGTGTGTCTTGTATGTCTTTCTTCATCCTCCAGGTCCCCAGGTCCTGACCTGGCCTTCCTGACTTCCTGTCCTGACAAGAACAAAGTCCATTTCAACCCAACCGGCTCAGCCTTCTGCCCCGTCAACCTGATGAGGCCCCTCTTCCCCGGCATGGGCTTCATCTTCCGTAACTGCCCCTCAAACCCAGGGTCTCCCCTTCCCCCGGCCAGCCCCAGGCCACCACCTCGGAAGGATCCGGAGGCCTCCAAGGCCTCCCCACTGCCCTTCGAGCCATGGCAGCGCACCCCACCATCAGAAGAGTCTGTGCTTTTCCAGAGCTCCCTGATGGTCTGAGGGTGCCATCCCTGCCCCATTTTACCATAGAGACCAGTGCCTTGGTGGCAGGTCCCTCCCCAGGTCCCCTGAGATGGGGTATGGAGGGGCCCTTCCCTCTCGGCCTTTGAGCACTTTCTTTCACTTATCGTGTCAAAGTCCTGGGTCCTCTTTTTGATGGGCACCGGCCCCGCTGAACGTGATGGGACCTGCCGTCTCCACTAGCAGCCGGGCAGCTCACAACTCACACCTGTGTACCTGCCACATCCCTCACTTGGCGGAAAACACCCAGAAGGTCTTGAGTCCCCCACCCCTGGGTGTCAGTCCAAATGACTGTATAGGAGGCCCTTATTTTTGTCACAGAGCAAGCTGGCCATGAACGAAGGAGAGAGGACGCCACAGATTTCCTTCCCTCCCTTCCAGGAGACCATAAGATAGATCCCCCATCCTCTCAGCCCTATCCCTACGCCTCCCTCTCACTGGAGGAGCTGACCAAAGCAGTCCTAATGGGCCATAACACTTGACCAATTCAGCTGCTGGCAGAGGGAGGAAACAAGTGTTTTCCCAAGTGGCATTTTCATCTCGCTTTCACCCTGACTAAAGATTGTCTTAAGTAGCAGGCCAGCCCGCCCAGCCCCAGGTGGGTAGTGGGGAGGAGAGCTGGCATTCCTCCAGGTGGCAAATGGCGAATCTATACTCTCCGCCCGCCCCAGGGCTGGATTGGATTAGAAAAATGCCTGTTTTTCTTGTATCGATGTAGAAACTCTATTTTCTCCCAAAGACACTATTTTTGCAGCTGTTTGAAGTTTGTATATTTTCCGTACTGCAGAGCTTACACAAAATTGAAGAATGTTAATGTTCGAGTTTTCTTATCTTGTGTTTAGAGGTTGTTTTTTGCAGATCTTGGTGTTAATAGACCAAATAAATAAATAAATATTCCCAGCAGCTTGAAGTTCTGTTAAATATGTGGGGAAGGAAGAGTGGGGTAGAGATTAAGGGTATTATACTGATCATTTCATCTTTGTCTTCAAGAGAAGGAGCCTCATTTCCCACATCTGGGTGTTGTTATGGCTGTACACAAGAGTTCCTGTCCTCTGGACACCATGCTTGCATACTTTACATGGACATAAACAACAGACCCATGAAAAGGCTGTCCAGAATGAAGAGTGTGGTTTGTCCTAGAGGTGGGGTGAGGGAGTCACTGGGGAAGTTACCCATTCTGTGTGAGTCTGAAAAAGCTCCCTAAGGAGAATGGATTTCAGAGAGGAAAAGCAGGTGACCAAGGGAAGACAGTTTGACATTGTGGGTGTTCTTTGCACTGGCTGGATCTCTCGACAGTTTGGGGGAAGCTTTGATTCATCTCAGGGAGTACCCACAACATAGTGTGCAGCCTTGAAGGGGACAAAGAAACTACACAAAGACACTATTCTTATCCTTTTGCAGCCTTTATAATGCTGCACCTGTAAGAGCTCTTAGGCTTTTGGGGAAAATGGGAATAACCATCTCAATATTTCAATGATGCTTTGGAATTTCCAAAGCATTTTCACAAAAGACACATCCCCATTGTATGGGTGAACAGTTGACTACCCCAAGGGCAGTAATAATAAGTACAATTGTATCTACCTCATAAGACCTGACAACAAACTCCTAAACCAGGCTATCCCAACCACCATTCATTGGGCTGGTAAGAACCAGCTACCATGTTAACTGCTTTACATAAAATGTTATTGAAATATGACAACCACCCAGTAAGAGAAATATGGTAAGTCCCACTGTATAATCAGGGAAGGACAAATAGATCGAATAACTTTCCCCAAAAGACACAGATATGAAGTGGGGGAGCTAGGATTGGAAACCTGATCATTTGAATCCAGTGCCCATGTTTCTAACCACAGCGCTCTCCTGCTTGTTATTATATTCCCATTAATTTCACATGAGGAAACTTGACTCAGAGGACAAGGACAAGGGAATTGTTTGAGGTCCCAGCTGGTAAAGAAGCAGAGCTGGCAGGTCTCTCCGCCCAGCTATTTGGTGCCCTGGCATCGCGGGCTGAGCCAATAGAGTAAGCTACTGAGCAGGAGAGCAAATGTATGGGGATTCCCATGCCACTAATATCGAGGAGACAGTGGGCTGGGGACAGACCCTATCTTCTATCCCTCACCCCTCCCTCTAAAAGACTTCTGGCTCCCCCGCAAAGCCTTAGTGAGTCAGGCCCGGAGCGACGGGTGTGGTGCTGCCCAGTATTTCCTTCCTTTGCCCGAGGCTGTGCCAAAAGAGCAGGCTGCTAGAAGAGAAGGAGCCTCCACCTAGAGAGCAGCCCAGAGTCCACCTGGTGGCCGGAGATTTGGGCCAGTTAAGTAGGGGGTTGGAGGTAGTAGTGGGAAGACCTTAGGTCAGTCTTGCCCTGGCAATTCGTGCCAGCAAGTGGAGACCCAACACTTGCACGAGTAAGGGATCCAACGAGGTGCTCATTAATGGGAAATATTCAGGAGCGCGGCCGAAGGGTTTAAGCCATTGTTGGTGAGTTAAGACTTGGAAGAAAACTGACTTCAATAAGCTTCCATTTCCACCCCTCGATATGAGGAAATAAGATCAGGGCTGAGAAACAGTGATGACTAATAATACCTTAAACTTGCACAGCATACTTTACAGTTATAAAACACTTTCACCAACCTCAATTCATTCTATCCTCACAACAGTCAAGAGGCGACAAGGTGGCTATTACTAGTTATCCCTAGTTTCCAGACCTGGAAAACTCTGACTCAGAACTTGGGTGACACTGGTAGGTTACTCCGCCGTTAAGTCACCAAGCCGAGACTTACTGTGCCGCTCTCCCCCTTGAAAGCCTAAGTGATGTGCCTAGGTAATGAGCAGGTAACGTCGCTGACGCTGGGCAGCAGCTAGACGGCGCTGAGTCTCCAGTAAGAGATTTTGGCATTAGGACCCAGCAGAAGCCTGGCCGCTCGCTGCGGAAAAGACTATTGGATTTGCTATGCCGGCCGCACCTCCTCCTGTCCCACCTACCTGTCCGAGTTCACACAGCGCAGCCAATTGGTGGCCTCCACATCCTTAGACGTCATTATTCTACGCCCGGGTGGCTCTAGGACACCCTGTGGTGCTCTGGGTCGCAGTTGTCCTCAGAGTTGCCTGATTGGAAAAATCTCCAGGGCGAGAAATTGGTCCCGAGGCTGCCGGTTCCCCTGGCCCTCAGGGATGGAGCCAAGGTCCCAGGGCGGGTTTTCTTTCCTAGGAGGTGGTTGCTGCGTTCTGAGGAGTTTCCCCCTTGGCAGCCCTGAGCTGGCAGCTCCGGTAGTGACTGCTGGGCCCTGCTGGACGGCGGTCGCATGCAGCTCCTATGAGGCCCCTGCCGCCGGTCGGCGATGTCCGGCTGGAGCTGTCGCCTCCGCCGCCGCTGCTGCCAGTGCCGGTTGTGAGCGGGTCTCCAGTCGGCTCCTCCGGGCGTCTCATGGCCTCTAGCAGCTCCCTGGTGCCCGACCGGCTGCGCCTGCCGCTCTGCTTCCTGGGTGTCTTTGTCTGCTATTTTTACTATGGGATCCTGCAGGAAAAGATGTGAGCGACCCCGGGGGCGGGCCGACATTCTCTCCCCAGCCTGTGACAGGGGTCCCGGGCCTTCTGCCTCTGGACCTTCTGCCTCTGGACCTTCTGCCTCTTGTCCTCATGCCCGGCTGTCGTCCTCTTAGCACCCCACTACTTTTGCAGCTGTGGCTGAGCCTACCCAGAATTCCAGAACTCTAGGGTTATTTTCTGGATTCTTTGGACTTGGTTATTTTCTTTTCTTAGCTGTTTTTCCTTGCTTGGTTCTAAGGGCCTGCATTTTACAGGCTGAGACTTCTACCCCTCAAAGAGGACCCGAGTTGGCCCCCTTTTGGTACTCCCAGATGCTTGCAAACAACCTATTCGCCCTCGGCCTTGGTGCCATAGCCCAAATACCGTCTCCTCCTGCCTGGGGTACCTGACTTCACTACCTCGTTTTGCATGTTTCCTCTCCGTCTTTTTCGGGTATTCTTTCCTTAGGCTATGGAATCAGTAGGCTGGGATGTCTAGTTTCTAGATCCAGTAAAATCAGCCCCTTTTGCAGATGAGCCTAGTGGTCCTTACAAACTCTCCCTACATCCAGAGAGGCAAGATAATTTTAAAGTTTTCAGTGGTTCTGGATGTATTAGATGACAGTGACTGAAATGTACTAATTTTTCCTCTCGTTTATCATGCATTTCATTTCTAGAACAAGAGGAAAGTATGGGGAGGGAGCCAAACAGGAGACGTTCGCCTTTGCCTTAACTTTGGTCTTCATTCAATGTGTCATCAATGCTGTGTTTGCCAAGATCTGTGAGTACCTAAATAGTCATTTGTTGGGTACCCCATCACCCCAAGTTCCCTCAGTATGCTAGGCATTAAACATTGATTCAGCCTTAAAGGCTAACTCATGATCTCCACCTCATTTTGTACTCACACAGCCTCTCTGTGAAGTCTGTAAAACTAATGACTTTGAAGTGGAGTAAAATATTATTTCCCCAATTTTTATCAACTTCTGAGTTAGAAATGTTCAGAGAATGGGTCTTCTCTATTCCAAATCCCCATTGAAAAGACTTGAAACATTTTTTTCTTTCCCTTTGAGTTTCTTTTGTGTGTCAACTTCAAGCATGCTTTGAGCATTCTCTCTTTGTTCCCTGGGGACTAGCAGCAGGGCTGACTGGTCCCTTGAACTGAATGAGGCCCTCACCTCCACCCTGTATATGGTCTTTTGTTGGACTTAGGCAGAATTGGAAAGATTAATAATTTTCAGAGATTTCCCAGTGTAAGAGGACAGAAATAGCTTGTGTCTTATTTGACAGACAAGTTCCTTTCATGTGGCTTTAGCTTTGCTTAGTGGTCCATCCTAGCCCCACCAGGTTTCTCTTGTTTTTTTTTTTTTTTTTTGTCTTTTCCTTTTTTTTTTTTTTTGTCTTCTCCCAGTGATCCAGTTTTTTGACACTGCCAGGGTGGATCGTACCCGGAGCTGGCTCTATGCTGCCTGTTCTATCTCCTATCTGGGTGCCATGGTCTCCAGCAACTCAGCACTACAGTTTGTCAACTACCCAACTCAGGTGAAACGTCAGGGTGGGATGACGGTTGGCTCAGATATCATTTGAAAATGACTAAGAGTTCTTCCCTCAGGTCTGTGAGTTAAAAAAATAATAATAATAAAAAGTAACGGTCCTTGAGACATTAGGAGTGTATAGAACCATAGAACTTGGGTTTAGTGGTGGTGGGTTGGGCTGCTTTCTGAGGCAGAAGTCTCTGGTGCAAGCCCTGTGCTTACTCATCTTAATCAGCATGGTACCTAGCATAGTACCTGACACATCACAGATGCTCAGAAATTATTTGCTGGATTTAATTTCAGGTCCTTGGTAAATCCTGCAAGCCAATCCCAGGTAAGCAAAGAAGATGGTCTTCCTCTTCTGTCGTCTCTCTTCCTATAGTAAGCTCTCTCTTTCTCTACTACAACTGTGTCCCTCTCAGCTTCATCATCCCATCATGGCTGTCTCCAGGGACTTTCCCCCAGCTCTCTCTGCTGTCCATCCTGTCATCTGTGTCACTTCTTTTGATGTTCATAGGCTGGTAATCCTTAATAGGAGCTAAAGGCCAACCTAGCCTGCTTCACTTGGTCAGCCATTTCTGTGTTGCATTTGTGTACATTGTCATTAGACAATGGTCACAGCTGGAAGGTGGGGAGAGACCATGCTGACTGCCTCCCCTACCCCCTCCTCCCGTGGCCCAGGCACTGGACTGACAGGCTAACTGAGCTACGTAGTGATTTTGTAATCAGAGTAGAGCAGGAAGCTCACTGCCCAACATAAGGGAGGGGAAAGGTAGTCCCAGCAGGTTAGTTTCCTAGCTTGGAGTATAGTGCTTCCTGGACTTTTCACCTTTGTTCTCTACCTCCTCCCTGTCTTATACTTAACCCTGTTGCTCAATCCTTATCTAGGTGCCAGCCTGGCACCCTCCTTTTGTCCTCTCTAAGCCTTCCTTCTTAGTCATTCTTTTCTCCCTGAGTCTTTTCCTGGCTCCTGGGAGAGAGGGTATTGGGGTCATCGATGCCTCATGGATGCCTGAATTTTCTACTCTTTTTTCCCCTGTAGTCATGCTCCTTGGGGTGACCCTCTTGAAGAAGAAGTACCCATTGGCCAAGTACCTGTGTGTGCTGCTAATTGTGGCTGGAGTGGCCCTTTTCATGTACAAACCCAAGAAAGTTGTTGGGATAGAAGAACACACAGTCGGCTATGGAGAGCTACTCCTGGTATGAGATCCTTTTGGGGATGGCAGCCTTCTCCAGCAAACGTAACCAAAGGATAGCCTCACCTAGACAGGGAGAAGGCCAGTTATGTGTCAAGGGAGGTTGTGGTGCTCCTTATCCCCATATCTGGTCTTTGCTGCAGGCCCCTGGCTCTATTAATGCCATAGTGGGAAACCTGAAATATTTACAGCTCAGCTCTCATTCTGGAGAAGAGATAGCTCTGAGGGTTGTGGCTGAATCCTGGTGTGAGGTCACAGAGACCTCAGAGCGGAGAGGGAAGGAATAATGTCTCTCACTGTGGCTTTCCAAGAAACCTAGGAGCCAGAGTTTAAAATAATATGATAGTATCTGGTGTGTATGCATTAGGCATTGTTCCAAGTGTTTTACATGTTAATTGACTAATTTTTACAACAGTAGTCTCTTATGTGGTATTATCTCCATTTTACAGATGAAGAAACTCAGCACAGAGAGGTTAACTCGCTTGCCCATGGTCATTTGACTATTTAAGTGGCAGAGTCAGGATTCCAATCCAGGCAGCCTAAGTATAGGATCCAGTCTCTGGAGCACTATACTCCAAGCTAGGAAACTAACCTGCTGGGACTACCTTTCCCCTGCCTTATGTTGGGCAGTGAGCTTCCTGCTCTACTCTGATTACAAAATCACTACGTAGCTCAGTTAGCCTGTCAGTCCAGTGCCTGGGCCACGGGAGGAGGGGGTAGGGGAGGCAGTCAGCATGGTCTCTCCCCACCTTCCACCTGTGACCAAATGGCAACATTTTGTTCTGAGGACTTTAAAGGGAGTGGCTTTCCGAGGAGGCTGAGAGTGAGAATCCTGTGTCCTGGGTTAGGAAAGGGCCCTGTTGGCCACTTCACTGCAGGCTGCACCCTTTCTTTCCCAGCTATTATCACTGACCCTGGATGGACTGACTGGTGTTTCCCAGGACCACATGCGGGCTCATTACCAAACAGGCTCCAACCACATGATGCTGAACATCAACCTTTGGTCGACATTGCTGCTGGGAATGGGTGAGAGCCAGTTCTGCTGTTCTTCCCATGTATCACCAGAGGGCAGGCTGCCCTCATCCTTTTGATCCCTCTAGCTGTTAGTTGCCCAGACCAAGGGCCTGAATTAGTTCCAAGATGCCCTTTTGTTCAAGCCCTTGAGAAACCTTCCTGGAAAAACCTGCACCAGCAGGATTTGTTTGCTACTTGTTACTGGCACAATGAAGGAGAGTCGTGTGTCAGGTGTCATGGGAAGACAGTAGTAAAACACAGGGAGATACCTGGGAATGTTCCCTTTCATGAAGGAAATGAGACATGTAGTGCTCACAGGAAACAGAGTTAGCTGTACACTGAAAATAGTTCAAATGTGAATGGATTTGCTTTGAAATCAGTGCTTCCTAACTTTTCAAATTTGGGCATATGTAGAAAGTATTTTTTGTACAGCACACTGGGGTTAATGGTGGAGGCTGCTGATGGCTGGAGGTGACTAATGCAAGGGGCTTCCTTGAGCTAAGGATGTGTGGGTCAGCATCTCTACAGCATCTGAGGATTTCTGCTTGTAATCACTTTGGTAGAAGTAACTCATAAACTTTCAAGCTTTTCTCACAAAATTCTCTTTAGTTTCTCTAATCAGAGAAAAATATGAGAAGAATCCATAATGAGACGATGCAAATCCACACCATACACTTTCCCGCATCCCACCTCCCTTGCAGTTCTTTAACAGGCCATGTGCAGGAGTTTGCATGTGTGTGTGTGCACACCCGGGGGTAAGGGCACACAAAACACGCCATACATTTGATTTGTTGACATGTTTTCTCAGGAATCCTGTTCACTGGGGAGCTCTGGGAGTTCTTGAGCTTTGCTGAAAGGTACCCTGCCATCATCTATAACATCCTGCTCTTTGGGCTGACCAGTGCCCTGGGTCAGGTGAGTGCTTGAAAAGGGATGGCTTGGCTTCCCTACTCTGGCAGCTGGTTCCCTAAGAAAGACTGGCCTGGCTGGAAGAAGAGGGTGGCAAGATTAGCCCTGAGGTCTGCTTATAGACTTTAGACCAATGGCAGATACCCAAGAACCCACCGGACCTCACCTTTATCTTTCTCTAGAGCTTCATCTTTATGACGGTTGTGTATTTTGGTCCCCTGACCTGCTCCATCATCACTACAACTCGAAAGTTCTTCACAATTTTGGCCTCTGTGATCCTCTTCGCCAATCCCATCAGCCCCGTGCAGTGGGTGGGCACTGTGCTTGTGTTCCTGGGTAAGTGGCCACACAGAGACACAGCTGGATTTTGTCTCCTCAGATTTACTTGTATATTTATGAAATTTGTTTAAATATTTTAGAGAAAACTTTTTTTTTGAGACGGAGTTTCACTAGGCTGGAGTTGCCTAGGCTGGAGTGAGTGCAATGGTATGATCTCGGCTCACCAACTGGGTGAGCCTCCTCCTCCTCCTGGGTTCAAGCAATTCTCCTGCCTCAGCCTCTCAAGTAGCTAGGATTACAGGCATGCGCCACCACACCTGGATAATTTTGTATTTTTAGTAGAGATGGGGGTTTCTCCATGTTGGTCAGGCTGGTTTCGAATTCCCGACCTCAGGTGTTCCACCCGCCTCAGCCTCCCAGAGTGCTGGCATTACAAGCGTGAGCCACCGTGCTCAGCCCAGAGAAAACTTTTTTAAAAGAGAAAAGGGGCTGAGTGTGGTGGCTCATGCCTGTAATTCTAACACTTTGGGAGGCTGAGACAGAAGGATCGCTTGAGTTCAGGAGTTCGAGACCAGCCTGGGCAACATGATGAGACCCTTGTCTCTGCAAAAAAATACAAGAATTAGCTGAGCATGGTGGCACACGCCTGTGGTCCCAGCTACTCAGGGGGCTGAGGTGAGAGGATCACTTGAGCCCAGAAGTTGGAGGCTAAGGTGAGCTGTGATCATACCACTGCACTCCCACCTGTGTGACAGAGTAAGAACCGGTGTCAGAAGAAAATAAAAAGAGAAAAGAAAGCTTTATGTCTAATCCAGCCTTCCTAGGGTCTCCCTCTGTTGCTCAGGCTGGAGTGTAGTGGTGCGATGATAGCTCACTGCAACCTTGATCTCCTGGACTCAAGTGATCCTCCCACCACAGCCTCCCAAGTAGCTGTGATTATAGGCATATACCACCACGCCTGACTAAATTTTTTTTTTTCTTTTTTTTTTTTTTTGTAGCGATGGGGTCTTGCTGTGTTGCCTAGGCTGGCCTTAAACTCCTGGGCTCAAATAATCCTCCTGCCTCAGTCTCCCAAAATGCTGGGATTGCAGGCATGAGTCACCACATTCAGCCATAGCCTAGAAGTTTTGACTCTTAAATTTCTTTTAGTCTTGCTGTATTATAAATATATGTATGTATCTATATCTATCTATATAGATACAGATATCTGTAATAACTAGTATCCTGGTGCCATTCTCTTGTCTCTGAGGAAGTTACATAAAACCAGTGTTCTGACGTGTATTTTATTTAAAGCCCCCATTTTGGAGACACAAGGCCGACTACCCCCAAGGCCGACTACCCCACCCCACCACAATCATTGGTAAGTTTCATTTTCCCTCATAAGGCTAAGCCCATTTTCTTTCTTTTCACAGGTCTTGGTCTCGATGCCAAGTTTGGGAAAGGAGCCAAGAAGACATCCCACTAGGAAGAGAGAGACTACCTCCACATCAAGAATATTTAAGTTATTGTCTCAAACAGTGACATCTCTTAGGAAAATGGACTCAATAGGAATATGGGACTGAGTTCCAGTCTTTTTTAAAAAAATAAAATCAAGCAAAATCACATATTCTAAAAAATGCACTTGGATTTTAACAAGACAGAGTTGGTGGTTTTTGTTCTTCATGCCCTGGAGCACAGTCTATGGTAAATAAAGAGGGAGGGAAGAGGCAGAGCTGGATGTTCACTACTCAGGCTGCTCCTCTCGTGGGTGTGGTTAGCATGGTTGAGTGGGTGATTCCCCCAAGAGCCTGAGCATTGTAGGGAGGAACTCTATGAGATTGCAGAATTGTGCTAACGGCTTCTGTTCCGATGGGTGAGGCTTGTCCCATTAGAGCTGGTCCCATCAGGGACAGGTGGAGGACAGGTGGCTCTCCGTTAGAGCCAGAGAATGTAAAAGTCACTTTCTCTCCTAAAGCACCTGTGGGCAAATATTACATAAAAAGAAAAAAAAAAAGTTATGATCTGTCTTTTTCTTAGGCCTGGTGCAGTGGCTCACACCTGTAATCCCAGCACTTTGGGAGGCTAAGGCGGCAGGATCACTTGAGCTCAGGAGTTTGAGACCAGCCTAGACAACATAGTTAGACCTTGTCTCCACTAAAAATCAAAAACAGAAAAGAAATATTCATTGAGGTTGGGGTAAAATGAACCCAGAGCTTCAGAATATACTGTTTTGCCATTTCCCCACTGTCTCTCCTTCAGCCACAGCTCTATCAAGACCAGAGTGGAGACCCAGTGCATACATCATGGTCAGCTTTGGAAGGTCTGTGATGTACTTTTCCTTATTTCCCCTCCATCTGTCTGTCTGTTCTCAGTCTACCTGATCCCTCCAGGGAGGCTGGATTAATCCCTCCTGTTCCCCTGCGTCCTCCAGCTGCTGAAGCATTGCAGTCCTCTGCCATCCTTGCTGTGCCAAGGTGTCACCATGCCAGCTTCTGCCTGTTGAAAGGGATGCTGGCAGAAGTCATGGTGGCTGAGTCCTGGCACAGCCACTGTCGAGTTGTCTGAGTGGCAACGGAGGGAAAAGGCGGAGTATGGAGCAGAGCCACCTGCCCATTGCTGCCTTTAGAGTTGGAAATCGCAATCCTCCAAGGACCAAACTTTACACATGAAAGTGCATTTCCACCAGCTGCAACTTTCTCTCCATCTGTTCAGCAGCCCCAGCCCCTTGGCTCTCCAGATGGGAGCCCGGCCTCCTTCCTGAACGGCTGCTTTGCCACCCCCCGCCCAGCCTTTCAAGCCCTGCCTCACTTGTGCTCATCTTACTCTCTGGGGGCCCAGGTGTCACTGCAGCCCTGCCCCAAAAAGCCCCCTATCATTTTGAACTGCTGGAGAGAGAAGATGCTTTAAGTACATCTGGCTGAACTTCCTTTCTTCCTTTCTCCACCCTCTCCCCTGTCTTTTTTTTTCATCCTGAAAGTTGCATCAATTAGCTTCTTCCCTACTAGATTTATAGGTCTTCGAAACTGTCTTCTGTGGATTAGTTAGGTGGTTAGAGCATGTTACTAGGGCCAGGGACCTGTAGGTGCAAGCAGTTGTCATCTGGGCCTGTTTTAAGAGACATCTTCCCAGCTACCAGACCAATTCCCTCTACCTCTTCCTTCTACCATTTTCAACCAGCTGTCTCAAAAACGCCTAATACTAGTCATAAGCAAGGCAGGGTTTCAGTAGCTCAGCATGGCTCTCACCTGACGTTAGAGAAATGGCTTGTAGAGCAAGCCTGTCCTACCCAGGGTGGGCTGGGAGCCCAGTTCTAGTGTATTTGTTCAGTCCCCTGTCCATCCATCTTAACATTTACTTCCTTTTGGGTGCCATGTATTGTGAACATGCTGGGAGTTCAAAGTTAAGTAGGGCTAGAACTTACCCTCTAGGGACTTCACGGTCTAATAGGGAGACAGGAAAACACATCACATCTCAGAAATGCAGGGATAACAACGAAGGAAGGTGTCCGGGCAAGGTGAGGCATGAGCTGGAGAGTGTAGGAAGATGAAAGGAGGAGGAGGAGCTCGAGCTTGGACTCCACTGCCAAGCAGGAAAAGGGGTGCCTGACTGCCTTGTGTCACCCCTTGCTTCTGCCTAGGTCAGTTCCGTAGGGAACATATGGCAGGAGAGCAGATTTTACAGGAGGCATTGTTTTGCTCAACTTGAAGATACCTGAAAAGGTTCTGTGAGCTGCCAGCTTGCTCCGGGTGTCAACTTACCTGCAGGATCACAGGGACTGGGAGTGCCAAAGTTGACTAAAGTCAGTAACACTGTTAACTTATAATAGGGCTGATAAATGTGAAATACCAGACAGGTTCAAACAAAAGTGATGGTGATGGCTAACCCTGGGCGGCCTGATGCCTCAGATTTCTAAAGATCAAAGGACTTTCATCTGCAGTTAATTCTCAGCTATGTGTCGAAGGGAGGGAACTGGCACACACATTTCCCAAGACACTGTTTTTCGTTTGGGGTGTATGGTGCTTACAGCTACTTTGGTCAAAGCATCTGAGCCACCTCCTTTACTGTTCATGCTCAGGTACATGACAAAGTGATTTTTCAGTCCCTGTTCACCTTTTCGTCTGTGGCAAGGGGAATAACCCCCTGCCCCCCGCTGCCCTGCCGCAGTGTGATTTGGGGTACAATCATGGGGAAAGCTATTCTGGAGTTAAACATTAAAAGAAACTAAAGTCCCATATTGTTTTTAAAAGGACTTAGGGTGGCAGGAATTAAACATGAATGGTAGGGAATCTATCAAGTGAGGTATTTAGGAATGGATTATGTGTTTTCTCACAGCTTCGTACCACCCTTGTGAAAAGGGACTCAGCAGACATCCGCACTTTTTAGAGATGGGAAAACCTAAATGAGGGAGAGTTAGGTGACCTGCGGTGGGTCCCTAGGTATGTCCCTGAGACACGAACTCTAGGCTCCCTGAATTCGAGTTGCGTTTTGGACCTGTGCCCTCTGAGGGAGGAAAGTGAAGCCTGCTGGGAGACCCTTTGCCTCTGTCTGGCCTCGCTTGTCAGTGGAACAGTTTGCAGGTTTTATGAGTAGTGCTGGTCATTTTCCCTGGATGCCCTGGCAGAGAAATTGTTCTCAGTCTCTGTGGAATCATTCAGCCCTTCCCACTAAAAACACACCAGCTGTCTTTGGGAACAGTAATCTCATATATTTATAGAGCTCCTTCTTTCCCAAAGCTCTTTAGTACGTGACATTTTATCCTTAGAACACTCCTGGGAAGAGGTTAGGCCAGAAACCAGTCTCCCCATATTTGGAAGAGGCAGCCTGAAACCCACCAGAATGCATCAGCTGAAGGTCGTGTTGCACTGCCCCGCAGGAGGGCAGGAGCTCTGTGGGTGGGCCTCCCATTTCACTCCCCACTTCCCGGGGTCAGGGAACCCTAACCCTCAGTGGGCTAAACTAGTGGTTTCCAGCTGTTTGGATTTTCTGAAAATTCCCAGTAGAATTTTCAAATAATTTGGAGGTATGCTGGCTTTTAATTTTTTCAAGTAAGGACATTTTTAAAAAATCAAATATCAGCCGGGCGCGGTGGCTCAAGCCTGTAATTCCAGCACTTTGGGAGGCCGAGACGGGCGGATCACGAGGTCAGGAGATCGAGACCATTCTGGCTAACACGGTGAAACCCCGTCTCTACTAAAAAAAAAATACAAAAAGCTAGCCAGGCGAGGTGGTGGGCGCCTATGGTCCCAGCTACTCGGGAGGCTGAGGCAGGAGAATGGCGTGAGCCCGGGAGGCGGAGCTTGCAGTGAGCTGAGATCCGGCCACTGCACTCCAGCCTGGGCGATAGAACGAGACTTCGTCTCAAAAAAAAAAAAAAAAAAAAAAAAAAAAAAAAAAATCACCATTGTGGTTTAAAAAGTTTTTTTTTTTTTTTTTCTGAGACAAGGTCTGGCTCTGTTGCCCAGACTGGAGTGCAGTGGTGCTATCATGGTTCACTGCAGCCTCCACTTCCTGGGCTCAAGCCAACCTCTCACCTCAGCCTCTTGAGTAGATGGGTCTACAGGTGCATGCCACAACACCTGGCTAATTTTTGTAATTTTGGAGAGACAGGGTTTTCCTATGTTGCCCAGGCTGGTCTCAAACTCCTGAGCTCAAAGGATCCACCTGCCTCAGCCTCCCGAAGTGCTGGCATTACAGGCATGAGCCACCACTCTTGGTCTAACTCAAAAGATTTTAGGAAAAGCTATCCAACCTCAGAACAAAGGACCCTGCTTCCAAAGAAATTATGATTGGAGGCCTGGCGCAGTGGCTCACGCCTATAATCCCAGCACTTTGGGAGGCTGAGGCGGGAGGATCACCTGAGGGCAGGAGTTCGAGACCAGCCTGACCAACATGGTGAAACCCTGTCTCTACTAAATACGAAAAATTAGCTGGGCATGGTGGTGCATGCCTGTAATCCCAGCTACTTGGGAGGCTGAGGCAGGAAAATCGCTTGAACCCAGGAGGCAGAGATTGCAGTGAGCCAAGATCGCACCATTGCACTCCAGCTTGAGCAGCCAGCGAAACTCCATCTCAAAAAAAAAAAAAAAAAAAAAAAAAAAAAAAAAAAAAAAAAAAAAAAAAATTATGATTGGAAATCATAGTACTGTATTCATTAAATTAATTTTTAATTGTAGAAAATGTTCAACATAAAACGTTATTCTACAATCGTACACTGTAGGGTATATCACTGTGATTGTTTGCTTGATGCACTTGGTCAGTTGGGGCACTGTATTCCACAGACAGTCCAGCAGAGCTGAATGTCACATAAACATGCTTGTCTGACAGAGACAGAAGCAACCTGAAATGAAATTTTTCTGTAATTTAGATACTTTAAGAGATTCTGGAAGCCACATCCCCCTGGCCTTGGCCACTTCTGCCTTCCTTCTATAAAGCCTGGAGGACAGCAGGCTATGGAGGCTCAGAGAGCTTTCCAGAAAGGGCCATAAGGAGACTCCAGGCATGCCTGCTGAGATCTGCCCCCAGCGTGTTCAGACCAGGGGTTTGATCACCCAGCCCAGAGCGTCCAGAATATATTCTGGAGGGTTGCCACCAGCTGGTGACAGCCAGTTTCTGACAGACATGGTCCTCAGAGTGGGAGCCAGTGGGCTATGCCTGCCACTGGCAGGAAGGGCGGGAAGGGGAGTGAAGAGGGACTTGGCATGAAGCGTGACTTCATTCACTGCCTTCCACTCTGTGGCAGCATGAGCCCGCGAGGATAGGTGGGCTTTTGGTCTGAATATGCCTGACTCCCCGTGATTTCTGGGAGAGGTAGAAGAGGGAAGTGGTTCAAGCCATTCACCAAGGGGAGGGATGGTATGTTTCTTCCTGCCCACTTCTGTGTTTTGTCATGGTGTGTGGGTGGCCAGAGCTAACAGAAGCACTACGTTTCAGCTGAGGTTACAGACAAGACGCCATTTCCTCCCACTCAGAACCCAAGAACTGCCACACTCAGACCACAGCCCTAGAGGGAATGTGTTACTCTTACATGAAGGCTGGGAACTCCCCGAAAACACGCTCTCTCTCTCTCTCTGTCTCTCTCTCTCTGTGTGTGTGTGTGTGTGTGTGTGTGTGTGTGTGTGTGTTGTAGCTAGTAGGTTCATTTTTCTGTAAAAAGGGCCCACAGTTCTCTTCATATTCACGAAGGATTCCATACACAGGATGCACCATAATCATGGGACTAAATTAAAAGTGATTTCTCAAATAGAATTATACAACTCAAAGCCACTGCAAAATATGAGAAAGCACCATCTCCAGCTCTGCCTGCTTAGATGAGGTTGAGGTTGCAGAGATACCCAAGGAGAGCAGCCTGTCCAATTTCATTTCCAGTTTTCTCCTGACCCCGCTACACACTATCTAGAATTGTCAGATTTAACAAATAAGAATATAGGATGCTTGGCTGCAGTTGAATTTCAAACAGACAACACAAATTTTTCATGTAAGTATGTCCCTGGATTCAAATTTAGCTGGTGTTCTGTATTTTATCTGGCAACACTATTGTGGCATTACTCATGATCACAAGTGTTCTTATGGGCCTCTCTCTTCCTAGGAAAAGGAAGGCACTCTCAGATACATCACGACTTGCAGTTCTGTGCACAAGCCTTCCAGGTGCTTTTTTGTTCAGGGCCAAAAATTTTTTAATTTCCCTGATGGCCCTGGGAGGTGCAAGCCCAGGCTTAGTCAGCAGGGGGCACCATTCTCTTAAAATAGATTCCCAGGTCAGTTTCAGGGGGTTCAAAACCGAAGGGGAAGGTGGAGGTGAGGAGGGGAGTTTGAATGGAAGGTTCTGTTTGCTGCTTGTCTCTCCTCTGGAGCCCACATCTCCCACACTCCCACCCAGCCAGAGCTATTTCTACGCAACAAGAATCTACCTGATCCTGTCCCTCCACTTCTCAAATCTCTTCCAAGATTCCACAGTTACCTTCTTAGTGCAGCACAAAAAGCCCTTTAGGATCCCACCGGAGTCAATTTTCCCTGCTTCAATTTCTGCTACTTCCACCCTGCTCGATCCCACCCACCTCACACTCCCGGCACTTCCACTCACCAGGAACTATTTGCAGTTCCCTGCATGCTATTTACTGTCATGCTTTGATGCCCAACGTTCTCTCTGCTTGGAATTCTCTTTTGCATTTGGCACTTCTAGCAACTCTGCTCATTCAACACATTTCAGGAATAGGTATTGAGACTGACCCTGTACCAGGCTATGCACCGGAGACCCTGTGGAGAAGGCAGCTGACTGAAGCCCTTCTCTTATGAGTAGTCTCACAATGAGGGCGGTGGGGTAGGGAGACAATAAACAAGTAAACAAGTAAATAAGGAACTTGGACTTAGTTCAAAGGCTAACTGATCTGCCCTCCTCGCTCAGAGTCGACTGTTCCCTCCTTTGGGTCCTGTGATGGCTTTCCATTTTAAGGGTCCTCAATTCTGACACCTGCACAATCATTGCAGGGATCACGGATGAATGAGGCAAGCTAGTTTAGGTCAATGGGAAAAGGGGTGGGACGCAGCCTGTGAAAACAGTATGCGTGGTCCATCTAAAAGATGTTGTGTTCTAAATGGTGAGTTTTAGGAGAGAAAAAATTAAAAATGTGCGGTGTTCTAGAAGAGCCCACTATGCTAAGTAAAAAAAATAAAAATAAAATAAAGTGCTGTGGCTTTTCACCTCCTTCCCTTTTTTTTTTTTTCTTTTTTGAGACAGAGTCTTGCTCTGTTGTCCAGGCTGGAGTGCAGTGGTGTGACGTTGGCTCACTGCAACCTCCGTCTCCTGGGTTCAAGCAATTCTCCTACCTCAGCCTCCCGAGTAGCTGGATTACATGTGCCTGCCACCATGCCCAGCTAATTTTTGCATTTTTAGTAGAGATGGGGTTTCACCACACTGGCTGGGCTGGTCTCGAACTTCTGACCTCAGGCAATCCGCCCGCCTCGCCCTCCCAAAGTGCTGGGATTACAGATGTGAGCCACCGCGCCCGGCCCTTTTTTTTTTTTTTTTTTTTTTTTTGAGACAGAGTTTCACTCTGTGACCCAGGCTGGAGTAAGTTTCACTATCTCGGCTCACTGCAACTTCCACACCCCGGATTCAAGCGATTCTCCTGCCTCAGCCTCCCAAGTAGCTGGGATTATATGCACCTGCCACCACACGCGGCTAATTTTTTAAAAAATATTTTTAGTAGAGACGAGGTTTCACCATGTTGGCCAGGCTGGTCTCAAACTCCTGACTTCAGGTGATCCACCCGCCTCTGACCTCCAAAGTGCTGGGATGACAGGCATGAGCCACCATACCCAGCCCACCAATTTTTTTTTTTTAAGAGAAGGTGGAAATCCCAAGTTTTAAATAAACTTGCCCAAATTTTTGAATTCCTTGTCAGTTTTATTTAATTAATTTATTTTTTTGAGATGGAGTATCGCTCTATTGCCCAGGCTAAAGTGCAGTGGCAGGCTCTCACCTCACTACAACCTCTACCTCCTGGGTTCAAGTAATTCTCTTGCCTCAGAGCCTTCCGAGTAGCTGGAATTATAGGCGCCTGCCACCACGCCAGGCTGATTTCTGCATTTTTTTTTTTTTTTTTTTTTTTTTTTTTTGAGACGGAGTCTGGCTCTGTCACCCAGGCTGGAGTGCAGTGGCCGGATCTCAGCTCACTGCAAGCTCCGCCTCCCGGGTTCACGCCATTCTCCTGCCTCAGCCTCCCGAGTAGCTGGGACTACAGGCGCCGCCACCTCGCCCGGCTAGTTTTTTGTATTTTTTTAGTAGAGACGGGGTTTCACCGTGTTAGCCAGGATGGTCTCGATCTCCTGACCTCGTGATCCGCCCGTCTCGGCCTCCCAAAGTGCTGGGATTACAGGCTTGAGCCACCGCGCCTGGCCGATTTCTGTATTTTTGATAGAAACGGGGGTTTTACCATGTTGGCCAGGCTGGTCTCGAACTTCTGACCTCAAGTGATCCACTGGCCTTGGCCTCCCAAAGTGCTGGGATTACAGGTGTGAGCCACCATGCCTGACCTAAATTCTTTGTCAGTTTGACTAAAACGTTCCTGCAGGTCAAATTTGGCCTAGGGTCACTAGTTTGCCACCTACCCTATTGAAGTACTTATATCATTGCCTTGCATCTGATTAGTATTTATGCGTATTTCTCCTCCAACGCTGTATCTTTGTATCTTTAGCCCCTATCATGGTGGATGGCACACGGTAGGTGTTCCATAACTGTTTGTGGAAGGAAGGAAAGGAGGGAGGAGAAAGGAGACAACCTGGGAACAACAATTTGTTTTTGTTTTTTGTTTTGAGACGGAGTCTCGTTCTGTTGCCCAGGCTGGAGTGCAGTGGTGCCATCTCGGCTCACTGCAAGCTCCACCTCCCAGGTTGACGCCATTCTCCTGCCTCAGCCTCCCAAGTAGCTGGGACTACAGGTATCCACAACCATGCCCGGCTAATTTTTTTTTTGTATTTTTTAGTAGAGATGGGGTTTCTCTACTAAAGAGATGGGTGAAATCCAGGTGAGCCACCACACCTGACCTAGACTATGGAAACTTCTGTCCCATGATTCTCTCTCTAGTGAGAGGTACTTTGAAAGTCAAAGCCACCTCCAACCTCCATGGTACCTCGTGCTTGGACAGTCAGAAGCTTTGAAGCCAGACTTCCCAGGAAGCCATCTCTCCCACAGACAGTGTTGACTCAGCCCAGACTCCAAGTTCTAACTCTGGTTCCTGTCCCAGAGTGGCCAACAGAGGCAGAGGCACATAAGGGACTGTGGTACAGGCTGTGTCTGTTCTCAGAAGGGGGAATGTGGGGTTGGAGAGACAGTGGAGCATGGACCTTCAATTGTTTAGAGCCTCTTTTGCTAAAGGAAAGGAGAGAGTGAATTAACGGTGTCTTGAGTCCTCTGGGTTCCAGCACTCTTTGACAAAATCTTTTTTTTTTTTTTTTTTAGATGGTGTCTTGCTCTGTTGCCTGGCTGGAGTGTAGTGACACGATCTCGGATTACTGCAACCTCTGACTCCCTGGTTCAAGCGATTCTCCTGCCTTAGCCTCCCGAGTAGCTGAGATTACTGCCACACGTCACCACACCCAGCTAATTTTTGTATTTTTAGTAGAGACGGGCTTTCACCATGTGGGCCAGGATGGTCTCCATCTCCTGACCTTGTGATCTGCCCACCTCGGCCTCCCAAAGTGCTGGGATTATAGGCATGAGCCACCGTGCCCAGCCGACAAACCCTGTCTTTAGCCAGGCATGGTGGCACACGCCTGTAGTCCCAGCTACTTAGGAGGCTGAAGTGGGAGGATCACTTGAAAGGGGGGTCGAGGTACAATGGGCTATGCTCTTGCCACCACACTCCAGCCTGTGTGACAGAGCGAGACCCTTCCTCTAAAACAGCAAAACAGAACAAAACAAAAAGCCTATCTTTCCTAAATCCCCAGGAACAGGAATGATGGCAAAGTCTGTACCTGGAATATGGGAGTGAGAACATTCCTTCCTGTCTTCCCCGACTCTCATTTCTAATCCCGACATCCAGATTTCTAGTCACATCTGAGGGTGTGACTGACCGTCTCTCTGGGGCTTCCACCTGACTCTCTAATGCCCTCTCTCCCCAATTTACCCGACTTGGATTAAGGGGAAGATGCATTCTTCCCCTTCTCCATAAACTACCGGTGATCCTTCCATCCTGCAGCTTCCCACTTTCCTCCCACCATTCTCCCTTCCTCTGGTCTTTCACTGTCTTTTTCCTCTCTTCACACTCCTCCCTTCGGCGCTCTCTCTCCCGCTCTTGCTCTCTGCAGTGCTGACAGTGAATCCTTTCCCTGGCAAAGGCTCTCAACTTGCTCACCAGCCCTGCTGTGTTACTCTCCTCAGCCTTGTAGCTTCTGTCCAATTATTTCTCTGACCAGGCTCCTTGGGAGCCCTGCCCCCCCACCGACCACCCTGCTTCCTTCCATCATCCAAGATGAATTTCCATTTGGAGATGGGGGTGGGAAGCCAGTTTGAATAAACTGGGAGCTGTTTGGCAATCCACTCTGCTCTGCCCTGCCCAGCAGAGTTAAGAAATTGTAGGGAAGATGACACCATTGCACAGATCATTAAGAGCTGCAAGATCTAGTTTTCACAAATGTGAGATCAAAAGCTTTTTAGAGTCAGCCAGTCCTTAAAAACAAGGGCCCAGTAATGGGGAGGAACTGAGGCCCTTGCCACAGAAAACAAAGCTGTGACTCAAACGCATCGCAGAGATGCTTCCTTGCTCATCCGCGTTCCTGAGTGTAATGTCTTTGGCTTGGGAATTGACTTTGAGGCTTTCCAACATAGATAAAAATAGAGCTCATAAATGCCTTCACAGGCGCTTTCCGATAAGGTGGCCTTTTAAGGGAAGACTGGGCTCCCAGCAGAAGGTCTGAGTCAAGGAACCTCTTGGATGGGTATTCAGGGTTGTCACGGGCCTCTGACCAGCCAGCCCACTGACCAGCCTGAGGCCAAATAATGGATGCAGGAAAAGGAAGGCTCTGGAGGCTTCTGTGCCTAAAGCTCCTGGAACCAAGTTCCTGAGATGAATGTTTATTTCACTCATTCATTCATGTATTCATTCCACAAGTACTTATCTGAATACCTGTGATGTGCTAGGAATGCTGCTTGGTGCCAGAAATACAATAGAGAAAAAGAAGCCAGGCATGGTGTCTCCCGTCTGTAATCCCAGCACTTTGGGAGGCCAAGGCAGGCGGATCACCTGAGGTCAGGAGTTCAAGATGGAGAAACCCCGTCTCTACTAAAAACACAACAATTAGCCAGGCGTGGTGGCACATATCTGTAATCCCAGCTACTCCGGAGGCTGAGGCAGGAGAATCGCTCGAACCCGGGAGGTGGAGGTTGCAGTGAGCTGAGATCGTGCCACTGCACTCCAGCCTGGGCAACAGAGAGAGACTCCACCTCAAAAAAAAAAAGAAAAAGAAATAAATAAGCAATAAAATAAAAAGAATAAGTCCCCAAAGAGCTTACAATTTAGTAATGAGCAGAGAGGGAAGGACTCAGGCACCCACAATCCAGGGTGACATGCAGTGGGAGGAGAAGTTTAGGAAGACCTGGCTCAGGGCTGTGAGACACTTGCACAGCTTCCTGGAGGAACAGATGGATAAGCCAGAGCCTGAAGAATCAGCAGGAAATTAACAGGGGGAAGGGGGTGGGGGCAGGGAAAGACACAAAGAAGACTGTTCTGGGAAGAGGGAACAGCATGTGCAAAAACACAGAACTTGGTTCACTCAGGGAATTGAAAGTAGATCTGTGTACGACTGGAAACTGTATTGCTAAGTGGGATAGGGGAGGGTAAGAGGGCACCTAGAGTTAAAAGCACAGGTCACTTTTAGAGAGCCTTTCACCCCTGTTAAGGAGTTTGGATTTTATTTTCCTGATGGCAGTGGGAGCCAATGAAGAGCTATATGCAAAGTGACTTGATCAGATTGTCATTTTATTTTATTTATTTGTATTTATTTGTTTATTTTGAGACGGAGTTTTGCTCTTGTTGCCCAGGCTGGAGGGCAGTGGCTCGGTCTTGGCTCACCGCAACCTCCGCCTCCCTGGTTCAAGTGGTTCTCCTGCCTCAGCCTCCCGAGTAGCTGGGAATACAGACATGCGCCACCACGCCCAGCTAATTTTTGTATTTTTAGTAGAGAAGGGATTTCTCCATGTTAGTCAGGCTGGTCTCGAACTCCCGACCTCAGGTGATCCACCCTCTTCAGCCTCCCAAAGTGTTGGGATTACAGGCGTGAGCCACTGCACCCGGCATATTTATTTACTTTGAGACAAAGTCTCGCTCTGTTGCCCAGGCTGGAGTGCAGTGATATTTGTAGTCTCGGCTCACTGCAATCTCCGCCTCCCAGGTTCAAGTGATTTTTGTGCCTCAGCCTCCCGAGTAGCTGGGATTACAGGCTGTGCCACCATGCCCAGCTAATTTTTGTATTTTTAGTGGAGATAAGGGTTCATCATTTTGGCCAGGCTGGTCTCGAACTCCTGACCTCAGGTGATCCGCTGCCTCAGCCTCCCAAAGTGCTGGGATTACAGGCTTGAGCCGCTGCGCCCAGCCGGATAGTTATTTTAGAGAGCTCACTCTGGCTGCAGGGTGGAGAATGAACTGGAGTGGGGAAGATCAGAGGCTGGGAGGCTGGTGAGGAGGCCGTTGTGATCCAGGGAAGAATTGGGGAAATGTCAGTGGAGATGGAAGGAAGTAGGCAGAATTGAGATATAACTAAAGTATGAATGTCAGAATTTGGTTATTAATTGAATGAGGGCTGAGGAATCAAGGCTACTCCCCAGTTTTCAGGCATGAGCAGCTTGGTGAGATACTAGAGGAGAGCCAGGTGTTAGATCTGCTGAATATTAGGTGCCTATGGGACATCTGACTGAAGCTATCAGGTTGGTAGTTGGGTAGGTAAGTCTGGGGCTCAAGAGGAAAGCCTGGCTCAAGACGGACTGGGAATATTCTCTAGCAGATGGATGGCAGGGGAGCTGTGAGAGTGAATGAGAGATCTCAAGGAAAGTGAAGACAGTGTGAAGAGGAGAGGAACTGAATGGAATCCGAGGAAAGCAGATTTTCAAAGGATTGCTAAAAAAAGAGCTTGTAAAGGACACAGAGAAGGAGCAGCCAGAGAAGGGGGAGGAAAACCAAGGAGAGTGGTCTTGCATTGTTGGCCTCTGCATTCATTTCCCGCATTCCCCGCCCAGAGTGCCCTGACTGTGCTTTGGGGAAATTCATTCCTCCCCTACTCTCAGGTCCTGTGGTTTGGATCCCAGGGGAAAAAGGCTGGCTCTACCTTGCCCTCCTGACCCACCTCACACTGCCCTCTTGCTCACTCTCTATCCTCCAACCACATTAATTAATTAATTTAAAAAATTTTTGTTTTTTGAGACAGGCTCTCACTCTGTTGCCCAGGCTGGAGTGCAGTGGTGTAATCACAGTTCACTGCAGCCTCGATCTCCTGGGCTCAAGCAGTCCTCCCACCTCAGCATCCCAAGTAGCTAGGAATACAGGTACGTGCCAACACACCCTGTTAATTTTTTATTTTTTTTTTATAGAGGTGGAATCTCACTATGTTGTCCAGGCTGGCCTTTAACTTCTGGCCTCAAGCAATCCTCCCGCTCCAGCCTCCCGAAGTGCTTGGATTACAGGCTTGAGCCACTGTACCTGGCCCAACCACACTAATTTTCATGGAGTTTCTAAAAAACTTCAAGCCCTCCCTGGCCTTAGATTACCTGGCTGCCTGGACTGTTTTTTTCCCCATTCCCCTTCTCCACCCACATTACCTATCAGCCTTCCAGTTATGCTTCCAACTTTTGCTTGCGTCTTCTCTGACATTCCAGGCAAGGCTAAGGCTAAGGCTTCCTGTTATATGTTTACTCATTCAGTAAGTACAGAGTACTTCCTGTCCACATGTCAGCACGTGCTGCATGCCATTTCCTTTCTTTTCTTTTTTCCTGTTGCTTCTTCTTTGCCTGGAGTGCTACCCTATAGATACCGTGTTAAGACCTCAGAACTTCTATGTTCCCCAGGTTAAGACCTCAGAACTTCTATGTCTGTAAACATATTGATCAAATCCTCAGATAAGTACACCATTCCATGCCTTTTTTTTTTTTTTTTGAGACAGAGTTTCGTTCTTGTTGCCCAGGCTGGAGTGCAATGGTGCAATCTCAGCTCACTGCAACCTCCACCTCCCGGATTCAAGCGATTCTCCAGCCTCAGCCTCCCAAAAAAACTGGGACTACAGGCATGCACCACCACGCCCGGCTAATTTTTTGTATTAAGTAGAGACAGGGTTTCACCATGTTGGTCAGGTTGGTCTTGCACTCCTGACCTCAGGTGATCCACCCGCCTCGGCCTCCCAAAATGCTAGGATTACAGACATGAGCTACTGCAATTGGCCGCAAGGCTTTTTTTTTTTTTTTTTTTTTTTTGAGACAGAGTCTGGCTCTGTTGCCCCAGTGGCAGGATCTCAGCTCACTGCAGCCTCAACTTCCCGGTCTCAAATGATCCTCCCACCTCAGCCTCCCAAGTAACTGGGACTACAGGTGCCCACCCACGCCCAGCTAATTTTTGTCTTTTTCTGTAGAGACGTGATTTTGCTATGTTACCCAGGCTGGTCTCAAACTACGCTGGATGCTGGGACATAACGGAGAGCCAGCCAGCCAGGTTACTGTCCCCATGGAGCTGACAATCCAGTAGAGGAGACAGATAATGAAAGAGTAAATTCACAAAAACAATTACAAATTGTTAGCAGTGTTGTAAAGAAAGTAAACGAAGTACCGTGATAGAAAATAACAGAAAGTTCTTATTTTGGATATGGTGGGAGGTCAGAGAAGGATATAACAATTAAGCTGAAACCTGAAGAGACAGAACCAGGCAAAAAGTATTCCAGGCGGAGACAATGGTAGCCACAAAGGCCTGGGGAGGGAAAGAGCTTGATGGGTTCTAGGCATCTGTAGATGGTCAGGGTTGCTGGAGCAAGGACAGGAAAAGAAGCAACATGAGATGTGATAGTTGAAGATGAGGCTCTGGTAGTTGGTGATACAAAGTTTGGATTTTATTCTTGGTACAAGAAAAAGGCATTCAAAGGTTTTAAGCCAGATTGCAATGTGGTCTGACTTAAATTTTAATTAGATTGCCCTGGTTGCTGAGTGAAGCATGGATTGAGAGACAAGCAGAGAATTAGGAAGACTAATTAGGACCCTCTTTCTATGGTCCAGGCAAAAGAGGATGGTGGTTAGAACTTCGGTGGGACAGAAGAGAAGTAGACAAGTGAATGGATTCATGAGATACTTTGAAACTAGAACTTAATAGGAATTCCTGAAGGATTAGGTGTGAGACATTGGGACTAGAGGAGCCAAGGATGGTGGCTAATTTCCCTCCCTCCCTCCCTCCCTTCCCTCCCTCCTCTCCTTCCCTCCCTCCCCTCCTTCCCTCCCTCCCCTCCTTCCCTCCCTCCCTCCTTCCGAGACAGAGTCTGGCTCTGTCACCCAGGCTGCAGTGTAGTGGCACGATCTCGGCTCACTGCAAGCTCCACCTCCTAGATTTACGCCATTCTCTTGCCTCAGCCTCCCAAGTAGCTGGAACTACAGGCGCCTGCCACCACACCCAGTTAATTTTTTGTATTTTTAGTAGACACGGGGTTTCACTGTGTTAGCCAGGATGGTCTCCATCTCCTGACCTTGGGATCCGCCTGCCTTGGCCTCCCAAAGTGCTGGGATTACAGGCGTGAGCCACCATGCCGGGCCTCTTTTTTTCTTTTTCTTTTCTTTTCTTTTTTTGAAATGGAGCCTCACTCTGTTGCCCAGGACTGGAGTGCAGTGGCGCAATCTCGGCTCACTTCAACCTTCACCTCCCTAGTTCAAATGATTCTCCTGCCTCAGCCTCCCTAGTAGCTGGGATTACAGGCATGCACCACCATGCCCCCCTAATTTTTTTGTATCTTTTTAAATAGAGACAGGGTTATACCATCGTGGCCAGGCTGGTCTCGAACTCCTGGCCTCAAGTGACCAGCCTGCCTCAGCCTTCCAAAATGCTGGGATTATAGGTGTGAGCCACTGTACCTGGTTGATGGTGGCTACTTTCTGAACTGAATGGGTAAAAAGACAACCAGATTTGCTTGGCTTGGCCTGTCCTGGCCCCATTTGGTCCCTCCCTCCCCCACTTCCTTGGAGCCCCCGAGGCAAGTCTTCAGAAGCCCAGAGCTTGGGAAGCAAGCACCATTTGAAAACCACTAGGAGCGCCTGTAATCCCAGCACTTTGGGAGGCCGAGGCAGGCGGATCACAAGGTCAGGAGATCGAGACCACAGTGAAACCCCGTCTCTACTAAAAATACAAAAAAATTAGCCGGGTGCGGTGGCGGGCGCCTGTAGTCCCAGCTACTCGGGAGGCTGAGGCAGAAGAATGGCGTGAACCCAGGAGGCGGAGCTTGCAGTGAGCCGAGATCGCGCCACTGCACTCCAGCCTGGGTGGCAGAGCGAGACTCTGTCTCAAAAAAAAAAAAAAGAATGGCCGGGCGCAGTGGCTCACGCCTGTAATCCCAGCACTTTGGGAGGCCGAGGCAGGTGGATCACCTGAGGTCGGGAGTTCGAGACCAGCCTGACCAACATGGAGAAACTCCGTCTCTACTAAAAATACAAAATTAGCTGGGCCTGGTGACACATGCCTATACTCCCAGCTACTAGGGAGGCTGAGGCAGGAGAATTGCTTGAATCTGGGAGGCAGAGGTTGCGGTGAGCTGAGATCGTGCCATTGCACTCCAGCCTGGGCAACAAGAGTGAAACTCCGCCTCAAAAAAAAAAAAAGAAAACCACTAGGTTGGAGAAGCTTTAAGGTCTCTTTAAGTTATAAAATTCTTTTACTCTAACCTGAAAAGTCTGTGAATAGGGACAATATCTCTATTTCTTTTGACTCACCCTGTAGTACCCTGGTAGAGCTCTGTACCTGGGGAGCACTCAGTTGACTTTTCGTTTTGGCACAGATCTTCCATAATTGAATTTTAGATTAAATTCTTTTTTTTTAAATAAGATTCTAATGTAGAGTAAACTTTCAATTGAAATCAATTCACCTTGATAAAGTAGAGCCATGGCAAGGATAATCTAAAACAGTAAAATCCAAAGTAATTCTTATTTGAGTTGATGTAGAAAAAAAATTTGTTTTTGCTAAACTAATTATCTACATTTAGGTAAATGTTATTTTCGGGCAAATGCCAACAGATGGCAGATCAATCCCATTCAGAATAAGACTAAAAAACCCACAGGAAATAATTCGTGACAGTGAATAAAATCTACTTTTGATAATATATTCTTTGTTGAAAACAAATAGTAACCTTCTAAAACTTATTTTGAAGTAATGACTTCAGATAACTTTCAGACCCGTTTTAAAGATGAATGAGATGGAGATGGACTTGTGTTGCTAGTCTAAGACATAAGTAAAAGAAAAACAGGCTCAAACCTGCCATTTCCTTTCCTTTCTTTTTTCTTATTGTTTCTTCTTTGCTTGGAGTGCCACCCTATAGATATCATGTATCCCAGCCATTTCCCAGGTTAAAACCTCAGAACTTCTATGTCTGTAAATATATATTGATCAAATCCTCAGATAAGTACACCATTCCAAGCCTTTTTTTTTTTTTTTTTTTTTTTTTTTTTTTTTTTTTTTTTTGAGACAGAGTCCTGCTCTGTCGCCACAGTGGTACAATCTCAGCTCATTGCAGCCTCGACTTCCCAGTCTCAAGTGATCCTCCCACCTCAGCCTCCAGAGTAGCTGGGATTACAGGTACCCATCATGCCCGGCTAATTTTTGTATTTTTCTGTAGTGATGGGGCTTTGCTGTGTTGCCCAGGCTGGTCTCAAACTGCTGGGCTCAAGTGATCCTCCTGCCTTGGCCTCCCGAGATGCTGGAATTACAGGCATGAGCCACTGCACCTGGCTGTTTTGTTATTGTATTTTACTTTATTTTATGAGTTGGAGTCTCAGTCTGTCAAGCAGGCTAGAGTGCAGTGTTGCAGTCCCAGCTTATTGCAGCCTCTGACTCCTGGACTCAAGCAATCCTCCTGTGCCTCAGCCTCCCAAGTAGCTGGAACTACAGGCACAAACCACGGTCCGGCTCTCTTTTGTTTTATTTAAGAGGAAAGTAAAGTAAAGGAATCCCTTTGTATGTCAAGCCCTTTTGAACAAATATGTCATGCAATGCTGCTTATTACCCTATGATGGAATGCCCCATTTCACTGATGGGATGGGGACCTAGAGGTCCAGCATCTGATCTGCTTCCTGTTTGGGATGTGTCCTCTGCTGTGGATTGCATCAGTGAGGAGGGTCACACATAACACTGCAGACACCATGGCAGGGAGACTTTTCCTTGTTACCCACCATGGTAGTCAGGACCCAAGAGGTGGACTAGGATTGGCCAACTGGGTACTTCCACCTGGAGCTGTGGGTTTGCAGCATGAGACACAGATGAAGAAAAGATTAGACATCCTTAGCAGCAGCAGCAGCAGTGGTGATGTGTTTGCTGGTGGCACGTTATGGCAGTGCCCAGCAGCTGGGCCTTCTCCCCAGACTGTCCTGCCAAAGAAGGTGGTTGTCCTTCCTCCACCAGCCATTGGTTTCCAGCTGAATTTCCAAGTTGGACTCTTTAGCTCCTGTTAATTCTTGGAGCCAGCAATATTTCTTCAGTCAATTCCAGTTCTGATTGATGTAGCCAGAGTTGATGCAGTTCTTGCAACTGGGAATTCTGGCTGATGTTTGAGGAAACAGATTCTGAGGTCAAAGAGCTCGTGCAGGGGACACAGCTAGCAAGTAACAGTGTTCTGGGTGAGAAATCTGTGCTGTTTTCTTGATTCCACACTCCCCAAAGAATTCTGAAGAAGGGCACAGAGGCAAGGAGTGACACAGTGCACAGATGAGAGTGGGACTTGAAGGCTAGCAGGTATGTAAACACTTACTCCAAAACATCCACATTCAGTGACACATTCATAAATAAGTTGAGTCTACTGTATGCCAGAGACTGTGCTGTGTTCAAATACTATTTCAACCAGGCACGGTGGCTCACGCCTGTAATCCCAGCACTCTGGGAGGCCAAGGCAGGCAGATCACCTGAGGTCAGGAGTTCGAGACCAGCCTGGCTGACATGGTGAAACCCCATCTCTACTGAGAAAACAACAACATCAGCAATGCGCCAGGTGTGGCAGCAGACGCCTTTAGTCCCAGCTACTCGGGAGACAGAGGCAGGAGAATTGCTGGAACCTGGGAGCCAGAGGTGGCAGTGAGCCGATATCGCACCACTGCACTCCAGCCTGGGCAACAGAGCAAGACTCCAACAACAACAACAACAACAAAATATTATTTCAGTTCATCCTCCCATAGTATATGATAAGGTGGGCATTATTTTGCTTATTGTTCCAGTGGAAAAACTGAGCCCTAGAGAGGTTTGTCCAACTTTATATTGCAGTAAGTGTTAGTGCTGAGTTTGAACTTGAGTCTCCAGACAAGGGGGCTGGAGCCCATTCATTAAGCCACAGCTGCCTCACTATGCAATTTCATGAATCAATCAAAATTTCTCCACTGCTAATATTTGTGAGCTCCATAGAGGCCCCAGTATAACATCATAAATGTGTTATTCTTGTTTCTTTGTGCATGTGTCCTGGGGGTATGTCATTTGTCTCTTTTCCTTTAGGCTGGGTACCTCTGGAGCACAGGACTGTGTGCCTACTAAAGATCTTCCTTCCTGTATATTCATCCCCAATGTCCATGAAGGGCTCCAACAAAGGAGCCACTGGGCCCGAGGACCAACTGCCCAACTGAAAAGCTGATCATTGACCACCCAACAGAAGAGCTGTAGAGTGAGGAAAGACTTCAGTTTCTTACAGCACTTACAACCAGAATGGGAGTCTGTACTCATTTTCTGTTCAGTCCTGCCTGCCTCCACCTCCTCTAGAACTTCAAGGAAACCACATCTTTGCTTGCTGGACTGTAAAATGGAGCTGAAGATCCTCGTTGGCATAATAAATAAACACCAGGCAACTCAGAGTCTCTGGGGAAGATACCACACCCAGACCTGGCTCATGACAGCCAAGGAACACTTTGTTGTCTGTGTTTTGGATTAAGAAAGTGAGTTCTGCATGTTGCTTACCATCACAAGGAGCAGTGAACTGAATTGGTGCCATTGTAAGCTTGATTGTTGTTGCATAGATAAAAGCCTCATTAAGTCCCTCAGGAGGAGACAAGAATTTTATTTTGAGGAAAGAAGAACAAGAAGCGCTTCTTGCTTGTTGTCATTACAGCAACAAAACATTAAATGGAGGAAATAATTAAATAACTACACTTTTTTTTTTTTTTGTTACCCAAACCTCGTCAAGAGGCTGGGTGAGTTTTTAATTAGTGCTGCATTTTCAATAAATCCGTATCTGTATGTGGTGCCGATTCTTTCCTGGATAAGGGAAAGATAATAATGAGAATCCTATTTTTCAGTCCCACACTAAAGGGATGCCTGGTATATTTAATCATGCTGTAGAAATCCTGGCAGCTTTCTCTGAGCCCAGCCTCTGCTCTAATTACATTTCTAGATTTTAGTAAATTGAAAGGGAAAATGTAGGAACAAAATAATTAAAACCGAAGAGGAAGTGCATATTAAAAAGGAGAAGCTGTTTAAAATTCTTCCACACAGTGCTTCCAAGGACATCTACAATCGTTTAATCAGTTCCACACCAAATCAAAGTCCTTTGTACAGAGGCTGATAGGATCACATCTCAGGTGGGAGGCATGGTCCCCACAGTATAATAGGAGCTTCATTGCACCAGGCTACAGATGGGATAAGACCTCTCATATCCTTCCAGATCACTGGGGATTCAGGCCCAGCTTGGACAAGCTGTTGGCACAGACTCACTTTCCCCGAGGAGTCCCCTTCCAGGTCCTGGATAGAGTCTGGCGAAGCTGTTACAATTAGCTCCAAATGTGAGGGAGCTACAGTAGGTTGTCCATGCATCCAGTTTCCTTTTCCCGCACCCTGTTCCCCACTTCCATGCTCCTTCCTGCAAAGAGTACCCCTTTTCTTTTTTCTCTGCTTTTGTGTGAACTCTGAAGTCAAGAGAATAGCTAATTGAGCAACCTCAGTGACACCAGGAACCAGTTACTTGTTACTGGTTACTGGATTATTTCTAGGGCATTCTGAATTTTCACAGGGACCAAAAACCTTGCTGGCTTCAGCTAAAGGAATCATGTTTGTTGATAACAATAAGTTAAATCTCTCTCTTTTTTTTTTTTTTTTTTTTTTGAGGCAGTCTTGCTATGTCATCCAGGCTGGCGTGCAGTGGCATGATCTTTGCTTACTGCAACCTCTGCCTCCCAGATTCAAGTGATTCTCCTATCTCAGCCTCCTGAGTAGCTGGGATTACAGGTGTGTGCCACGATGCTGGGCTAATTTTCGTATTTTTAGTAGAGACAGGGTTTCACCATGTTGGCCAGGCTGGTCTCGAACTCCTGACCTCAAGTGATGCGCCCGCCTTGGCCTCCCAAAGTGCTGTCACCGCACCCGACTGATAAGTGAAATCTAACTGGAAAGTTTCAAGCATCTGCCTAATAGGTGACACAGGCTCTTTTTGTTTTGCAGTGGGGCAGGTATAGTCATTGTAGAATTTAGGATCTACATTTCTTGATCATTCTGACTGAAAAATCAGTTGTGTAAACTCTAGGAGTCTGGAATGTTTTGTCCGTGATTCCTAGGAAATTTTAAACTGTGAGATTGTACGGCTTGCTTCTGTATTTGAAAGTGGAAGACAGCCTGGCACTGTCAGGGGCTTTTTTTTTTCCCCCAAACCCCTGGGGTTTTGCTCATGGGCTCCCAGACTTCCCGACTGAACAGACTCACCAGCCACCTGGCACCAGGATGCATGTGGCAGGAGACAGTGAGCACTGTCTCCTAGAGACAGTCACATAGGCCTGGGAGACAGCAGGGCTCCCGGAAGCTGTTCCCAAAGCAGGGCCCACACTGTCACCTCCCGATCTACAGGTTCATTGGGTTGCTCTCGTATCCAATGCTATGTGTGCGTGCGTGCGTGCGTGCGTGTGTGTGTAATGATACCATTCCAGCAAGAAAGAGGGAAAATGACCACTCTGGATTATTTGGCTTCATTCAGTAAGAATATTAAAAACTTTTTCTTGCCGGGCGCGGTGGCTCAAGCCTGTAATCCCAGCACTTTGGGAGGCTGAGACGGGCGGATCACGAGGTCAGGAGATCGAGACCATCCTGGCTAACACGGTGAAACCGCCGTCTCTACTAAAAAACACACAAAAACTAGCCAGGCGATGTGGCGGGCGCCTGTAGTCCCAGCTACTTGGGAGGCTGAGGCAGGAGAATGGCGTAAACCTGGGAGGCGGAGCTTGCAGTGAGCTGAGATCCAGCCACTGCACTCCAGCCTGGGTGGCAGAGCGAGACTCCGTCTCAAAAAAAAAAAAAAAACTTTTTCTTTTTTTTTCTTTTTCTTTTCTTTTTTTTTTTTTTTTTACAGACAGGATATCACTTTGTTGCTCAGC
This sequence comes from Rhinopithecus roxellana, assembly GCF_007565055.1. NCBI lineage: Eukaryota > Metazoa > Chordata > Mammalia > Primates > Cercopithecidae > Rhinopithecus > Rhinopithecus roxellana. Next base: position 6,633,512 of record NC_044567.1, on the reverse strand, counting down.
ACAGTGGCATGATCATGGCTTACTGCAGTCTTGAACTCCTAGACTCAACTGATGTGATACTCCTACCCGAGCCTCCCAAAGTACTGGGATTACAGACACAACGTAGTAATAATTTTTTTTTTAAGACAAGGTATTACTCTGTTGCCCACTTTGGAGTGCAGTGGCACAATCAGCTCACTGTAACCTTAAAGTCCTGGGCTTGAGGGATCCTCCTGCCTCAGCCTCCTGAGTAGCTGGGACTACAGGCAGGTACCACCACACTTGGCTAATTTTTTTGTAGAACGGAATCTTGCTTTGTTGCTCGGGCTGGTTTCCAACTCCTGGGCTCAAGGGATCCTCCCACCTCAGCCTCCCAAAGTGTTGGGATTACAGGCGTGAGCCAGTGTGCCCAGCTCAAGAATAATTTTTTAAAAGTCTGAGCTAAAAGAATCATAACAACTAATACACAACACTAACATTATTACTCTAACGCCGAGACAACTTTTTTTCTCCAAGGGCCAAGGTGATCTGAGGCCTTTTCTTTTACTCAACTCAGGAATCACTTATGGCCCATTGGGGCTAAAATGTGAAGCCGACAGGGAACTCAGGTGTCCAAGGCAACAAATTGTCACTGAATTAGCTTCCTTTTATTGATTGATTGATTGATTGAGATGGAGTCTCCCTCTGTCGCTCAGGCTGGAGTGCAGTGGTGTGATCTTGGCTGACTCTAAGCTCAGCCTCCTGGATTCATGCTATTCTCCTGCCTCAACCTCCCGAGTAGCTGGGACTACAGGTGCCCACCACCACGCCCGGCTAATTTTTTGTATTTTTAGTAGAGACAGGGTTTCACCGTGTTAGCCAAGATGGTCTCAATCTCCTGACCTTGTGATCTGCCCCCCTTGGCCTCCCAAAGTGCTGGGATTACAGGCGTGAGCCACTGCGCCTGGCCACACCTGGCTAATTTTTATATTTTTAGTAGAGATGGGGTTTTGCCATGTTGGCCAGGCTGGTCTCGAACTCCTGACCTCAAGTGATCCACCCACCTCGGCCTCCCAAAGTGCTAGGATTACAGGCGTGAGCCAGCATGCCTAGATCACCTGTATCTCCTACCTTTCCCTGAAAGGATAGTCCTTGTTTTTGTTTCTAAGTGCTAAATTTTGAGTTACCTAAAAGGGTCTCTAGCATCATCATAAAGTCCAAAAAATATTTTACTAACAGGGCTGGCTTTTAAAAAATGAGTTAATACATATAACAGTGGTTGGTACTCCATAAACTGCTTGCAGACCTAAATGGCTGTTGTGAAATGCCTCTAATTGTTACGCTGCCCACTCCCACCCTTGGCTTGCTACGCCTCTATTTGGTCCTCGCACCTCGGCGCGGCCTCCCACGCCCCGCACGCGACCCCCTCCAAGTTCCCGCCTCTTTTTACTCAGGCCCCTCCTTCCACTCATATCCCCGGGCCCGGGCTTGGCCCCGAGACGCATGCGCACTAGGGAAGATAGGCGGAGTCTTAAGGACGAGGGAGGAGGAGCAGGGAAACCCAGGGAGGGGAGGGGAAGAGAAGGGAGTGAAGGGGAGGAGGCCGCGCGGGGTGGGGCCCGGCGGTACGCGCTGGCTGCGTCGACGTGCTGACGCCATGACGCCCCGGCCGGTGTGTGTCGGTGTGTGTGTGTGAGTGTGCGCGCTCCGAGTGTGTGTGTATTTGTGTATCGGCGGTCCCGCAGGTCCCGGATGTTGCGGACAGTATGAGGCGAGCGCAGGGGGACGGGGACCAGCAGCTGTCGCCGCCGCTCTCAGGTGAGTGGGGGGAGGAGAGTCGAGGGAGGGGGTTGTCCTGTCGGAGTGGGGGGGCACCTCCCTGAAGAGGTGACTGACCCCCACTGCCCCCCCACCCCCCAGCACACACATATACTCTCCTCAGTCCCATTTCCTACACCCGATTTACGTGGCCTGCGAATGCCAAAGCCGAATCAGCCGTCCCTTCTCCCTATCTCAAGCATTCAGGAGACACAAACGCGCCCCCTGCCTTCAGCGCCCCCCCATCATTTCCCAGCCCCATCCCCCTTGCCAAATAGTGAGCTGTCGCCTGCGGCGAGATGGGTGACTGCGCATGCGCGAGTGTGAACGCGCTCGGGGTGCTTCTTAGCTGCCCCCGGGGCGCATGCGCATCGTGGTGTTGCAGGGACCTGCGGGATAAAGAGCCGGTGGAGCACGAGTCCGCCTTCTTCCCAGGCTGTGGGCTAGACATGCTGCCAGATAATGAGCCTGTTGCTCCTGCCCAAAAGGGAGAATTTAAATTATGTGAAAGACTTACGGACAAAGCACTATTCTCATCTGGTGTTGCCCTAGAGACTCCCAGGCTACAAACGCGTCCCAGAGCCAGCGTGTCCCACACTGACCCTTCTTTTGAAACTGTCACTGCATCTTCTAGTTGTAGGATTACTTTTCCATTTCTATACTCCATCGTCGTGCTTGTACCTTTTAGTACCAACTTACCCTAAATTTAGGAGTAGGTGCTCCATTCCATCACTTGTCCTGGCAGGGGATTTTGGAAGCTTTGCTAAAGAAGACTAAGGGTCATAAAAGAAACTAAGGCATTTCATTTTAGTAAAATTCTTGATTCTCAGAACTAGATAAGACAGAGATAAAGGACACACTCAGTATAAAGCTTAGGGTCCTAACTATAAATCAAGACATCAGGAATCTCACCTACCAGCCCTCTTACTTTGTGTGACCTATGTGCCTTTTTATTTAATCTTCCTTAGCACTTTTAATTTTATCTGTACCTTATTGGTGCTCTGTGACGTGAAAACAAAGGCAATCTGAAACTGTTGGTGGACAATAACTTATTCAGTGGAGGTTTTAAGTAATGTGATGTTTCTTTCACGTTGGCAGATAACAAAAAGAAATGTAAATAACGAACTCTGAAGAACAATAGTATTTCAGTGGTCTAGGACCTGGGTTTTCAGTTGGCGATTTTATGTGACCCTGTTTTGGGATACTTTGCTGCTGCTTACCTCTGCCATCAAAACAGAGAGAAGAAAAGATAAGCTCTTAATAGCAAAAGGTTTTCTAGATAACATTGAAATGAATAGCTAAATTGTTGTGGGGAGGGGAGTGCGAAAGGAGGGGCATTTTTTGTGTTTTTCAGTTCTCCTTGCCAATCCTAGTCTCCTAGCTGGATAACTGGGAAGGGACCTTACTTTCAATTCTCTTTAGTTTGTATTCTTTGATGTTCTTCTCTCAAGGCTTTTTTGGCTGCCTCCAAAACCGTTTGTTCTTGGGCCTTAAAGTATATGTATTTTTCACTTCCCCTTTTAACCCTGGCCCTTACAGGGTTCAGCTGTCTTTTGTGCTGTTTCCTTTTGCCATGGTTACAGTTAGAACCAAGAGATGACACACAGGGAGCAGAGGAATTTGGGGTGCATATATCTTCCTGGGAAAGAGCTGGAAACTCATCTTTTTTTCCTTTTTTCCTTTTTTTCCTGAGGAGTAGAAGTTATTGTAAGACTACCCCACACTTAGGGTTGGGGCAGTTGGTATCCATTTGGTACTTTGTTGATCTCTCCTTTTAGAGCTCTTCATAGGAGCTAATTTGGTATTTGGAGATGTTTACTGTTCCCTATGTCCATACTTAGGATAGGATAGGTTCTGGTAATATCTAGAAGTGAAACTATTGTAGTAAGTGTCCATCTTTCTTCTCAGTAGGTTTCAGCCATTAGGATGCTTCAGTTTTTTCTTTTTTCCTCTTTTTTTTTTTTTTTTTTTTTTGAGATGAAGTCTTGTTCTGTCACCCAGGCTGGAGTGCAGTGGTGTGATCTCGGCTCACTGCAGCCTTCGCCTCCTGGGTTCAAGTGATTCTCCTGCCTCAGCCTCCTGAGTAGCTGGGATTACAGATGAGTGCCACCATGCCTGGCTAATTTTTGTACTTTTTGTAGAGACGAGGTTTTGCCATGTTGGCCAAGCTGGTCTCAAACTCCTGACCTCAAGTGATCCACCCCCGCCTTGGCCTCCCAAAGTGCTGGATTACAGGTGCGAGCCACCGCGCCGGGCCTGATTTTTTCTAGAAACATTTTGTCTAGTTGAATTCACCGAAGCCTCATTTAAAATTTTGATGGCATGCAATGCTTTTAAATTAAGATGAATATTGTTAAATAATTCGTACTGGTGCAGAGCCTTTTTTAAAAAAATCACTCTTTAAAATGGGAAACACATGTACATACATATGAAACAAAATTCAAAAGGTACACAGAGAGTGAAGTCTTTCTTTTCTTACCATCGTCTTTATCCATGAGTTCCCTTTCCCAAAGGCAGCAATCTTGTTTATTCATCCAGAGACAGTATATCCTTTTACAAGCATATACACCTATATATCTTCACATTTTTTGTTTTTGTTTGTTTTATGCAATAAGACACTATGCTTATTTTGCACTTCGCTTTTCTCTATTTATCTTGGTGATCATTCCATGTAGTAAATACAGTCCCTCTTCCTTTTTGAAAGATGGCAGATAATTCCATTGTGTAGATGTACCATCATTCAGCCAACACTTACTGGACATTTAGGTTGTTTCCAGTGATACAGTTAATTCCTTGTATGTACTTATTATGTGTACATGAGTGTCTGTTGGTTTAAATTCCTAGTGGACGTGCTGGATCAATGGGTGTGCATTTGTAGTGTTGTTAGATATTACTAAATGCTTTCCACAGAGGTTGTATGAATTTATATTCCTGCCAGCAGTGTGAGTCTGCCTGTTTTCTCACCAACACTATTATCAAAATTTTTGATATTTGTGCCGTCTTTTATCTAAGATTTTAAAGTTCATTATGTAGTTTGTTAAGCTTCACTGCACTGAAGAGTTATGTATAAATACCTCACTGTTTTGCACATTGGGGAGGGGTCATGGAGGATTTTGTTTGAAAAATAATGTCATGAGAATAAAGTCATATGTCTGGATAATAGCAAATCCATGACAATGCTAGGAAGACATAAAAAAACCTATATTCCAGTTTCTTCCTTTAACTCCTAGATGCTAGTTTCTCTGTAATTCTGTAAGCCTGTAAATGATTTATGATCTCCTTTTGATAACTGTAACTTTAAATTGTTCATCCAAGTGAACTGCTCTTATTCTGGTGAGAAATTGAAAAGCTAATCTAGTTAGTTGAGGTCTGCCGTCTTGGTACAGAATACTGGTACTAGCATTTTTTAAGTCTGCTGATTGCAGAATACTTCACTATGAGCTTCAAAGAAGTAGAAAAGAATTAAATATGTCTGTGCCTGAAGAGAGCTTACAGTCTTGTTGGAAAACCTAGAAGAAATGGATAACTTTCTGGACACATGTAGTCTACCAAGATTGAACCATGAAGAAATAGAAAACCTGAACTGATCAATAATAGTGAGTATCAAGATTGAAGCAGTAATAAAAAGTCTCCCATCAAAGAAAAAGCCCAGGACCTGACAGCTTCATCGCTGAATTCTACCAAACATTTAAAGAAGAACTAATACCAGTTCTACTCAAACTATTCTAAAAAGTTGAAGAGAAGGGAATACTTCTTAAACTCATTCTGAGGCCAGTCTTACCCTGATGCCAAAACCAGAGATGTAATCTTTTTATTTATTTATTTATTATTATTATTATTTTTTTTGAGACTGAGTTTCGCTCTTGTTGCCCAGACTGGAGTACAGTGGCGCAATCTTGACTCACCGCAACCTCCCGCCTTCCTGGTTCAAGCTATTCTCCTGCCTCAGCCTTCCTGAGTAGCTGGGATTACAGGCATGCAACACCATGCCTGGCTAATTTTGTATTTTTAGTAGAGACGGGATTTCTCCATGTTGGTCAGGCTGGTCTCGAACTCCCGACCTCAGATGATCCGCCCACCTCGGCCTCCCAAAGTGCTGGGATTACAAGCTTGAGCCACCACGCCTGGCCCAAAGACATAATCTTGTTGTAAAGCCACACCTACTGAATATAGGAAATAATAAGAGAACAATTAGAAAACAAAACTGTAACAGTAATACACTATGTTCCATGCTGAGAGGACCTTGTGAAGACATGATTAAGGGTTAGAGGAGAGTTCATTTGGGAGGCCTTCCTGGAGGAAGTGCATTTGGAGCCCTTTTTTTTTTTTTCTATAATGGTTTAAGTGAAAAATTTTAGACATACAAAAAAATGGAAAGAATAGTACAGTTAACATCTTTATATATATCACTTAGATTCAACAGTTGTTCACATTTTGCTATATTTACTTTATGTATATGCACATATATTTAAATATATACATTTTTGTATTGCAAACATCAGGACACTTTACCCTAAAATACTTTAGATGTATCTTCTTAAAGCTTATAATACTTGTCACAGTTAAGGCAATTAACAGTAATTCTCTAATACCATCTAATATCCAATTCATGTTCAGATTTGCTCAGTTATCTTGAAGATGACACTTCTTTTTTTCCTCCAAACATGTCTTTTTAGTCTCTTTAAATCGAGAACAGTTTAGAAGCCACATGATACTGGTTTTTTTTTTTTTTTCTGAGATGAAGTTTCACTGTCGCCTAGGCTGGAGTGCAGTGGCGCGATCTTGGCTCACTGCAACCTTTGCCTCCAGGGTTCAAGCAATCCTCCTGCCTCAGCCTCCTGAGGAGCTGGGATTACAGGTGCCCACCACCATGTGGACCTGGCTAAGTTTTGCATTTTTAGTAGACACGGGGTGTCACCATGTTGGCCAGGCCAGTCTCAAACTCCTGAATTCACGTGATCCGCCTGCCTCAGCCTCCCAAAGTGCTGGGATTACAAGTGTGAGCCACCATGCCTGGCCTCATGATACTGGTTTTTAAAGAGCCTGAGCTGTTTGTCTTGTAGAATATATCACTTCTGGAATTTTCTGGTTATTTCCTCATAGTTTCATAAACAGATATTGAGTTCTAAAGGTCTGATTAGATTATCGTTAAACATTTTTTATGAGACTACTTTGTACGTGTTTCTCTGCTCCTCACTGCATCATAGGAGGAGAAACATGATGTCATCATACTGTCCCACTATTAATGATGCTGAGTTTGTTTCATCATTTAAGGTGATAAATACCAGACTCCTTTGTTGTAAAGACATTTTTGCCCCTTTATAATTAGTAAGTTATCTGTGGAGTGGTGCTACTTTGGCATTGTACTATTACACTTCTCCAGCAACATTTCACCTCATTATGATGATCTTTGTGTAAATCAGTTAATTCATTGGTTTTTGGAAATAGTGATTTTTCTGAGTCTGTCATTTCTTTTACACTGATTAGCTTTCAATCTTCTGTAAGGATTTTCCTCACCAGTTGGGAATAAATTATAATTCTTTTTTGTTTTTTGTTTTTTTTGAGATGGAGTCTCAAAAAAATTGAAATTGTGTGTTGAAATCGTGTGTTTCTTGCTCTGTCTCCCAGGCTGGAGTGCAGTGGAGTGATCATGGCTCACTGCAACCTCTGCCTCCTGGGTTCAAGTGATTCTTGTGCCTCAACCTCCCAATTAGCTGGGATTACAGGTGCCCGCCACCACACTCGGCTAATTTTTTGTATTTTTAGTAGAGACAAGGTTTCACTGTGTTGGCCAGGATGGTCCCAATCTCCTGACCTTGTGATCCGCCTGCCTTGGCCTCCCAAAGTGCTGAGATTACAGGTGTGAGTCACCATGCTCAGCCAATTTTTGTATTTTTAATAGAAATGGGGTTTCACCATATTGGCCAGGCTGGCCTCGAACTCCTGACCTCAAGTGATCAGATTTTGGGAATCCCATTCCCAAAGTCTTGGGATTACAGGCATGAGCCACCGTGCCTGGCATAAATTATAGTTCCTACTAAAAAATTGGGATAAATTCTTAAATTTTTTTCTTTAACACTTTTCTGAGTAAGGAAATGGTATAGTATCATCTCTAATAGTGGTAAATGAGTTTTTCACTCTCATTGTTTTAGTGTCATGGATTTTAGTTTATTCTATGTTTTACCAACATTTACATTCTTTCTGATGCTCACACTGTTCCGTATTTGGCCTGTGGGAGCCCTTTAAGCTTGGGCTATGAGTGCTTCCTTGCTTTCTGTCACAAGAAGTTCCTAGCTCACTTTGTATTTTTCCTTTCCTAGATGCAGAACCCTTACCCTTACCTTTATGTATATGACTTTTTTTTCCCTTTCAGTAAATTATGAGGTTGGTGCAAAAGTAATTGTGGTTTTGTCATTCATGGTACAAACCGCAATTACTTTTGCACCAACCTAATAGATTATTTGTCTACCATATGCAGCTTCTGGAACCAAAATCTAAAAACTAAAGGTGCTTTAATTTTAACCCGATGTACTTAGTGTTTGACTCACTTCTGTGTCACTGGCATTGCTGGATTCTGGATGTTAGAACTCACAGCTTCCCTGACTTGAATATTCTTCGTGAAAGGCAGTATCTGAAGAGAGCATTGACTACCCCCTTGTCCCCACCTCTCATGAGCAAACTTGTTTTTTTCTAAGATGAAAGGCACACAGAATAAAATTTAGAGGTTGAAATTGTGTGTTTCTAAGCTTTGGGATGTGGCGGTTTTATTATTATATAAAAACATCTGTGCGTCTGTGCCCAAGTATGTCTTCCCTTTTCCTCATCTCTACACAGAGTGTTATGTAAGATTATGCTGTAATCGCATTTTTTAAATTATCACTAGATTTTCATCATAAAAAAGAAGTGAGGCTAATTGTTCTTAATTAGGGAAAAATTTCAGATAGGCCATAAACTCTGATATCTAGCTGTCTTAACTCAGGGTCTGGAACAGTGCCGAATCCTGTGGCTTTCTGTCATGTACTGTAGACTCAGGAGGAAAGTCAGGGCAGCCACCATGTTTTGTGAAAATTCATCACACTAATAAAGGTTAATACAAATGAAAGATACAGCAGAACTGCATTCTAAAGTGGGTTTCGGGGTAGACTAATTCCTGTCTTAGCAAAAAATGTTTTGTTAGACTTCTACAATGTAGTGGTATTTGAGTAATCTTACTGATTTCAGGTTACTGAAAGCCAGACAATAACAGTAGTCTGATATTTATGTGAAATTCATATTTCAGTTGCTTTTTACCATTTTGTCATATTTACAAGGTTATTCTCAACCTGGTTTCATAACAATACTGGTCCCAAATTAAATCCTGCTTGTATATTCAGGGAAGCACACCTGTTTCTTGTGTTTGTTTTCAGGCATAGTGAATCTCTCTGAAAGGCTATTCTGACACATTTGCCAATAAGACCTAGTAGCCACTTTTATTTTTGTTTTTGAAAAGCTCCCATTACAGGAAAAAGAAATTCTAAAGTACACATTCTTGAGGAAATGCTTGGGCTGTCATTCTTCCAACTATGGTCATGTTTTAATAGAACTAGCAAGGAGTTGCCTAGGTACTCTATGACAGAGTTGGTCATGCAGCTTTGGGAGAGCTGGATATAGACCTTAGGGAATTAACCATTCAGACAGCAACACCTTCCTTTTTTTTTTTTTTTTTTTTTGAGACAGAGGCTCGCTCTGTCGCCCAGGCTGGAGTGCAGTGGCGCGATCTCGGCTTACTGCAAGCTCCGCCTCCCAGGTTCATGCCATTCTCCTGCCTTAGCCTCCCAAGTAGCTGGGACTACAGGCGCCCGCCACCTCGCCCAGCTAGTTTTTTTGTAATTTTTAGTAGAGACGGGGTTTCACTGTGTTGGCCAGGATGGTCTCGATCTTCTGACCTTGTGATCCACCCGTCTGGGCCTCCCAAAGTGCTGGGATTACAGGCTTGAGCCACCACGCCCGGCCAGCAACACCTTCTTGACCATGAAGACCTTTATTCCTGACTTTTGATTTTCTAAAAAGCTGTTAGTGTAAATCTCCTTGCCATGTCAGTAGTTCTTTGAAAGCCTCTAATCTCCCCTATCTATATATCTATTTATTTGTAACAGGAAAAATGTATGTGTGATCATTCATCTCAAACTGAGATTTATATATTCCTTTACTTGATATTTGGAAACAGATAACCATGTAGAAATTTGCTATAAATAAAAATGACAGTTTTTCGGTGAACATCTTTTATGCTGTCTTAATTTTTTTTTTTTTTTTTTTTTTTGAGACGGAGTCTTGCTCTATCGCTAGGCTGGAGTGCAGTGGTGTTATCTTGGCTCACTGCAACCTCCGCCTCCCGGGTCCAAGCGATTCTCCTGCCTAAGCCTCCCGAGTAGCTAGGACTACAGGCGCACACCACCATGCCTAGCTAATTTTTGTATTTTTAGTAGAGACAGGGTTTCACCGTGTTGGCTGGGATGGTCTCCATCTCCTGACCTAGTGATCCGCCCACCTCAGCCTCCCAAAGTGCTGGGATTACAGTTGTGACCCACTGCGCCTGGTCTTAATTTTTTAATTATAAAAGATCTTAGATTGGGCATGGTGTTTCATGCCTGTAATCCCAGGACTTTGGGAGGCTGAGACAGGCAGATCACCTGAGGTCAGGAGTTCGAGACCAGCCCGGCCAACATAGTGAAACCCTATCTCTACTAAAAATGCAAAAATTATCCAGGCATGGTGGTGAGCACCTGTAGTCCCAGCTACTTGAGAGACTGAGGCAGGAGAATCACTTGAACCCGGGAGGAGGTGGAGGTTGCAGTGAGCTGAGATTGTGCCACTGCATTCCAACCTGGGCGACAGAGTAAGACTCATCTCAAAATCTCAAAAAAAAAAACCAAAACATATGTATGTAAATATATATGTGTATATATGTAAATGTATGTGTATATCTTAAACATATAGAAAATATAAAGAATAATACCATGCATATACTTATCACCCAGCTTTATAAAATCTTAACATTTTATTATATTTGCCCCCAGATGCTTTTTCTAGTAAATAAAACATTAATGAAATAGCAAAACCTTAGTGTATTCCTGTTCTCTTCTTGCCTCCCTCCTTAGAGGTAACACCTATCCTGAATTTGGTGTTTATTATGTTCTAACTGTGCTATAATCCAATATGTACTATATACTCCAATCTATACCATTCTTTACCTTAATATTTTTGCTTAGTATGGATTTTTGAGATTTATTTATGTTGATACATGTAACTTGAGTTCATTTTAACTGCTGTTTAGTATTTGGTTGTAAGAATATGCTGTACCACCATTTATCCGTTTCCTGTTTAATAAACATAAGGTATTTCCAGTTTTTTATTATTACACATAATAAACAATCTCTTATTTTTATTGTGGTAAAAACCTTAATGTTAAATTTACCACCTTAACCATTTTAAGTATACAGTTAGTAGTGTTTAGTATAGTCACATTGTTGTGCAACAGATCTCTTGAACTTTTTTGTCTTGCAATACGGAAACTCTGTACTCACTAAACAACTTCTTGTTTCCTCCCTCCCCCAGGCTCTGAGAACCACCCTTTTACTTTCTGTCTCTAGGAATTTCACTACTCTGGTGTAAGTGTAAGTGGAATCCTACAGAGTTTGTCTATTTTGTGACTGGCTTGTTTCGCTTAGCCCAGTGTCCTCAAGGTTCATCCATGTTGTGGCATGTGCTAGGATTTCCTTTTTTTAAAGGCTGAATAATATTCCATTCCAGATTTTGCTTATCGCTTTATCTGTTGATAGACATTTGTGTTGTTTTTACCTTTTGGCTATTGGGAGTAATGCTGATACTGATACTGATGCATGAGTGTACAAACATCTTTTCAAGACCCTGCTTTCATTTCTCTTGGGTATATGCCCAGAAGTGGAATTGTGGATCATGTAATTCTATTTCTGATTTTTTGAGGAAACTTCATACTGTTTTTCATAGTGGCTGAACAATTTTGTATTGCCACCAACAGTTCACAAAGGTGCCAACCTCTCTGCAGCCTAACACTTTTTCTTTTTCTTCTCTTCTTTTCTTTCCTTTTTTCTTTCTGTTTTTGAGATGGAGTCTTACTCTGTCGCCCAGGCTGGAATGCAGTGGTGTGATCTCGGTGCACTACAGCCTCCACTTCCTGGGTTCAAGCGATTCTCCTGCCTCAGCCTCCCAAGTAGCTGAGATTACAGGCGTGCACCACCATGCCCAGCTAATTTTTGTATTTTAGTAGAGACAGAGTTTTACCATGTTGACCAGGCTGGTCTCGAACTCCTTACCTCAAGTGATCCGCCTGCCTCGGCCTCCCAGAGTGCTGGGATTACAGGCGTGAGCCACCGCACCCGGCTTTTTTTTTTTTTTTTTAAGGCTTTGGATATCCCTTTTAGGGCAATACTTACTTTGTTTTAAAAAATTTTTTTTTTTTTTTTGGTAATAGTAGCCATTCTAATGGGTGTGTTTTAATTTGGTTGTTTTTGTTTTTGTTTTTAGACTGCATTTTGCTCTTGTCACCTAGGCTAAAATGCAATGACATGATTTTGGCTCACTGCAACCTCTGCCTCCCAGGTTCAAGCGATTCTCCTGCCTCAGCGTCCCGAGTAGCTGGGATTACAGGCACGTGCCACCATGCCTGGCTAATTTTTGTATTTTTAGTAGAGATGGTGTTTCACCATGTTAGCCAGGCTAGTCTCGAACTCCTGACCTCAGGTTATCCACCCACCTTGGCATCTGAAAGTACTGGGATTATAGGCGTGAGCCAGCACGCACAGCCCTTTAATTTGTTTTTAAACTTAATTTTATCTTTTATCAAACTGAGTTTTAGATTTTTTTTTTTTTTTTTGAGAAGGAATCTTGCTCTGTCACCCAGGCTGGAGTGCAGTGGTGCCATCTTGGCTCAGTGCCACCTCTGCCTGCCAGGTTTAATGATTCTCCTGCCTCAGCCTCTCAAGTAGCTGGGATTACAGGTGCCTGCCACCACACCTGGCTAGTTTTTTTATTTTTAGTAGAAACGTGGTTTTACATTGTTGTCCAGGCTGGACTCAAACTCCTGACCTCAAGTGATCCACTTGCCTCGGCCTTTCACAATACTGGGATTACAGACGTGAGCCACTGTGTCCGGCCTTGAGTTTTAGATTTTCATGCAATCAGATTTATTATATTGTTCCTATATGGTTTTGTGTGTGTGTGTGTGTGTCTCTTCATGATGGAATCCTCCCCTATATGGAGGTAATGGTTTCATCTTATCTTTTCTTCTAAAAGTTGTTAAAGTGTGCTTTTTACCTTTAGGTCTCTAATCCACCTGGAATTTATTTTGATGTTTCATGTGAAGTACAGATCATATTTTTTTTCATAAAGATAACCCTGAAGTATGGATCCAGTTTTGTTTCCATAAGGATAGTCTAGTGGCCGAGCATCCTTTATTGAATAGTCCATCTGTTCCCTACAACTTCATAATGCCACTAATATGTTTCCATATATATGAGAGTTTGTATCTGTATTTTCTCTATTCCATACCGTTGGTCTGTTGGCCTATCTTGTACTGGTACTGCACTGCCTTAATTCTCATAGGTTTATAATAATTGTTTATATTTGATAGGGCAAGTCTCACTCCCTTGTTCTTTATTTTTCAGGCTTTCTGTCATATTGGTATTTTTTATTTATTTATTTACTTTTGAGACGGAGTCTTGCCCTGTCACCCAGGTGGAGTGTAGTGGCTCTATCTCGGCTCACTGCAACCTCTGCCTCCTGGGTTCAGGCAATTCTCCTGCCTCAGCTTCCTGAGTAGCTGGGACTAGAGGTGTGCACCACCATGCCAGGCTAATTTTTATTAATTTATTAGAGATGCGGTTTCAGCATGTTGGCCAAGCTGGTCTTGAACTCCTAACCTCAGGTGATCCACCTGCCTCAGTCTCCTAGAGTGCTAAGATTACAGGCATAAGCCATCGCGCCTGGCCAAATTGGTGTGTATGTATGTGTATATGTGTGTGTGTGTGTCTGTATTTTTTTTTTTTTTTTTTTTTTTGAGACAGTCTTGCTGTCGCCAGGCTGGAGTGCAGTAGCACCATCTCGGCTCACTGCAAGCTCCGCCTCCTGGGCTCACACCATTCTCCTGCCTCAGCCTCCCCAGTAGCTGGGACTACAGGTGCCTGCCACCATGCCCGGCTAATTTTTTGGTATTTTTAGTAGAGATGGGGTTTCATTGTGTTAGCCAGGGTAGTCTCTATCTCCTGACCTTGTGATCCGCCCGCCTGGGCCTCCCAAAGTGCTGGGATTACAGGTATGAGCCACTGCACCCAGCCCCAAATTGACATATTTTAATGAAGCTATTTGTTGTCCAATATATACTCACATGATGTATAATGGACTTTTCCTAAAGAAGAGAAAAATTACACCTTCCTTACCTAGTAACTTATCACTTGTTTTGAATGAGCCTGCAATTTCCATTCAACTTTTAGTTTTGTTGGAGTGATTTTATATAGGGATATCTTCAAATGGAAGGGAACCTTATTGTAATTTGGTGTCTTGTATAAGGACTGGGTAAAAGCATTGAAGTTTTATGGTGTCAAGGCTTCCTTGATCATAAGGAAATTAAACGTATTCAAAACAGTTCATATAAAAGAGTTTCTGATGTCACATGCAGGGTTGAAAAAAACATAAACTGGGGGAGATTTATCTGAAGGAAAAAGGAAATAGCTGTTGCAGAATCTAAGGAAAAGCTGAACAACCAAACCTCAGAAAAGGCTGGAACCAAAACAGTAGCAGGTTCTTCCGCAAGAGTTTGCGGACTCTAGTGTTCTGCTGTAAATAGGCTTTAGTCTCCGTGAGGCATAATTCAGATTCCTGGGGAAGATCTGATTTGGTCAGTTGAAAGGTTGATTTTCCCCTGGGCCAGATATCTGCCCCAGCTTCAACTCCAGTTGGGGGTGAGGAAGGGGAAGATTTTGGTACAAAAGAGCAGTTTTGGGAGTGGCTGGAATCAGAGGCATATTTTTCTTAGAACAGTGATTCTCACTGTTTTCTCAGGAGTTTTTACACTGTTAAAAATTTTTGAGGACCCTAAAGAGCTTTTGTTTATGTGGGTTATATACATTGATATTTACCAAATTAGATATTAAAATGGAAGACATTTAAAAATATTTGTTACTGGCCGGGCGCGGTGGCTAAAGCCTGTAATCCCAGCACTTTGGAAGACCGAGACAGGCGGATCACGAGGTGGGCGGATCACGAGGTCAGGAGATCGAGACCATCCTGGCTAACACGGTGAAACCCCGTCTCTACTAAAAAAATACAAAAAACTAGCCAGGCGTGGTGGCGGGCGCTTGTCGTCCCAGCTACTCGGGAGGCTAAAGCAGGAGAATGGTGTAAACCCAGGAGGCGGAGCTTACAGTGGGCTGAGATCCGGCCACTGCGCTCCAGCCTGGGCGACAGAGCAAGACTACTTCTCCAAAAAAAAAAAAAAAAAAAATTGTTACTATAAAATAATAAACCTATCTCATTAACATACATAATATATTTTTTATGAAAAAATAAGTTTTTGAAAAATTAGAAGAGTGGCTTTTTTACATTTTTGCAAATCTCTTAAATATCCAGCTTAATGGAAGGCAGCTAGATTTTCATATCTGCTTTTATTCAGTCTGATGTGATAATTTGTTTTGATTGAAGTACCCAAAGAAAATATGGCCTGAAAGAACATGTAGTTGGAAAAGGGAGAAGTATTTTACAGCCTTTTCAGACAATTGTGCATATTCTTTTCTGATACTACACCAAAACTTGACAAGTGTTAGTTTCTTATAAATTAAGTTGCAGTATGAAATCTGAAATCATATTGATGTTACTGTTACATTAAAATCCATTAATCTGACTTGCACTTGAATGGATCTTTTACCCATATGTGATTTTAGAATATCGTGCTGAGGTCTTTTGGGAAATACTTGTTAATTGAGTTAAGCAGATATTCTAAATGTTTAAACATTTTATAATATCAAAAAAAACTATATTAGTTATTATCACCACCCATTTCATCTGCAAAGTCTATAAGTATTGGGAAGCTGTCAAGTAGCTACAAGTTTTCTACAATTCTAGGTTTTCACTAGAAACCTGGATTTTATCATTGGCAACAAATACTTGTTTTCCTCAAAGTGACAGACTCCATTTTCAAGAAAATGTCTGCTAAATATTCATGTCTAAATAACCAGTTTGTTCTTTGTTCCAAATAAAAGTAGGGTTCCATGGAAAAAGCAGCTAGTTCAACTCACAACTCAGAGTCACAAGTGCTTTTTCTGGAGACAGCCCATTGTACTTGAGTATCTTGCAGAAGTGCTTTATGCATACTTCCCCGTTTTATTACAGACTATTTAAAAGACCTACACTCAAGGGTTTAGATTCAATTAATAATTTTTATTGCTTCATCAAGAACATTCTTAAGTGCAAGCAATTGTTTTTTAAAAAATCACCTATGTGTGATGGCAAAAGACAATGACTATAGCACAGTTCGATGTCATTACTCATGCTGATGAGTAATAGCTCATGCTAGCAGTGGTCCCCAACTTTTTTGGCCCCATGGACCGGTTTTGTGGAAGACAGTTTTTCCACGACCTGGTAGTTGGGTTGGTTTTGGGATGAAACTGTTGCACCTCAGATCATCAGGTATTAGATAACTCATAAGGAGCGTGCAGCCTAGATCCCTCCCATTTGCATTTCACAGTAGGGTTGAGGCTCCTATGAGAATCTAATGCCATGGCTGATCTGACAGGAGGCACAACTCAGGCAGTAATACTTGCTCGCCCGTCCACCACTCACCTCCTGTGCGCCTGGTTCGTAACAAGCCACGGGTCGGTAAGGTCTGCTGCCCTGGGGTTGGGGAGCCCTGTGCTAAGGCACCAGCAGTTTTACCCATTATTGCCTTTGTACTATCAGCACAAATATCAACATAATGAAAAAGGCAGTTTCTTGGTATTGTTATGAAAATAATGTTGCCTTCACAGACTACTTGAAAGAGACCTCCAGGAATCTACTGGGACCACACTTTGAGAATCACAACCTTAAGAGAGGTTGTGGGTGGGGAAACAAAGGTCAATACTTGAAGCACAGGTGTTTCCTGATAGAATTTTACCAGATTGTAAGTGCAGTCACTTAGCATCACTGAACATAATGTCAACATGAATGGGACATTTTTAAAGATCATAAAAAGTTTCAAATTTCTTTTGAACGGAAATGTTTTTCTAGGAATTATCATTTACTTTTTTTTTTGAGACAGAGTCTTGCTGTGTCACCAAGGCTGGAGTGCAGTGGCACAATCTTGGCTCACTGCAACCTCCGCCTCCAGGTTCAAGCGACTCTCTTGCCTCAACTTCCCGAATAGCTGGGATTACAGGTGCCTGTCACGTGGTGGTGCCCAGCTAATTTTTGTATTTTTAGTAGAGATGGGGTTTCACCATGTCAGCCAGGCTGGTCTCGAACTCCTGACCTCAGGTGACCCGCCTGCCTGGGCCTCCCAAATTGCCGGGATTACAGGCGTGAGCCACTGTGCCCGGCCTGGAATTATCATTTTCTAACAGCAGAGTTTATGGTGTTTGGATTTTCAGCCAGATGGTCTTTCAAGTATATGATAATCTTAGGGCAAACCATTTTAATGAAGCTTATGGAATTTGTCTCATGTAGTAGTACATACAGCTTGACTTTTTTTTTCAAACACTTCAATATATTTTGAAAATCTGTCACAATCTGAGGGGGGCAAAAATCTGAGCTCTAAAAATTGCATTTGGGCAGGTCCTGCCTTTCTAGAAAAGGCATAGAAGAGAAAGTTTAGACTGAGAATCCTCCATTCTAGCTTTGTATCTTTTGGTCATTAAAGGGTCTCTCTAAAGAGGAAGAGACCTCCCTACCCACAATAATTTAATTTTTTTTTTTTTTGAGACGGAGTTTCACTCTTGTTGCCCAGGATGGAGTGCACTAGCATGATTTCGACTCACCGCAACCTCTGCCTTTCCTGTTCAAGTGATTCTCCTGCCTTGGCCTCCCAGGTAGCTGGGATTACAGGCATGCGCCACCATGCCCAGCTAATTTTGTAATTTTAGTAGAGACAGCGTTTCTCGATGTTGGTCAGGCTGGTCTTGAACTCCTGACTTCAGGTGATTCGCCTGCCTTGGCCTCCCAAACTCCTGGGATTACAGGCGTGAGCCACCACGCTTAGGCTTAAATATGTTTTATGTTAGAGAAGGGAAAGGAGTAGTGTTAACTGACTTTTCTTTTTAACAGATACCTGCTGAGTGACTAAAAGCAAAAGCATAGAAGGTCAGGGAGGGGTATGTTCTGAAATGAGTGGAGGATTAAACCAGTATTATATCTTTGGTGCTTAGAAGAGGAAGAGATCTTTGGGGAAGCTGGGGTGAGATTCAGGACTGTCTTCGTGAAGGTTACATTTGAACTGAGCTTTGAAGGGTGGGTATTTTGAAGGTTGGAATTTCCACTGGCATAGATGGGGAAGGGAATTGAGGCAGAAGAAATGTCATGAGTGAAAATGTGGAGGTGGGGAAGTGCAGTGTTAGCATAGGGTGTGTACTGGAAATGATGAAGAGCATAGCGTGGCTGAAGCAGAAGATAGAATAAAGGAGGATAAGACTGGAAAATAAATGGGATCAGAGCATGGAAGGTTTTCCACTATGGCCAAGCAGTTTGGGTTTAACGTGGTAAAGCATGAGAAATTGAAAATTTTTGATTGAAGAAATAACATGATTAGGGTGTGCTTTCACAAATTTTATTTGTTACTGATTTACTGACTATCTTTTTAGTAGCTACTCTGTGCCGTATAAGTGAGGCAAAGTTTATATGATGGTGAGCCTCATAGAAAATCCCCTATCACAGAATTTGTAGTCTAGAAAAGGAACTTCAACAAGCTAATATAGTTATAAATTATTGTAAATGTAATGAAGGAAAGGAATAAATTATTATTATTATTATTATTTTGAGATGGAGTCTTGCTCTGTCTCCCAGGCTGGAGTGCAGTGGGGCAATCTCATCTCCCCGCAAGCTCCGCCTCCTGGGTTCATGCCATTCTCCTGCCTCTCAGCCTCCTGAGTAGCTGGGACTACAGGCACCCACCACCACGGCCAGCTAATTTTTTTGAATTTTTTAGTAGAGATGGGGTTTCCCCATTAGCCAGGATGGTCTTAATCTCCTGACCTCGTGATCCACCCACCTCGGCCTCCCAAAATGCTGGGATTACAGGCGTGAGCCACCGCACCTGGCCAGAATAAATTATTAAGGAAAATAATGGGGAGATTAGATTTAGTTGGAGGAGTCAGGGAAGGCCTTGCTGAGGCATTAAATATTAATTGGGTACCAACTGTGTGCCAGATGCTATTCTAGATGCTGGGGACAAAAACAGACAAAAATCCCTACTCTCATGGAGCTTATGTTCAGGTAACAAACAAGATAAATAAAATATATGGTATATTGGAAAGTGATAAGTTTCAAGGAGAAAAATACAACCCGAAAAAGGGATAGATAGGGAATGTTGGGGTGGGAGTAGGTGTTGTGATTTTAGATAGAATGGCTAGGGAAGGCCTCACTAACTCACATCAAAGGTATATGAATAATATCTGTAGAGGATGAAGGAGTGAACTAGCACTCTAGACAAAAGAAATAGCAAAAACCATAAGGTATGTATGTGCCTGCCATACTCAAGGAACCAGCAAGGAGACCAGCATGGCTGGAGTTAAGTGAACAAGAGAGAAAGTAGTAGAAATGAAGTCAGAGAGGTTGATGGAAGTCCAAATGTTGTAGAGCAGTGGTTCTCACTCTTAGCTGTTTGTTAGAATCACCTGGGGAACTTTTTCTACTGATGCCTGGGCTGCACCTATACCACTTAAATAAGAATCTGCAGGTGGGACTTAGTGACAGAAGAGATGGAGAGAAGTGGATGGATTTGAGAAGTATGTTAAAGAAAGAATTCATTTAATTATAGATTGAATGTGGGGGTTGAGGAAGAGGAAAGTGTCAAGAATGACTCCCAGGTTTCTGGCTGAAGCAACTGGATGGGTAGACGTGTCACTTACTGAGATGAGGGTGGGAGATAGGAATGGGAGGAGTAGGTGTGGAATTTGGAGGGAAGATCAGAAATCAGGAGTTCAATTTTAGACATGTTAAATTTGAGATGCGAATGAGGCTAAGTATAAATATGTTAAGTAGGCAGATATATGAGTGGAGCTTGAAATGAAATCAGAGCTTGAGGTAATACAGTTTTATATCATCTGCTTATTGATGGTCTTGAAAGTATCTAAATAACATCATATAGGACAAACTTAATGGTGAAAGAACTGGAGATATGGAAACTAGCCTACTTTAGTAATCTGAACAAGAATTGGTGCTAATTTGAATCAGGATAGTGTCAGTGGCACTAGGAAAGCATGAGTAGGTTGGAGGTTTAAGGACTGAGAAGCCTGTGTGTAACAGAGGTGGACAATAGGCAAAGAATGAAAGATAACATTGAGATATAAAGCCTGGGTGAATGATCTGTCCATTAGCAGATATGAAGCTGTCGGAGGAGCTGGTTTGGGAAAAAAGGTAGTGTTTGGCTTTGGTTGTATTGATGTTTAGGAGACACTGCCTAGCAGGCAGGCGGTTGGGTCTATTGTACCAAGTTTTGGAAGAATAGATGAGGTTTCATTTGCATAAAATTGATTCACCATGGGAGCAGCAACATTTATGAAAATAACATCCCCAGATGTATTCTGACCTGTTCGGATCTCTGTGATGTGGTCCTTGCCTTTTTCTTTTAGTGTTTTCCTTTGATGACCATGTTCAAGCTATACTGCCTTTCTTTCTATTCTTCCAGTATACCCAGCTAGGTCCTCCCTTGGGCTTTTGCACTTTTTGTTTTCTCATTTTAACTCTTCTCTCCTTCTTGGTAGAGGGATAAGAGGGCTGAGAAAAATTCAGAAGTTGGTGTCTGGGAAGTGGAGAAAGTTCCAAGCAGATCTTTGCTAAGGTGTGGGAGCATGGATGAACACATGAGGTAGAATGGCTGTGGGAGCCCTTGACGTTGACATTTGGTCAACACAAAGACACAGAGTACCATGTTGGTCTCAGTGTATCCCAGTAGTCAAATTTGTTGACCAGAGATGCTACAGCAGTGGTAGTTCTTCTCCGCTTGGTTGTCTGATGATGGTGGTGGTGATGCTCCACCTTTGAAATATAACTTGGTGATGACTTGACTCATTGCTACCTGTCCTGCCACCGCTGATGGAAACATCTTCTGCATAGGTGAGAAACTCCCTTCAGGGAAAGCTATGGGTAAATTATTTCAGAAACTTGCTGGCTTGAAGAAACAACATGAAAACAGGGAAGTTTCAGGCCGGGTGCGGTGGCTCAAGCCTGTAATCCCAGCACTTTCGGAGGCCGAGACGGGCGGATCACGAGGTCAGGAGATCGAGACCATCCTGGCTAACATGGTGAAACCCCGTCTCTACTAAAAAATACAAAAAACTAGCCGGGTGCGGTGGCGGGCGCCTGTAGTCCCAGCTACTCGGGAGGCTGAGGCAGGAGAATGGCGTAAACCCGGGAGGCGGAGCTTGCAGTGAGCTGAGATCCGGCCACTGCACTGCAGCCCGGGTGACAGAGCGAGACTCGGTCTCAAAAAAAAAATAAAAAAAATAAAAATAAAAAAAAATAAAAAAAAACAGGGAAGTTCCTTGCACTCCACTTTGACATATTGTTAGGAATTACTTCTCATTAGGAGCACCTGTGTGGCCCTTTAATTGGTGGTGTTAGTAGTAAATGTGAGTAATGCACTCCTGAATCCTTAAAAAGACTTGAGATTTAAAAATCAACATGGTATTTTTTCAGAACAAAAGTATTTCCTTTTGCTGATTATAAAATAATTCTTGGAAAAAAATAGAAAAGTATGAAGAAAAAAGTAAAAAATTACCCCAAATCCCACCATACAGAGTTAACTACAGTTAACATTTTCTGAACAACTTATTGGGCATTTCTCTAAATTTGTATGTGCATGTAGATATTTATATCTTTACAAAAAAATTGATTTTTTAAAAAATTACCTTAAACATTCAGCATATTGTAGACCTCTTTTATACCAGTAAAAAAAAAATAACTTCTCAAAGTAACTACATAGAATTCTGTTGTATGTATTCATCATATTTTATTTGGCCAATTTCCCAATAATGAACTTTTTTCTTCCAGTTTTTCCTTATAAATTTTGCGGTGACAACTGGGCGAGGTGGCTCACGCCTGTAATCCCAGCACTTTGGGAGGCTGAGATGGGTGGATCATGAGCTCAGGAGATCGAGACCATCCTAGCTAACACAGTGAAACCCCATCTCTACTAAAAATACAAAAAATTAGCCAGGCTTGGTGACATGTGGCTGTAGTCCCAGCAACTCAGGAGGCTGAGGCAGGAGAATTGTTTGAACCCAGGAGGCGGAGGTTGCAGCGAGCCGAGATCACGCCACTGCACTCTAGCCTGGGCGACAGAGCGAGACGCCGTTTCTTTAAAAAAAAAAAAAAAAGCCGAGTACGGTGGCTCACGCCTGTAGTCCCAGCACTTTGGGAGGCTGAGGCGAGTGGATCACAAGGTCAGGCGTTCGAGACCAGCCTGGCCAACATAGTGAAACCCTGTCCCTACTAAAAATATGCAAATTAGCTGGGCGTGGTGGCCGGCACCTGTAATCCCAGCTACTTGAGAGGCTGAGGCAGGAGAATCGTTTGAACCCAGGAGGCAGAGTTTGCAGTTTGCAGTGAGCCGAGGTCACACCATTGTATTCCAGCCTGGGTGACACTGCAAGACTACATCTCAAAAAGAAAAAATTTGCAGTGATGAACATCCTTGTACATAAATCTTTATACATCAATCAGATTGATTCCTTAGGATTTATTCCTGAAGTAGAATTGCTGTACAATATTAGATTTTTCCTAATTATTCCTTAAATATTCTCATAATTGAAAAAAATGTAAACAGCATTAAAGGATATTTTGATAAAGGGAAAAAATCAACTTTATTCTGTTTTTTGTTTTTTTTTTTGAGACAGAGTCCTGCTCTGCCGCCCAGGCTGGAGTGCTGTGTTGCAATCTCGGCCCACTGCAAGCTCCGCCTCCCAGGTTCATGACATTCTACCTCAGCCTCCCAAGTAACTGGGACTACCGGTGCCCACCACCACATCTGGCTAATTTTTTGTATTTTTTTTTTTTTTTTTGCTAGAGACAGTGTTTCACCATGTTAGCCAGGATAGTCTTGATCTCCTGACCTCATGATCCACCCGCCTCGGCCTCCCAAAGTGCTGGGATTACAGGCGTGAGCCACAGCGCCTGGCCTAAATCAATTTTATTTGTGTAGCAACTGTTTTCTTCTTTCCATCTGATTAGTTGTTTTCTAAGTGTCAATTCCTAGATATTACTAGACCTATAAAAGATAATTTTGGAGTGGGGAAAAACAGAGAGAATTAAAATTCTGGGCATCCTGCGTTAATTGGCAGCTAATGAGTTCTTAGTAACATTTGTTAACTGCCAAGAAAGTGACACTAGGAATTTAGAGTATACTGGGGCAGTTAGGAAATGCTTCAGAACAAGGTAGGACTTGACTTGGACCTGGAAGGGTAGTATTCAGATAGGAGGTAGAACATTTCTGGCTTTCAGGGTGGTATGAATAAATTTGAGAAAGGCATATGGTTGTATGTATGAGCTGACAAACAGGCTAGGGTCAAGTAATTGAAGAGGAGGGTTTGTATAGTGGTGTAGTGGAGAAGTTTTTATGGGAGTTATGTCCCAGAGGACTGATTTTATTTTTAGTACATCTGAAGTTGTGTAGTATGCAAGTGTAAGATAAAGCAGAAAGCTAGATGTGGCCTAATTTTAAGCAAACTGGATACATTGAAGTCTCTTTTTACAAGAAATACCCGAGAAAGGTTCTTTATATGTGAATTATTTAAATAAAGATCTTCCCAATACTTAAATATTTATATTACTCTATAGTTCTCTATATATAGACATGTTGCAACTTTTGTGGATATCAAAGAATTTGATATTATAAACTCTTTTATAATATCAAAGAGTTCGGACAAGGTGGTTTCTGAAGTTCTTTCTGATGCAGAGATTATTACATCACTTTTAAGAATACCTGGCCGGGCACAGTGGCTCACACCTGTGGTCACAGCACTTTGGGAGGCCGAAGCAGGCAGATCACCTGAGGTCAGGAATTTGAGATTAGCCTGACCAACATGGAGAAACCCCGTCTTTAATAAAAATACAAAAAATTAGCCAGGCGTGGTGGCATGTGCCTATAATCCTAGCTACTTGAGAAGCTGAAACAGGAGAATCACTTGAACCCGGGAGGTAGAGGTTGCGGTGAGCCAAGATTGCGCCATTGTACTCCAGCCTGGGCAACGAGAGTGAAACTGTCTCAAAAAAAAAAAAAAAAAAAAAGAGAAAAAAGAAGTTTTCATTCAAAAAATATTTTATGGCTGAGACTGAGCTGCTAGAAGATGCTGTGAGATCAAGAGGAATTATTATATAATAGTTTTAAATTATCCTCATATACATTATCCATCAACATTTATCTCTTGCTGAGTTCCTATTTTATCTTGAATTCACTCCCATGATGTCTTTTAATCTATGTCCAGACTACGTAAATAATTACTATTATTTTAGCCAAGATAGAATTTTGGATGTAAATCTATAGGAAAAATTACATCATGCATTCCAAAGTAAAATGTTAAGGATTTATTTTTTAATACCTGTTTTGGAATATTTATATCACTTTTTACATCCTTTAGTATGGATAATTGAGAACTGACTAGTACTTTTTTAAACTCAGGAACTTTCTTTTTAAAGTATATAACCATGTTCAGAGCTTAATTCAGGGGCATACTTTAAGTATCTCCTTCCTAGTGTTACATTCTTTTCACTAAATTATACAACTTTTGACCAATGTAAGGCACCATAGGTGACTGACTGGTTCTTCTGACAGGCCCTCTTGGGATGCTGTTAACTTGGTGGGATCTTGAAGATTCAGGATCTGTTCCTCAGTTTTGCAAGTAAACTCAGTTTCTTCATTGTTACCAGAGTTAATTGGTCTTGGGGAAAGTAGTTAACTAACCTCACTAACAGTTGACAAAATAAAGCAGAATGCCATTTTATTTTATTTATTTATTTTTTTGAGACAGAGTCTCACTCTGTCTCTCAGGCTAGAGTGCAGTGACACGATCTTGCCCACTACAACCTCCGCCTTCCGGGTTAAGGTGATTCTTCTGCCTCAGCCTCCTGAGTAGCTGGGACTACAGGCATACACCAGCACGCCCAGCTAATTTTTTTGTATTTTTGGTAGAGACAGGGTTTCACCATGTTGGTCAGGCTGGCCTCCAACTCAAGATCTCAAATGATCCACCCGCCTTGGCCCCAGAATGTTGGGATTACAGGCGTGAGCCACTGCTCCCGGCCATGAAAGTCAAAGTTTTTAGACATGCAATACCTATAGAAGTGATTGGGTTAATTATAAATCTCAAGAACATTGGACAACAATTTAAAAACTTACTTTGGAAAGTTATTTGTATGGTTGGGTGCAGTGGCTTACGCCTGTAATCCTAGCACTTTGGGAGACCGAGGCAGGTGGATTGCCTGAGCTCGGGAATTTGAGACCAGCCTGGGCAACACGGTGAAACCCCTTCTCTACTAAAATACAAAAAATTAGCTGGGCATGGCAGTGTGTGCCTGTAGTCCCACCTACTTGGGAGGCTGAGGCAGGAGAATTGCTAGAACCTGGGAGGCAGAGGTTGCAGTGAGTGGAGGTCACGCCACTGCACTCCAGCCTGGGTGACAGAGCGAGACTCCATCTCTTAAAAAAAAAAAAAGAAAGAAAGTTATATGTATTACCTGATCTGATTGGATAAACTTTTCTGACAGCTATAGGCAGTAACCAATAAATACGCACTTTGATTACTAGACTGTTTACAGCCTATTGTGAGCTATTGTTTTCTTTTATGTCATAGTAGTTTGCTATGGCAACCCCAGCAAACATTGCTTTAATTTGTTCTTGACAGTACGTGCAAGCTCAGTGTTAAATTGTCTTTGGATTTGATTTTTGGGTTTGTTTTATGTCATTTATTTTTTTCTCCTTGGTCCACTGCCACTTAATACCAATCTCAAGTCCAAGAAACAGATTCTTGTGTCTTGGAAACAGTAGATTGTATTGAGGGGTGTGATTCCTTTTCCTCAGTCCGAGGCCTGTTTGTTTAATTGTTGGTTGGAATATTTGTGGTTTTTATTGTTTTGTTTTGGTGTTGTTTAAAATTTTTATTTGAAAACACTTAACCTAAAATTTTTATTTACTAATCTGTGGAATTCAGTCTGATAAATGGGATGTTGACTGTAATAAGTAGAATTTTCTTTTTTTTTTTTTTTTTTTTTTTTTTGAGACGGAGTCTCGCTCTGTCACCCGGGCTGCAGTGCAGTGGCCGGATATCAGCTCACTGCAAGCTCCGTCTCCCAGGTTTACGCCATTCTCCTGCCTCAGCCTCCCAAGTAGCTGGGACTACAAGTGCCCGCCACCTCGCCCGGCTAGTTTTTTGTATTTTTTAGTAGAGATGGGGTTTCACCATGTTAGCCAGGATGGTCTCGATCTCCTGACCTCGTGATCCACCCGTCTTGGCCTCCCAAAGTGCTGGGATTACAGGCTTGAGCCACCGCGCCCGGCCATAAGTAGAATTTTCAAGCACCTAGAAGATTTTAATTTTTCTTCAGCTGCAACTCAAATCATATGCCTGCAGGTAAGGGTTTCTTTATTAGTGATAGAATTTGGGGACCTCCCAGATAACTACCAACCTCTGCCTCCTGTGCTCAAGTGATCCTTCCACCCCACTCTCCCAAGTAGCTGGGACCACAGGCATGAGCCATCACGCTTGGCTAATTTTTGTATTTCTTTGTAGAGATTGCGTTTTGCCACGTTGTCCAGGTTGTCTGGAACTCCTGGGCTGAAGTGATCCTCCCACCTCGACCTCCCAAAATATTGGGATTACAGGCATGAACCACTGCACCTGGCCCAAAGTAATTCTTTTGTTTGTTTGTTTGAGACAGAGTCTTGCTGTCGCCAGATGGGAGTGCAGTGGTGTGATCTTGGCACACTGCAACCTCTCCCTCCTGGGTTCAAGTGATTCTCCTGCCTCAGCTTCCCTAGTAGCTGGGACTACAGGCAGACACCACCATGCCCGGCCAATTTTTGTATTTTTTTAGTAGAAATTGGGTTTCATCATGTTGGTCAATCTCTTGACCTCATGATCCACCCACCTTGGCCTCCCAATGCCTGGGATTACAGGCATGAGCCACCGCGCCTGGCCCCAAAGTAACTCTAATATTTGGCTTTCCATCCCATTTAATTCAGCTCACCCTCCCCTTTCCAGTTCATGCCCTGTTGGATACCTGGAAGTATTTGCTCTGAGCCCAGTGTCTGCAGTTGGGCCCTACCAATAAATTGTGGTGTAGTCAGAGCAAAGACTAGAAGACCGCCTTCATTTTGAAAGAGATTTCTGGTTCTCAGCATAATACCAGTTGGTTTTATGTGTAGGTGTATATAAGGTTGGCTTTGATTCTGAGTTCTTCCCACTGATGCTTAAAATTGTGAGGTTTGTGTTTCAGTGACTCCTGATAGTAGAAGAAACTGGGACCAAGTTTTGTTGTTGTTTTATTTAGTTATTTATTTTAAGAGAGGGGGTTTTCTTATGTTTTCCAGGCTGGACTTGACCCTCTGAGCTCAAGAAATTCCCCCTGCCTCAGTCTCTCTCATAGCTGGGCACGGTAGGGGGCAGTTTTCTTAAAGAGATTTAGTGTTGGGTGTAGTTGGTGTACTTGGGTGAGGAGAAGAAATAATGTGTTGGGAATAGTCTCATATGAATTTTCATAAATTGTATTTTCCTACTTACAAAATTAGAGGGAGCTTCAGTTGAAAACAAATATACCACTTTAGATATACTAAGTTTCTCTGATTCTAAAATATGCAGGTTTTTTTGCATTGCAATTTAAGAGCAAAGTGTTGCTTTTTTCTTTTCCTCCTCAAAATTAATAGCATGTTAAAATCAAAGATGTAATAAATATTTATAATAGCAAGTTACAGGAAAGGAAAATGGGAACTTCACATACATTTATTTTGATTTTAGGAACTCATATATTCCTCCTCACCACATACATACACACCCACTCCTATAATTGCCTTGTGTTTACATAGTCCTTTGCAAATACTTTCAGTTAAAACTAAGATGATACTCAATAGTGTGTGCCTGTAGTCCCAGCTATTAGGAGGACTGACGCTAGAGGATCCCTTGAGCCCGGGAATTCAAGTCCAGCCCAGGCACCATAGGAGTACCTTGTCTATCTCTCTTTTTTAAAGATACCTCTCACTCTATTGCATAGGCTAGAGTGGCTATTCACAGACA
The DNA here is from genome assembly GCF_007565055.1 of Rhinopithecus roxellana. NCBI lineage: Eukaryota > Metazoa > Chordata > Mammalia > Primates > Cercopithecidae > Rhinopithecus > Rhinopithecus roxellana. The sequence continues at coordinate 6,605,253 of NC_044567.1, read as the reverse complement.
CAATCATAGCAACCTGCAGCCTTGAACTCCTAGCCTCAAATGATCCTCCTATCTCAGCTTCCCTAGTAGCAGGGACTACAGGCATGTGCCACCATACCAGGCTACTTTTTTTGCCCAAGCTGGAGTACAGTGGCACGATCTTGGCTCACTGCAACCTCCGCCTCCGGGGCTCAAGGAATTCTTGTGCCTCAGCCTCCCGAATAGGTGGGACTACAGGCATGCGCCACCACGCCTAGCTAATTTTTGTATTTTAGTAGAGATGGGGTTTCACCATGTTGCCCAGGGTGGTCTGGAGCTCCTGAGCTCAGGCAATCCACTGGCCTCGGCCTCACAAAGTGCTACTATCTCTTTAAAAAAAAAAGAAAGAGAAGAAAAAAGAAACTAACATGCAATTTCCAAAGTGGATGCCATGAATTAATTTAATAATTTACTTATTCAGTGTCTACTGCATGCCAGACATTGTAACAGTTATTTAATTAAACATTTAGTTGGGTGTGGTGGCAGCATACCTGTAGTCTCAGCTTCTGGGGAGGTCAGTGTAGGAGATCACTTGAGTCCCTGAGTTTGAGAACAGCCTGGGCAACATAGCGAGACTGTCACTAGTAAAAAACAGTTTTAAAAATGCCCGAAGAATTGTTGTCTGTGTGTTTTACTAACATGTTTATCACCTCTGGAATCGTGCACTGTCCTATTTAATTGGGGGTTAATGGCTGCATTAATAGGTGTCCTTTGTCAGGGACAAAGACGAGGAACTAAATTCACTTTCGCTGTGCTGATAACCATTTCTGGGTGAAAGAGGCCAGATTGTATGTAGTGGAATTTAGTTGTACATTTAAATTCACGTCCTGATCTAAGACAGAATTAGGCCTTCTTGGGATTCATAGGATTTGCAATACAAGTTGCTCACCTACTCTCCTTGAATAGAAAAAACTTTTTTTTCTGTCTATATCTTCGTTCAGAGCTCCGCAAGGAAGCATCAACACTTAAATCTTGTAAACAAAGTACCACATATCATATCTATTATATACTTATATATTGTGTATATTGTATTATATATTTCTATTTATAAAAGGCATTTTTGACTTTTTCTTTTTTTGGTCTAAATCTCACTGGCTCTTGGTTTTTTTTGTACCCACTCTTTGACTATCTCTGACCATCCTGAATGTATCAAGGAGGGTAGATGCTCAAGTGGGAGTCACATTGGAAGTACATATATTTTGGAGGGTAATTTCACAATATCAAAGTAAACAGCGTGCAGGCTATTGGGCCTACTTGTGCTTATGTTTAGATACACTTGTTACTACATTGTTTGCAGTAGCAAAAGCATGGAAACCATTCAGCAGGGTAACAGTGGAATTCTGCGCAACCATTAGAAAGAATAAAGTATGTCTACAGGGAAAATATATATATATATATTTGTATTTTATATATATATATATTTGTATTATATATATATTTGTATTATATATATATATATTTGTATTTTATATATATATATATTTGTATTATATATATATATATGCTGGTAGATGCCTGTTATGTTCATTTTTTTGTTGTTTTTTTTGAAGATATAAAAAATCCCTCTAAAACCTTTAGAGAGGGATTTGAAATCTAGAAGGAAACTTACTTTTCAATTGTAACTTCTTGTAACTTTTGAATTAAGTTACATATATATATACTGCTTTTCTTTAAAATAAAATGCATATATGAAGAAAGGTAGATACAATTTTAACAGTGTTTCCAAAGGGGCATAGAACTTTAGCACTGAAGGGACCTTAGAGTCACCCTCAATTAAAGATGAGGGAAAGAAGAATGAGGAAATTCACATTCAGGAAAGTATCTTCAAACCTGCACTAGAATTCAGGCCCTGAGAATATCAATAGCTTATGAATAGCTTATGAATATATTGACTTGTTCTTATTCTAGCAGTTTATTTGACTGATGTCCATTTCTCATTGTGAAGGACTGATTTTTGGAAGACCCAATAAAACGTTGACCTTTGTAAGACAGTTCTTAAAGCAACCACCTCTGGCAATAATGATAAAGTGGTAGTGTTAACTCTTCCCCATGTTTTGTAACTTTGAGGGACCCAATCCCTTAGAAATATATTTACAAGTTCCTTAAGTATTATTTGAAGTGAATTTGTGTCTAGAGTCCAAAGTTTCCCTTCCTGATTTGAATTCTTATCTGACTATTCTAGATGTTTAAAATTGGTTTTACTGTGTTTTTGTTCCATTTGGTATGCAGGGGTAAAAGGGTTGGGGTATAGTCTTGGTGACTTTTAAATGGCTTGCTATTTAAAGGAAGAATTTAAGAGATGGTAGGAAATTGTCTAATGGAGGAAATTTTATGTACTGAAGAGAAACTCTACATTCTTGAAAATATGAGTTATTCTTTTAAGTTGAGTCTTCTTCTGGGTCTTCAAGGCCAGAAACACTTTCTCCTTATTCAAACCACACAGAGACACTGGCAGTGGTGAGAATGGCAGTTCAGCCTGGGACTGGACATTCAAACTGCATCCAATGAATATTTTTTTATGTTGATTGACAAAGGCACAAACAATAGAAACACATTTACTAATGTTAAGATTAGTTGTTAGCTTTAAGATTAAAATCTGTCTGTAGTAGTGACTCTACTACAGGTTGAGCATCCCTTATCCAAAATGCTTGGGACTAGAAGTGTTTCAGATTTTTTATTTTTTTCCTATTTTGAAATATTTACACCCCTAATCCAAATATTAAAAATCCAAAATGCTCTAATGAACATTTCCTTTGAGCATCATATCCGTGCTCAAAAAGTTTTGGACTTTGGAGCATTTCAGATTTTCAGATTAGGGATGATCAACCTATAGTAGTATAGGTAGGGAAAATTTATTCTTCCAATTTTTTTTTTTTTTTTTTTTTTTTTGAGAGTGTCACTTTGTCGCCCAGGCTGGAGTGCAGTGAATGGGACGATCTTGGCTCATTGCAACCTTCGCCTCCTGGGTTCAGGCAATTTTCATGCCTCAGACTCCTGAGTAGCTGGGATTACAGGCGCCCACCACCACGCCTGGCTAATTTTTGTATTTCTAGTGGAGATAGGGTTTCGCCATGTTGGCCAGGCTGGTCTGGAACTCCTGACCTCAAGTGATCCACCCGCCTTGGCCTCCCAGAGTGTTGGGATTACAGGCATGAGCCACAGTGCCGGGCCTATTCTTCCAAAATTTAAATGATCCATAGGCCTATCACAAAATGGGTACTCTAAATATTTGATACTAATTTGATTAAGATGATAGGATGAATCTTTGCTTTGAAAGAGGAAATAAAGGATGCCTTTTATTCAGGAAATAAAGATACCTTTCACATCTTAAGAATGAATCAAATTATGTCTGTGCTGTTTTAATCAGTAAAGGTTTGGTTGAATTGAAAATAAGAAAAGGTTACAGGAGCCAGGAACAAATAGAGTTGCAAATTTATCTTTGTAACTCCATATCCTTAGGAGGAATCCAGTTTGTATAGCCACTTTAATTTTACTGTGAATATAGACTGAGCAGTGTAATTGAGTAGCTTGACAGTTGACTTAATTTGACCAGTCACATTAGACAAGACTGGAAAGCTAGGTTGAGGGAAGGCAATTTTGTGTGTGTTTTCTGGTTTTGTTTCTAGTATCCTTTCTGATAATGGAGAGAATTTGGTAGCCCATTTGGATCCTACTTAATGGGTAACTATAGTGCCTCACCAATGTCTTTCTTGCGCTATTCCAATTTATCAATCATTATTGGAACCAGTGTCCTGAATTACAGTCTGATTATTTTTCACCAATCTTTTATCTTTCATTTACCCACACTGAAATTCTTGAGCACAACATCTCTTTTTTCCCCACATAACTGTGGGGAGATAGTACGATAGCTAGTAGCTAGGTACTGTTCCGAACTCTGCTGCTGGCTTCCTGTATGTATTATTATCACATTGGGCAAGCCACTAAGCTGCTTTGGGGTTCAGTTCCTTGATCTGTAAAATGAAATCATTTGACTGGATATTATTAAGTCCTTTTATATCTCCAGAGCTATTTTATTCCTTTATTCACCAGACTTTTCTTGTGAAGCACCTTCTCTGTGCTACGCACAATACAGGATGTTCTAGGTACAAACTTCTCGCCCACAAAGAGTGTTAATAACTTCCATCAGTTTATTCAAATCAGCTTAGTCTTTTACTCTGGAAAAATTTAGTGTTAGCAAGTTTCGTCAATTTTTACTATCACTGTATAAGGTATTTGTTAAAATTGCTGGTATTATTTAGATCTTTATCTCCAGAAATACTCATAATCTCTACTTTTTGTTTTTCTGCTTATTGATTATTATTATTATTACTGAGACAGAGTCTTGCTCTGTTGCCCAGGCTGGAGTACAGTGGCACGAGCTCGGCTCACTGCAACCTCCACCTCCCGGTTTGAAGCGATTCTCCTGCCTCAGCCTCCCAAGTAGCTGGGACTACAGGCGTTCACCATCATGCCTGGCCTCTTTTTCTTTTTTTTCTGAGACTGAGTTCCGCTCTTGTTGCCCAGGCTGGAGTGGAATGGCACAATCTTGGCTCACTGCAACCTCTGCCTCCTGGTTTAAGTGATTCTCCTGCCTCAGCCTCCCGAGTAGCTGGGATTACAGGCATGCGCCACCATGCCCAGCTAATTTTTGTATTTTTAGTAGAGGTGGGGTTTCACCATGTCGGCCAGGCTGGTCTCAAACTCCTGACCTCAGGTGATCCGCTCGCCTTGGTTCCCAAAGTGCTGGGATTACAGGCATGAGCCACCACGCCCAGCCCATAGTTTACTTTCTATCAATTAAAGAAAAAAAAGACTAGTCATAATGGGACACCACCGGTCCTGGCTGATTTCTTTAAGGCAAATAAAAAAATACAGAATCTAGAAGTGTGATGTAATTTTTAAAAAGAGAGACCTAAACAACATCATAGGAAAATTTTCTAAGATTAAGTATGTCTTTGTTTAAAAATTGTACACCCAAAGTAAAAAGAGTTTAGTAGGTACTCTGTTGGGCACTGAAAAGAAAAAGACCAGTGGGCTGCTTCAGACTTAGAAATGGGCATTCTTTCAGGAGAGCCCCCATTGTCTAGGTTCTGAGTCTCAGCCCTGCAGGACCACATGTGATTATTATAAGTGCACCCGAATGATCAGGCTATAGACTGTAGACAGTGTAGAGGATTAAGTCACATGAAACATTCATAGCAGGTGTAGGCGTAGAGCTACTGCTTTTGGCTGTGGTCAGAGAAGACCACAAGTAACAAGAAGCAATGTGAGTATCTGGAAGAAGTTTCTTTCAGCCTGAGGGAAAAATGCAAAGGCCCTAAGATGGAAACAATCTTGGCTTGTTTGTAGAGAGAAAACCCAGTGTTTTTGGAGTAAAGTTAGTGATAAGGGAGAGTGGTAGGTGATGAATTTGGTATAATGGGCCAGCTCTTACAGGACTGTAGGTTCAGATAAAGAGCTGGAATTCTAAGTATGGTTAAGTGAAGGAGCAATATCTGGATTTACATTTTAAAAGCCCACTGTGGCTATCATGTGAAGAATACATAAATTGGGCTACAGAGGAAGCTGGGAGATCGATTAGAAACCAGTAACTATTTAGGTGAGAAAACTCTGGCTTGGACGGAAATGGATAAATGTGGAATACATTGAGAAGCAGGACAGCTGACAGGACTTCCTGATAAAGAGGATAGGAAAAGATAGGGTTTTTAGCTTAAGCAATTGAGACGAAGAGGTGCCAGTTAGTATTTTAGTCATGTTAGACACCTGAAATGAGTATAATTAAAGAATGGTAAAAATTGTGCTTTTTAATTCTGTAAGCTTGTGGCGAAGGAGAGGAAGATAGCTGTGGAGAAAGACACTGGTTTCTTGAAAACTTAGATTAGAAAAATTACTCTGGCATGTTAAAACAATAGATATTTTATTTGAAAAAACTGATGATTAGGTGCTAAAGCATGAAAAGTCATTCTGAAATAATTACAACATCCAGGTGCAGTGGCTCACACCTATAATCCTAGCACTTTGGGAGGCCAAGGCAGGTGAATCACTTGAGGTCAGGTGTTTGAGACCAGCCTGGCCAACATCGTGAAACCCCGTCTCTACTAAAAATACAGAAATTAGTTGGGCGTGGTGGTGCACCCCTGTAATCCCAGTAATCTCAGCTACTTGGAAGGCTGAGGTAGGAGAATTGCTTGAACCTGGGAGGCGGAGGTTGCAGTGAGCCGAGATTGCGCCACTGCACTCCAGCCTGGGTGACAGAGCAAGACTCTGTCTGCATCTCAAGAAATAAAAAAATAAAAATAAAATAAAAATAATTACAATATAAGATTCGTTCCCAGGATCTAGTCGTGGAAGTAGACATGAACCCATTAATGATTTGTTGAGGTCTCCATTAATAATGGTGCTCCAAATTCATTAGAATAAAATAATGTCCTTTTTTTTTTTTTTTTTTAAGACGATGTCTCACTCTGTAGCCCAAGCTGGAGTGCAGTGGCATGATCTCGGCTCTCTGTAACCTCTCTGCCTCCTGGGCTGAAGTGATTCTCTAGCCTCAGCCTTCCGAGTAGCTGGGACTACAAGCATGTACTATCACACCTGGCAAATATTTTTTTTTTGTATTTTTTAGTAGAGACAGGGTTCTACCATGTTGCCCAGGGTGGTCTGCAACTCCTGAGCTCAGGCGATGTGCCCGCCTTGGCCTCCCAAAGTGCTGGAATTACAGGCATGAGTCACCTTGCCCTGCCAAAAGAACATACATTCATACTGAGTTGCCACTTGAAAATGAAATTGGAACTGAAAGCTAGGGAATATAAGTATCTTTCTCAGGTATTTTTCCCACTCCTACGTGTTGAATAAAAGACCATACCTGATCTAAGAGTCACGCCAAAGGAATTGCAAAGCGTTGGTTTAGGAGTTAAAAGACTTTGTGTTCTGAACTCAAGCCCATTAATAGCCATGTGACCACAGCAAATTGGAACTCTGAGCTTCTGTTCCCTTATTTGTAAAATACTTGCTTGCTCTGTGTGCCTCACAGAGCTGTTGAAAATCCCAAATAAGATCATAAATGTCAGAGTACTTTGAAGACTGTGAAACATTGAATACTGTTTATGAGGGAGTGGTTATATAGCTTAAAGCATTTAACTGGAAAGGACCTTGGAAATCCTTTTAAAGGAGGATGGGGGTGGAAATGCACACGTTGCTTCTCTCTCTTTTTTCTTTCTTTTTTTTTTTGAGATAGAGTCTCACTCTGTCGCCCAGGCTGGAGTGCGGTGGCATGATCTCGGCTCACTGTGGCCACTGCCTCCCAAGTAGCTGGGATTACAGGCTTGCGCCATCATGCTGGGCTAATTTTTGTATTTTTAGTAGAGACGAGGTTTCACCATGTTGGCCAGGCTGGTTTGGAACTCCTGACCTCAAGTGATGTGCTCACCTTGGCCTCCCGGAGTGCTGGGATTAAAGGCATGAGCTGCCACACCTGGCCTAGGTTGTTTGTCTACCATGAATCTTGAGGTTATGGTTTCCACTAGACTATAGTGCTCAACTATAGTGGCCTATTTTAAGTGGCCTTATAATTCCTAACCAAAGTGACTTGTGAAACAGAGGACCCTGGATAAATTTAAATGTTATAAAGATGATAAAATGTACAGGTAAGTTTGATTTTGCTCTCTTGTTTGGCAATTAGAGCTTTATTCCTAGCCATAATACAGAAAGGAAAGATATCAAAATATGGTTAGTACTTTGTACATAAATTTTTTCCCCTTTATTTGACGTTTGGGCTGTGGAGTGGGAGCATCTTTTCCTTTAAGAAGTGAAAAAATATAAATATGCCAGAGGCTTGCTAGCAGTTGAAAGCAACTGTTGGTGAGAGAATGGAAGGAAAAAAAACACAACAGGTTGGAGATGGGAAAAGTCAAGGAAGAAGGAGGAAAAACATATTTGAAAGAAGGAAAAAAAGCTTAAGTCAATTCAAGAAGGCAAAAAAGCCTGAAGTGTTGTTTTTATAATCTGTCTTTGAGTTTCAGGTACTGAAATTTGAGATGATTAAAAGAGAGATTGGTTCTTAGAGGAATAAACAAAATTAAGGCAAAATATAAGGATTTATGGTCTCTATGAAGATATGTCGGATTACTATGAACATTATTTTAAGATGTGCTTTCTGCTGGGGCGCGGTGACTCACGCCTGTAATCCCAGCACTTTGGGAGGCTGAGGTGGGCAGATCACAGACGTCAGGAGTTCGAGACCCGCCTCACTAACATGGTGGTGCGCACCTGTAATCCCAGCTACTCAGGAGGCTGAGGCAGGAGAATTGCTTGAACCCAGGAGGCAGAGATTGCAGTGAGCAGAGATTGAGCCTCTGTACTCCAGCTGGGTGACAGAGGGTGACCCCGTCCCAAAAGAAAGAGAGAGAGAGAGAGAGAGAGAGAGAAAGGGAGGAAGGGAGGGATGTGCTTTCTTATTGACATATATAAAGTCAGTCCCTTTACTTTCTCTGCTTAAGGAACCCCAGTGCTGTATGATTCCCATCAGCTATAGGAAAAATATTTACCAACACAGGATTTTCATTAGTGAGATGATCTGGACTGAATTCATTGGCTCTTTTTGGTTTGATTTAGGCTGCATTAGTATCTATTTAAAATACTGCTTTAAGCTATTTAGCTTTTTTTTCTGTATCACAAGTCATTAAGCAATCTTTAGCTTTTCTAATTTACCATTTTTCCTGAATTCATAGATTTGAAAAGCTTAAAAAAAGAAAAAGCCAAACAAAAAGAGACTGTGACACTGTCAGCTAAAGTTTTATTTATTTATACTTTCTGTTCTGTTTCCATCCTTCACTACCAGAGACTACCTGTTACCGTGAATTTAGCGTGTATCATTCCAGTGCAATGTAGACGTGTATGTATGTGTGTATGTATGAAAATGTATTGCTTTACGTGCTTAATATTTAGACAATAAATTACGTGTGAGTACATATGTGCATATGTATGTGTATGTGTGTGTGTGTATATATATATATATAAGTTCTGCAGCAGTCTTGTTTTCATTCTTGTTTTCCAAAATCTGTACATGTTGGTAGATTCAGATCTAGGTCTCCCATTTTAGCTGTTTTGTTTTTATTATACAGTATGAATATTTCACAGGTTTTCCACAGTCCCTTTGATGGATATTTAAATTGTTTTCCTTTTTTCTCCCCATTACATTACAGACAACCAGTGAACAACTTTGTACATATCTTTTCTGGTCTTTGTCCTCCTCCTCATCTTCTTCTTCCTCCTTCTCCTCTTCTTTTGTTTCAATGGTTTGATTTTGTCCTAAACTATCTCATTATTTGAGTTCTCCCACTGGGTCCAACACTTTGGTATTTATAGTCATTATTTGAGGGAGGGAGAGGGATGAGGAAAACCTTCCATACTTTGGAATAATGGTCTTCTTTTATCAGAGAATGAGAGGCTCTGAAATTTTCTTTCCTTATGGATTCTTTTTGGAATCTGATAAATTTGGCAACTTCACATTTTATTTTAATTTAATTAATTTTTTAGTGACAGGGTCTCACTATGTTGCCTAGGCTGGTCTTGAACTCCTGAGCTCATGTGATCCTCCTGCCTTGGCCTCCCAAAGTGTTGGGATTACAGGTGTGAGCCACAGCACCTGGCCAGCTTGCATTTTAATATTTTGCATTTCTGTTGTCTCATGTTAGTGGGTGTTTTTAAATAAATTTCAATTACTGCTCACCTTTTGTTCTCCTTGTAAGCTTTCTTTTACTACTTTTTAACTCCTAGAATACCTTCCTTCTTTCTTTTTTTTTTTTTTTTTTTTTTTTGAGACGGATTCTTGCTCTGTCGCCCAGGCTGGAGTGCAGTGGCGCGATCTCAGCTCACTATAACCTCCGCCTCCCAGGTTCAAGCGATTCTTCTGCCTCAGCCTCCCAAGTAGCTGGGATTACAGGCACCCGCCATTATTTCTGGCTAATTTTTGTGTTTTTGTAGAGATGGGGTTTCACCATGTTGGCCAGGCTAGTCTTGAACTCCTGACCTCAGGTGATCTGCCCACCTGGGCCTCCCAAAGTGCTGAGATTACAGGCGTGAGCCACCATGCCCAGCCTTCTTCTAGAATATTTTCTCCCTACTGAGTGTGGGACTATTTAGTGATCTCCAATCTAGTTCATGTTCTTCTTATGTTACTTTCTAAGTTCAGTGTGATCCAGACATAGTTGATATTTATAGAAGGGTTTCTTGAAGCATTCTTAGCCAAAGGAAGCATTTAAAAAATATGTCTTCACCTTGATATTTGATTACAATTATTACATTTAAATTTTGTTCAAGGACCATATGTTTCAATTACCAATTATTTTCATTTATAAATTTTTTGTGGAGTCTTTAATCCTCTGTGCCTTATTCATTATTGTGAGGTTGAGTATATTTTTAATTTTTATGCTCTGTGTTTTTTCACCCTTTAAACCTGGCTCCTATTCAGAGCTTTGAGCACTTGGAATCCTGAAGTGTTACAAATGAAAACTGTTACTCTTCTCTAATAACACACTCTGCCTGCTGCAAGCGTTTGAGTAGGACTTCCTTTCTTAACAACTAGTTTGGGCAGCCACCTGTCTCATGAATATATCAACTATCTTTAAGAATTTGAGAATTTATGTGCTGAATTTTTTTTAAGACAACCAATAAGACCTTCAAATGGAAATCAGAGTAATAAATAGAACTAGTATATCAGATGCCTGTGTATTTTATCTCAGATCTGTTCTTATCTCAGGGTTTGGTTCAGGTAATAAGTATTGTGGTTGGAAAGTAACCTTTGGATCTAGGCTTATGCCAACTTTAACATAGATGACGTATTCCTTCAAAAGTATAAGCACTATATGTATACTCGGAAGTATCTGTCATGTCACCCAGTAGGCAATTTCGTTTAGTGAATTATCTTCCCTATGTCATCGTAGTCACCAAGTTTGAATGAAATTGTTTACCTGCTCTTTGTCACATCAGTCCCACGTTTTATGCTACATACAAATGTTCCTATCTTAAATCTTTCTTTAGAAGAAAATTATGCTCTTATGTGGAACACTAACACCGTAGAGTTTGTTTTCCCTTCCACTCTGGAAACTGCTATAAAACTTTTTTTAGTTCCTAAGTAAAAAACCATTATTTTTCTAACTGTAGTTACCCTCTTGAGATATTTCATCTGGATATGTAACAGAAACCTTTATTGCTTTTGTTGGCGTCCAAATACAGTATAAAGAACTTTCTCTTTTTTTTGAGACAGAGTATCACTCTGTCACCCAGGCTGGAGTGCAGTGGCGTGATCTCGGCTCACTGCAATCTCTTCGCATGCCACCATGCTCTGCTAATTTTTGTATTTTTTGGTAGAGACGGGTTTTCATCATGTTGGCCAGGCTGGTCTCAAACTCTTGACCTCAAGTGATCTGCCTGCCTTGGCCTTCCAAGGTGCTGAAGAACTTTTTTATTGAAATGATACATATTTTTGCATGATTCTTTCTTCTAAAAAACTTTTTTTTCTGACTATAAAAGTTAAATGTGGTCACTTTTTACAAACTTAAATAGTATATATAGTAAGTACTCAGTCTTTATGCTACATATTGTCAAGTAATTCCCATAATAGTTATGCTGATTTACACCGCACCAGCAGAACGTGAGAGTTCTTGTCTCTTTGTGCCCTCAATGGCATTGTTATCATTAAAAACAGGTATTACACTTTTTTTTTTTTTTTGAGGTCAGTCTCACTGTGTCACCCAGGCTGGAATGCGGTGGCGCCATCGTGGCTCACCGCAACCTCTGCCTCCCAGGTTCAAGCGATTCTCCTGCCTCAGCTTCTTGACTAGTAGCTGGGACTACAGGTGCCCACCACCACACCAGGCTAATTTTTGTATTTTTTGGTAGAGACAGGGTTTCACCATATTGGCCAGACTGGTCTCAAACTCCTGACCTCAGGTGATCCACCCATCTTGGCCTCCCAAAGTTCTGGGATGATAGGCATGAGCCATTGTGGCTGGCCAATATTATACATTTGTTAAGGGAAAATATAGTTATGTTTGTATCAACTTTTTAGAAGTCTTAATCTTCTGACTCATTAATAGTAAGTGCATAAACCTGAAACTTGTTAGTAAAATAAACTTTGTTAATTTGACATACAGAGTGGGGAAACATTCTGGGTTTTTTTCTTTTTTTTGTATAGAGTTACTGTCTAATCTTTCAAGCAGGGGAATCTAAAAGAAAACATTAATTCAGTCATTTATTAAATAAGTATTTGTAGCCTTCCATGTGCCAGACACTGTCTGGGTGCAGCAGCAAAACAGACAAGAACCTGCCTTGGTAGAGCTTATTTTCCAGTTAGAGAAGACAGATTGTAAAAAGATACAGGATGGTAGATGACTTTATGTGCTATAGAAAAAAAATTATGAAGCAGGAATAGGATTGTGGCTGTTAAGGGAGGGAATTGCTTTTTTTTTTTTTTTTTTTTTTCAGACAGAGTCTTGCTCTGTCATCCAGGCTGAAGTGTAGTGATGCAATCTCAGCTCACTGCCACTTCCGCCTCCCAGGTTCAAGCGGTTCTCCTGCCTCAGCCTCTTGAGTAGCTGGGACTACAGGTGTGTGCCACCACACCCGGCTGATTTTTGTGTTTTTAATAGAGATGGGGTTTCATCGTGTTGGCCAGGCTGGTCTTGAACCCCTGACCTCAAGTGATCCACCCACTTCGGCATATCAAAGTGCTGGTATTACAGGCATGAGCCACCACACCCAGCCAGGAATTCATTTTTAAGGGTGTCAGGGAAGACCTCACAGAGATGGTGACAAGGAAAGTCTTAGCAATGGTGAAGGAGTGTGCCCTGAGAACATCGAGGGGAAGATTTATTCAGACAGAAAATGACACGTGCAAAGCCCCAAGGCAGGAATGGGCCTATTCTGAGGAACCACAACAAAAAAGGGCAGTGTAGCTGGTACATAGTGAGATCAGGAAAACGCAGTTAGAAATGAGGCCAGAGAGGTAATCAAGTCCAGATTGTGCAGGACTCTTTTGGCCATTGTAAGGCTTTCACTTAGAGGGAGTTGGGATTTTACTGGAGGTTCCATCAGAGGCCATGATTAAACTAGTAAAAGCAAAAAATACTTGTGTCTTGCCTTTGCTTTTTCAGAAGATTTTGTCTCAAAATAATTTGGGGATTAACTCATGGTTCCTGGTGGTAGTCATATGTAGATTTAAACCTTTATATTAGTACAGAAAATTTCCCTGAAATATAGATCTTAGGTATGGCATTTAAATTCAGAGAAAGTAATAGAAAATCCTGCCTATAGGTATTTATTCCTGGGTGGCCTTGTTTTATTACTGACTTCTCGTCCTAAATTATCTTTTTTTTTTTTTTTTTTTTTTAAACTGTATTATGTGCAAGATGTACTCACACTTATATATTATTGGAGGCTCTAGCCTCCAATAATATGTAACTCTATTAGGTTATTTTAATCATGTATGCTTTGAACTTTTTTTTTTTTTTGAGACGGAATCTCACTCTGTCGTGCAGGCTGGAGTGCAGTGGCACCATCTTGGCTCACTGCAACCTCTGCCTCCTGGGTTCAAGTGATCCTCCCACCTCAGCTTCCCAAGTAGCTGGGATTACAGGTGTGTGCCACCATGTCCTGCTAATTTTTTTTGTATTTTTAGTAGAGATGGTGTTTCACCATGTTGGCCAGGCTGGTCTTGAACTCCTGATCTCAAGTGATCCACCCTCCTCAGCCTCCTAAAGTGCTGGAATTACAGGCGTGAGCCACCATGCCTGGCCTGAACATTTTTTATTGTGAAATATAACAGAAAAATACACAAAACATGACTGTATAATGTGAGGATTAATTACAAAAGGCAAATATCTATGTAACCACCAGTTAGACCTAGAAATATATCATTGCCAACACCTGGAAGAAGCCTGCTGCATCTCACTTTTAGATCATAACCTACACCATTGCTCAGAATAACGACTGTTCTGACGTGTGATAATCATATCCCTATTTTTCTTTATGATTTTACCACCTAGGATTCATTCTAAAACAATATAATTTAGTTTTGTCTGTTTTTAAACTTTGTATAAATTGGAATAATACATTATGTGATTTTTACATTTTTATATCTTTCAGAAAGAACTTAACAATATGTATGTTCATAACTTTCATCCATGTTGCTATATAGAACTGTAGTTTGATTTCATTGCCATATAGCATTCTGTTACATGAATATACCACAATTTATGTATTCATTCTGTTGATAGACACTTGGATTGTTTCTAGTTTTTGGCTGTTAATGAACAATGCTGCTGTGAACATCTACAGAAGTTTCTCTAGACCATGTACTTGCAGCGGAATTGTAGAATCTTTAGTCTTATTAGATAATGATAAACTATTTTCCAAAGTGGTAGTACCAGTTTGTTCTCCTACCAACAGTATGTTAGTCTCCCTGTTCAGCCCTTAGCAGTATTGTCAGATGCTTTAAATTTTGAGAAACCCAAACCTTAAGCTTAAAAAAAAAAGTTGGAGAGTAGGGGACTAAAGATACTGGTTTCTGCTTTAAGAATCATAGCTATTCATTTCATTTGTTAAGAGTTGGTTGATATCTTCTGCCTTAAAGGCATTCTATCTTTCTATCCTCAGAGGGTCAGGAACCTTGTCTGTCTCTTTACCACTGTGTCGCAAAGAATGCCCTGCAGTTGGTACTCAGTAAATATTTGTTGCATGAATTCAGCCTGACTCCTGCTACTATTAACTGAACTACATGGGATTGTTGGCACAGTCTCTACTCACTGCAACCTCCGCCTCCCAGGTTGAAGGGATTCTCCTCCAGTCTCAGCCTCCCAAGTAGCTGGGATTACAGGCGCCCGTCAGCACGCCTGGCTAATTTTTGTATTTTTAGTAGAGATGGGGTTTTACCATGTTGGCCAGGCTGGTCTCGAACTCCTGACCTCAAGTGAATTTATTTTATGGTATCTGATTAAGACTGCCCTGTTTTAGCATCAGTCATTTAGCACAGTTTTTGGTGATGGCTATTTGATCACTGATAGTAACTGGACTTTGTTTACCAAAAGCTATTATATAGTCTAAGAGAATCTTATTTGTACCAATGTACTAGTTAAAGTTGGTGCTTACATTTTCAGAAAGAGACTCTTTTTTTTTTTTTTTTTAAACGGAGTCTTGCTCTGTCGCCAGGTTGGAGTGCAGTGGTGCGATCTTGGTTCACTGCAACCTCTGTGGGGTTCAAGTGATTCTCCTGCCTCAGCCTCCCGAGTAGCTGGGACTACAGGCACGCACCATCATGTCCAGCTAATTTTTGTATTTTTAGTGCAGACGGGGTTTCACCATGTTGGTCAGGCTGGTCTCAATCTCCTGACCTTGTGATCCGCCTGCCTCGGCCTCTGAAAGTGCTGGGATTACAGGCATGAGCCACTGTGCCCAGCCGAGATTCTATTTTTAAGGAATCACTTACCTATGATTTATGCAATACTTTATTTTCTCACAAAAGAATATATCAGTGGAATTTTCTGCCTATGTTAGACTCCAAGAAGCATTGCTACTTCTCTTATCCCTGTTTCTGTTTTGAGCTACTTTGTAGGATACGGTGGATTATCAGAGGTTGGTGTTGCTTGGCTATCTCTCCAGTCTTCAACAGGAACCTCTTTCTCTCCCTTGTATAACCAGTATTAATCCAGTCTTTAATGTCCACCATTCTGCATCTCATTGTCACAGTTGTTTATTAAAACCATAGGGCCAGGCCTGGTCTCATGTGGCTTTATAGTCCCAGCTACTCAGGAGGCTGAGATAGTGCACTGTGATCAGGCCTGTGAATAGCCTTTGTACTCCAGCTGGGGCAACATAGTGAGACCTTGTCTCTAAACAGAAACCATAGGATACATGGCTTTGTTTAAATGCCTCTTGCTTTGGTGTAATTTACCCATAGAGCACTTTTTTAAAAAGGTGTTTGACATTAAAACTTGTAATAATTCTTTCAGCATTTTGTGAAAGAGCTGGCAACAGTGATCTCTCTTTTCTTGTAAGTATTGACACGAGACAAGTCACTTCATTTTTGCTGCACTCATAGGTCAGTTTATTAGAAGAACTAGCTTGGGACTGGGTGAGGTGGCTCACACCTGTATTCCCAGCACTTTGGGAGGCCGAGGTGGGCCAATCACTTGAGATCAGGAGTTTGAGACCAGCCTTGCCAACATGACAAAATCATGTCTCTACTAAAAATACAAAAATTAGCCAGGCCTGGTGGCAGGCACCTGTAATCCCAGCTACTCAGGAGGCTGAGGCAATAGAATTGCTTGAACCCGGGAGGTGGCCGTTGCAGTGAGTTGAGATCACTTCACTGCACTCCAGCCTGGCTGACAGAGCTGAGACTGTATCTCAAAAAAAAAGGAGAACCAGCTTGGATTTTTCTGACTTCCATTTCTAAGTATAATCTTTTTTTGAGAGATGACTAAGAAATAGAGCATTCAGAGCTAGTGATGAGGTAAAGGAATGGTAATTTTTTTGTTTGTTTTTTTGAGAGAGTCTCACTCTTGTCGCCCAGACTGGACTGCGGTGGCATGATTTTGGGGTCACTGGAATCTCCACCCCGCCCTGCCCCCAGCCCATCCCCCACCACCGGGTTCAAGCAATTCTTGTGCCTCAGCCTCCTAAATAACTGGGACTACAGGCGCGCACCACCACGCCTGGCTAATTTTTTGTATTTTTAGTTGAGGCAGTGTTTCGCCATGATGCCAGGCTGGTCTCGAACTTCTGGCCTCAAGAGATCCACCCATCTTGACCTAAGAATGGTAATTTTGACTAGTAAATTTTTACTAGTCATTTCTTTGCAAATGTATCACCTTCTTTTGTGAGATTTTTCCTTTTTAGGAATAGACAAAATAAGTAAAGACTTGTATGAGATTCAGAATCTAGTTAAGTCTGATTCATATTCTTTATTTCCAACAGAGATTTCCTGTTAGACAAGACAAATTAGAGTTTTCCTACTGACTTAACTTGGTGAGTTTTTACATAGTTTTATTTTAAATATAGTTTAATCATGAGGGAAAAAGCAGAATGAAATGCATAAAAACATTTACCATGACTTTTAAAAATACACCTCTTGAGTACAATCTACTGTTTCATTTTAGTGCAAATGATAGGTAAAGTTAAAAAGTTAAAGTCATATAAGGTAAGCATGTAAGATTTTCTTTTTAAAATAAGAATCATTACAGTGTTAAATAAACATTTTTCATAAGTGGCTTCAAAAAAAAGTTTTATTTTAAGTATTCTTACCTGGAGTAAGCCAGAACTATTTATTCTGATCTTCTCTGGTGATTTCTAGATATAGGATAAGACTTTACAATAATGGTAAGGGGAGAAATGATATTTGAATGAAAATTTTTAATCAATGGTTGATAATATATGATATGGAAACCTTAGAGTCAGATTATTTTTCTCCCTAGAAGAGTTCCTCAGGAATGCTGGGCATGGTGACTCATGCCTGTAATCCCAGCACTTTGGGAGGCTGAGGCAGGAAGATTGCTTGAGCTCAGGAGTTCAAGACCATTCTGGCCAACATGGTAAAAACCCATCTCTACAAAAAATACAAAAATTAGCCAGGTGTGGTGGCACATGCCTGTAGTTCCAACTATTCAAGAGACTGAGGTGGAGGATAATTTGAGCTCAGGAGGTCTAGGCTGCAGTGAGCCATAATTGTGCCACTGCTTTCCAGCCTGGGCGACAGAGCAAGACCTTATCTAAAAAACAAACAAACAAAACCCAAAAACATAAAAGACCTTCAGGGAAATTAGAATTACAGTTTATGAAAAGAGATACTTGGGGCCAGGTGCGGTGACTCATGCCTATAATCCCAGCACTTTGAGAGGCCTAGGCAGGTGGATCACTTGAGGCCAGGAGTTTGAGACCAGCCTGGCCAACATGGAGAAACCCCATCTCTACTAAAAAGACAAAAATTAGCCAGGCATGGTGGCACGTGCCTGTAATCCCAGCTACTCG
The DNA here is from genome assembly GCF_007565055.1 of Rhinopithecus roxellana. Classification (NCBI taxonomy): domain Eukaryota; kingdom Metazoa; phylum Chordata; class Mammalia; order Primates; family Cercopithecidae; genus Rhinopithecus; species Rhinopithecus roxellana. Next base: position 6,587,214 of record NC_044567.1, on the reverse strand, counting down.
GGAGGCTGAGGTGGGACAATTGCTTGAACCCAGGAGGCAGAAGTTGCAGGGAGCTGAGCTCACACCACTGCACTCCAGCCTGGGCGACAGAGCAAGACTCCGTCTCAAAAAAAAAAAAAAAAAAAAAAAAAAGAGATACCTTAAAGAAATTTGTAGGCTTCATTTTACTCTATAAAAGGAGTTTGATTTTGAACAAATTGCCTCTGTGTGTTTTACCTTGGAGCTCTTATCTCTCTGTGTAACTTACAGAAAAAAACTCTCCACCATTTTGTGTAACATCTTAAAACTTTTACTTTGTAGTATGAGATTTTGGCCTCCAAAGCTTGTGTATGTTTTGTCAGAGTTATGTTGGGTTAAATAGGTGTTACTGCATTTTAATCTTTTAAATTCTGACACACATCATCAGGAGCCAGGAAATTCTGTTAAGACAGACATTCTGTCTAACTTTCCCTATTTTGTCTGCCTGTGTGGTTTTACTTTTTCCTTGAGTCATGAATTTTGGAATGAACACTTAAAACTGAGAAATTCCTGCCCATCCTTTGTTCCATTTCATTTACTTAGAACTGTAATATTAACATATAATTTTGCTTATTTTTAATAATGTTAGAGGAGGGAATTTATTTTCTGCAGATTGTTTCCAAGTAAGGTACATGGTCCATGTAAATAGTAGTTAGGTTTTTTTAGTTAAGACTGTAAAGGAGAAGATTAAAAACATACATATACCTCTCTTCCCTTTTATAGTTGGAAGGAGGTCTAGGTGCCTTTCAGGAAGAAAAGTATCTCATGGGAATACTGAATTCTTTACTGCTGGATAGTAATAGTTAATGCTGAACATAATCGGTTGCCCTTGTAGGAGACCAAATCCTCTGGAGCAGGTGGGCCTTTTCAGTTTCCAAGTTAATGAACTTATTTCAAAATGTATGCCCTACGACTAATTAGACTTTCTCCTTTGAAATCCATTCCTTGGGTCCCTTCCATAGCCGAATCATGTTAGCAAGAAATATTTTTAAATGGCTTGGCTGAAGTATAGATGGCCAAAGAGAACTGCCTGTTGAATTTGGCTTCTATAAAAACCAGGGGACTCTGTGGGGTTATATAAGCTCTATTTGTTTCATGAAATGACCCTTCTGTTTTTTAATTCCTTGCAGATTGGACATGCTTAAATAGTATTAGGGCCAGCCCTTTCATCTGTTTACTGTTTAGATTTTATAAGGTTCTTCATAGTCATCATTGAGGGGAGTAGGTGAAAGACCATAACCTCTCAAATTGGAAAATAGCCATGAGAATATTAACCTATGTAATAAATGGAATCTTCTTACCATAGGGCTTTTCCCTGCTTCCTCCTTTTCTGATTCTTTTTTCAGCTCTTCTTTAGAATAAGTAAATTTTCTCAACCTAGAGGAGGCATCTTTTATAACATGTGGGATGTGTTAAAATCTTCATCTTTCCCAAGTTCACTCTTTGTGGCCCTGGAGATTTGTCCCCAAGACATTTAGTGGAATCAACACATGATTCTAATTTGTGAGAACGGCGAAGTTGTTGATTGTTTGCTTTTGCCTTTCTGACTTCATTTCTAAAGATGTTCTCTTTTGGAACTGAGACCCACTTTGAAGTGAAATAGCCCCTTTGTAATCAGGTTTGTTTCCTGATCCGGATTCCTGTCCTTCCATTTCAGGTATTTCCCAGTGTGGAAAAGTCTAATCTGAGGAACCCTATTTTCTTTCTTTCTTTTTTTTTTTTTAAAGCAGCTGGAGGAGTTTTTCTTCCTAGCAGGGGTTCTGTAATTAACAACAGCAGCATGTCACCTGATGGTATTAACCCAGATCTTGTGAGACCTGTGCTTGTTGTGGCCATTATTCTGCTGGATCCTCCATCCAAATGGAGACAGAGGAATTTTTTTCCTCTGATATTGTTATGTGGATGTGTTTCGCTCAGTAGTCCTTTGTGCCTAAATTAAAAGCAAAACAAAAATTCAAAAAGTCTTTTTAAGGTCCAGGGAGTTACACTCCTGCAAGGTGGTTGAATGGCATCTGCCCCTTTCTAAGACAAACTTCAGCATTTGGAGCAGAGATGCATTGCTGGACATATTTTTGGGGTAGATAATTATGCTAACATGTTTATATCAATAACTGTTGGCCGGACGCGGTGGCTCAAGCCTGTAATCCCAGCACTTTGGGAGGCCGAGATGGGCGGATCACGAGGTCAGGAGATCGAGACCATCCTGGCTAACACGGTGAAACCCCGTCTCTACTAAAAAAATACAAAAAACTAGCCGGGCGAGGTGGCGGGCGCCTGTAGTCCCAGCTACTCTGGAGGCTGAGGCGGGAGAATGGCGTAAACCCGGGAGGTGGAGCTTGCGGTGAGCTGAGATCCGGCCACTGCACTCCAGCCTGGGCGACATAGCGAGACTCCGTCTCAAAAAAAAAAAAAAAAAACAACTGTTACATAATAGATAGTTTCTAGGGCAAGGGAATGATCCCCCTGCCCTAACTTAACTTGGCATTACATTTTCTGCTTTTGTGATTTTTTTGCTGTCTGGAAAAGTTGCATCCAAAGTGAGAATTATTCCATATTTTAACCTTTGAGCTGGCTGCTAAGGTCTCCTTGGGGACAAGGACAGTTTGTAGTTATTTATAACCTGAAAGAAGAGCAGTAAGCCTGTAAACTGCCAGCACACACCGAGGCTTGGGAGTCGGAGCATTCTGTTTTTATCCTATTGGGTTTAGTGACTTGTGAGTCATGTACCTTCTTATTCATCTTCAGCTTGACTTCATCTATCTAGATGAGCCTTACTGGCTAGGCATTTCTATGAAATTATAACACAGATTGAGGAAAGGAAGGAGAAATAGCCTTTTTATGTACAAGTGCATATCTAATCCTCACAATCATTTTAGAATCTATACTTACTAAGAAATACCTGTAAACTGGGAAAATCTTACAAGTACTGACTTGAACACATAATACTATGCTTGTTTCTAGGTTTTCCTTATATACAACAGTTACAAAGCAGTTCAGCTCTTAATTAGAGAAATATTTGGCTATGACAGAAATGTGTTCTACATCTTAGCCTGATATGGAAAAAATTTAGTTATATGCCTAGTCGTGTTTTTACATATGTACATATTTACACTGATCTGTATTTAATAAATGTTAGTTATCTTTTCTCCGTACATCCAGAATCAAACCCAGTGTCAGATACAAAAACAATATAACAAATAAAAGTAGATGCTAAGGATTTCCCTCAATCAATATATTAGAATTTTATTGTAATATATAGTATTTAACTTGAGGCAAGGCGCAGTGGCTCACGCCTGTAATTTCAGCACTTTGGGAGGCTGAGGTGGGTGAGTCACCTGAGGTGAGGAGTTCGAAACCAGCCTGACCAACTGAAGAGACGGTGAAACCTCGTCTCTACCGAAAATACAAAAATTACCTGGGCATGGTGGCGGGCGCCTGTAATCCCAGCTACTTGGGAGGCTGAGGCAGGAGAATCGCTTGAACCCGGGAGGCGGAGGTTGCAGTGAAGCAAGACCATGCCATTGCACTCCAGCCTGGGCAACAAGAGTGAAACTCTGTAAAAAAAAAAAAAAAAAGAATTTAACTTGAAATAACTTAGAGTTTAGCTTAGGTTCCTGACAGCTGCTGTAATGGTACTTCTGTAACCAGGATTGACTTATTCTGGGAAATGTACTTTTCTCTCTATTGTCTTGTAGATTCAGGAACTCTCCCCCATAGCTCTGTAGGTTTCCCTTTTCTTCTGTTTTCTTGAATTTGAAAAAATTTTTAATCAGGGAAGAGTATAGTTTTGTAATGTACTCAATAAATTCTTAAAGTTGGAGTGACTTGATAGTTTTCCTTTTAAAATGTTTTATTGTTTTAGAAGTATGCCTGGATTCCTATAGCTACATTCATTCAACAACTTCTAAACTTTAATTTATTAACTCTTTAGGGAAAAATGATCCCAAAAGAGAAGGAGTCTAGTTACTCAACCAGAATTTCATTGAACAAATATTTACTGAGTGCCTGTTAGGCCATACTAGGCACAGGGGGATACTATTCTCCTTGAGCTTAACTTCTAGTAGGGAGCACAATAGACAAGTGAAAAAATAAAAACAAGATAATTTCAGGTAGTGGTAATAAAGAAGAAAATAAAATAGGGTAATGTGATGAGAGGAACAGGCTAGAAGTGGAAGCGGCTTCAGACTGGGTGGTCAGGGAAGACCACTCTGAAGATAACTTCATTTGATAGGAGACCTGAATTACAAGAAGGACCGACCTATGAAAAGACCTGAGGGAAGAAAGAGCTTGGTGGGCTGAGGAAAGAGCCCAACGTGTTTGTGGATTAGAGTTAAAGGCCTGAGTGACTAAAACATCAGGATTGAGAAGAGTGTTAGAGAAGGTCAGGGAGGTGTGCTGAGGCCATGGTGGTCATGACGAAAAGGTTGATTTTACTCAGATAGCAGTGGAGGCCACTGAAGAATTCCTTTCTTGTCTCTCATGTGGGTCTGATGTACAAGCCTCTTCACAACTTGGAAAAATTAATTGTAAAGGCTGCTAATTCCTTTTTAAATTTTTAAATTTACTGTTTGAATAGGTCATATATTTACATGGTTCAGAATTCAGAAAGTATTCAGAGGAATACAGTGGGATTTCTTCCCACTCAGGTGTACCCAGTTTCCTTCCATGGGAGTAACCAGCATCCCTAGAGCCTTATGTCTTTTCGGAGATATTCTATATGTTAAAACAAATATACATTTTCTATTAAAAAATAGAACTTCTTTATTTTTTAAGAGATGTGTATTATTACATTATCTGTATCATAGTTTATTTAATCCACTGTTGATGAACTTTTAGGTTATTTCCATTTTCATATGTTTATAAATAGTCCCACAGTGAAAAACCTTTTATATTTGTCATTTAAAACATACCAGTAGGGATACATTTCTAGAAGTGAAATTGCTGGATTAAAGGGGATGTGCATTTTTACTTTGATAGACATTGCCCTTCACAGAGATTGTAACAATTTATACTCCAACCAGAAATGTTGTCTTTACCCTGGGTAAGTGTTATCAAACATTTTGATCTTTGCCAATTCAGTGGGTGAATCAATGTGTGATTTAATTTGCATTTTTATCTTGAATGAGAGTTGAACATCTTTTCATATATTTAAGAACCACTGGGTTATTTCCATTTCTCTACACCGTTAGTTGTTCTTTGCCCATTTTTCTGTAAGACTGTTGACTTTTTTCTTCTTGATCTCTAGATTCACTTAGTAATCCCCCTGTAGGTGCAATGTTTAAGAATTTAAAAAATGAAAACAGGCTGGGGACAGTGGTTCATGCCTATAATCCCAGTGCTTTGAGAAGCCAAGGCAGGAGGATTGCCTGAGGCCAAGAGTTTGAGACCAGCCCAGGCAACATAGCAAGACCCTGTCTCTACAACTTTTTTTAAAAAAAAATTTTAAAAGAAAGAAAACAACAACAGCAGAGAAACAGGCATCCTTAATTTGTAAAGTTTTACAAAGCGTGAACCTGATAAAAGACATAAGAGAACCTCAGTCTTTCCTTTGCTGATTGAGGTCTGTCTGAAGCCCTGAGTTTTGTTTTAAGCTGTGTCTCTAAAAATATTTTAAGTGTATTTAATATTTTGTTGGACTAGATTGAACTGCAGAAAGTTTACTCATAACAAATATTCAAAAGTCATGTAAACCTTGCGACAGAAGTCAGTATGACCTTTAATAACTACCCTTGGGGTAATGAGAAATAAAAGATTACCTCCTGGGGTATATATATGATTGAGCACACTATAACAGAAGAAACAAAAGGCTTCTTTTAGGATACATTAGTTTCTCAAAAATGAGTATACAAAAGTCTTGTAGTTTTGTTTTTTGTTGTTGTTCAGTTGTCATCAATCTTTTTGGCATCTTCTGTTTTGGAAAATGCAAACATCTCGGGTTGAAAATAGTTACAACACTGGGGTTTTCTTTACCTGGAAACTGTGCAAAGCTTTAAACCAGAGGAAAACAAAGTTAGGCTTTTTAAAAGTCCCTAACAGACCATTCTCTGGCAAGAAGTATGTTCCCAGCCATCTAGCTTGTATATGCTGTGTATTATGTTGAACTACATGAAATTGCTGATATTCAGTTATTTTTGTCATATAAAACAGCAGTTTCATGATTCAGTCTAATGTCTTCACAATCTTGTTCCTGTCATTTTAAAACTGATGGATATAAGTAAGGCTAAGTCATAGATATTATGTATGAGATTCATGCCTCTCTCTCTATTAACTGGTTGATTTTATTTTAATTCTCTGAATAAGTAGATTCGACTGATGGTGGAGAAATGCTCATGGGAAATAAGTGAAAGATTTAAAAAGTGACTGCACAAGCTGTCTATGTAACACTTTTCAGAGGGTGTTCCAGCCTAGCTGTGTAAATACTGCAAAATAAACTATTGGGACATTTTCCTTTATTGTACAGGAAATTTCTCTTCTATCTTGAAAGAATTCTGATTATGTAAGAGTTTAGTTCAGATTAGTTACTGATTTTTGTTTTCAACATGAAATTATAACAAGGCTTTGTCCTCTTGTAGAATAAATATATACTTGATACTGGATGAAAAACTCACTTTTACCAGGACCGGGATTAGAAGTACCAGGCTGGGAGTTTTTGGCTTTGTAATATAATTTATCTGAAATAACAGATTATTCTCATTACATTGCAAATCTGATATACTCAGCATTGTTCAAAGGGCTGTTTTAGAGATATGTGGAAAAAAAACCAGAAAACTTAATGAACTGGAATGCAACTGGATGAGTGTTTCAGTCATCAAGAGTTTTTTTTTTTTTTTTTTTTTTTGAGATGGAGTCTCGCTGTGTCACAGGCTGGAGTGCGGTGGCACCAACTCAGCCCTCTGCAGCCTCCGCCTCCCAGGTTCAAGCGATTCTCCTGCCTCAGCCTTTTGAGTAGCTGGGACTACAGGCACGTGTCACCACGCCTGGCTAATTTTTGTGTTTTTAGTAGAGATGGGGTTTCACTATGTTGATCAGACTGGTCTCAAACTCCTGACCTCGTGATCCACCCACCTCGGGCTCCCAAAGTACTGGGATTACACGCATGAGCCACCACGCCTGGCCGTTATCAGAGTATTTGTACTGAATGCCTTGAATTCCAGGCAGGCTGTGCTAGGTGGTAAGGGATAGATAGAACAGTTGCAGGTTCTGTTTAAGAAGCTTAAAGTCTATAGGAGTCAGCAGAAGTGTTCAAAGTATAAAAGAAGGCAGAAAAGAAATGCACCGTGGGTTCAGTTGAAAGCATTATCTATGCATCACGACAGCATTACAGGTTGAATATCCCCTTATCTGAAATGCTTGGGACCAGAGTGTTTTGGATTTCAGATTTTTCCAGATTTTTTGGAATAGTTTTGTTACATACTTACTAGTTCAACATTCCTAATCTGAAATCCAAAGTGTTCCAATGAGCATGTCATGTCAGTGCTCAAAAACTTTTGGATTTTGGAACTTTTCAGAGCAGGGATACTCAACCTGTAATACATTTTCGTTTGTCCTTCTGTCTGTCCTCCAAAGTTTAATATTCTAGTTAGAAACTATATTGTTGACTTGAATCACATCAAAACTGGTTAATGACTTCATGGTCTTATAATACCCACTAGGAAGCATTCCATTAGAGATTTTTATTAGGTACTAGCTGATACTACCTTCATTGGAAATTAAGCAGATTTACAGTTGACAGAGATATTTTAAAGTGTATTTTTTAATGTAACTCGAAGAGGTCTGTTCTCACAGGTCAGAATTTAATAGAGTAAGCAGGAAGATAAATGGTGGTGTATGTTCAGCCTCAGAGTTTGAGCGTACTAGAAAGTTTGGTAAGCTTTGGAAAATAAATTTCTCAATAGAGAATGCAGGCAGAGACTGTCTTAACTTGTTTGAAGGCAGGAGCAATATATTTTGGCTTTAGTTGTCTACTGCAGAGGTTCTCAAACTGTAATCCTCAGGTAGATCTCTTTTCTAAAAATTTTTTCTGCTGGTCATCTGCAGCAGTTGGCATGAAATGCTAGAGAGTTCATGTAGCATTAGACTACTTTGCTGATGAACACTTTGCCTGTGGTTCCTGCTATGAGTGAAATTAATTAGACTTGTGCTGTCCTAGTCAATTTCCTTCACAGCCGGTTGTGTGGTTAGAGCTCCTCAGAGTTTGAGACAGATTCTCCAGTTCTACTGGCTGTGGGGTTAGAGATTTTTAAAAATTAGAAGAAAAGGGCCGGGCGCGGTGGCTCAAGCCTGTAATCCCAGCACTTTGGGAGGCCGAGACGGGCGGATCACGAGGTCAGGAGATCGAGACCATTCTGGCTAACCTGGTGAAACCCCGTCTCTACTAAAAAATACAAAAAATTAGCCGGGCGAGGTGGTGGGCGCCTGTAGTCCCAGCTACTCGGGAGGCTGAGGCAGGAGAATGGCGTGAACCCGGGAGGCGGAGCTTGCAGTGAGCTGAGATCCGGCCACTGCACTCCAGCCCGGGCGACAGACCGAGACTCCGTCTCAAAAAAAAAAAAAAAAAAAAAAAAAAATTAGAAGAAAGGAAAAGATGTAGCTACAAAATAAGTCAGAAGCAAAAAAGGTGAGAAAAAATGGTCAAGATCAAAGTAGTATTTTCTTTTTTCTGGTTATAATAATGAACCAAGGATCAGTAGCAACAATTAAGGCATTAAAATAAAGTGATTATTAAAATTTGGCCTTTCCCTGGGCTTAGGTAATTCATAAATTGTTCATTGTTAGATAAGTTTGAAGTTTTTTAACCTCAAAATAAGTTCAAATTAGTATTTTATGATTACTCAGTGTAGAGCTGTGCCTATAATCCACCTCTCCAGAGCCAAATTTTTTGTTCTTAACTAACGCATAAAATCAAACCTTCATTGCACCCCGTCCCAAAGTAGGAATTTTGAAATTTCACTCTGGCCATTAATGATAATTGGGACTTGTAAAACTAGCTAATTTATACTTGTTAATGGAAAAATAAAACAGTTCTTTGAGAATGTGTTTTCCATCAAATGCAAGCCTGTCTTGGAGGTGACCACAGTAGCATTTGGCCTCTTTTCTTCATGTTATCATGGAATCATGAATTGCACAAGCCAGGGAGGCCCAAATGCCACTGCAGTGCTTAATTTGCTAGCTTAAGTGAGACAAGCACACCATATTAGCTTCATCTGTGATTTCACAGATGCCTTAATTGTAAATTCCTGGCCGGGCATGGTGGCTCATGCCTGTAATCCCAGCATTTTAGGAGGCCGAGGCCGGCAGATCATGAGGTCAGGAGATGGAGACCATCCTGGCTAACACGGTGAAACCCCATCTCTACTAAAAATACAAAAATTAGCTGGGAATGGTGGCGGGCGCCTGTAGTCCCAGCTACTCAGGAGCCTGAGGCAGGAGAATGGCATGAACCTGGGAGGCGGACCTTGCAGTGAGCCACGATCACCACTGCACTCCAGCCTGGGCCACAGAGCAAGGTTCCATCTCAAAAAAAAAAAAAAAAAAAAAAAAAAAGTCAATTCCTGTAAGATAGCGTTTATGACCATGGGAATAGCATCTATTTATGAGTATTACTCTGTGAAGGCGCACCTGTAGTTTATTAATCTCCTTGTTTATTATTTAAGTAGTCAGTGAATCAGTGAATATTTGTGAGTTGAGTTATTGTGTGATTTGTTGTTACTTTTTTTTTTTCCCTCTGTCTCCCAGGCTAGAGTACAATGGCGCCATCTTGGCTCACTGCAACCTCCACCTTCACCTCCACCTCCTGAGTTCTAGCAATTCTCTGTCTCAGCCTCCCAAGTAGCTGGGATTACAGGTGTGCATTGTCACACCCGGCTTATTTTTGTATTTTTAGTAGAGATGGGGTTTCGCCATGTTGGCCAGGCTGGTTTTGAACTCCTGACCTCAGGTGACCCGCCTGCCTTGGCCTTCCAAAGTCCAGGGATTACAGGCATGAGCCACCATGCCCAGCCTGTTGTTACTTGTTATACCTCTTTCTGCAAAGGATTTGAGGCAGATTCCAAAAATACTTAACATAATAAAAGATTAAAAGTTGAGAGAATTATATCAAAGGGAATAATTAAGAAAATAAAACTATTATAGAATGAACATATGATCCTGTATAAAATATAGCATATAAAACAGGCATATGGGCTTACAGTTTTAAGAGATGAGTCACAAACTTGTCTCAGGATTTCCTAGTAGCCAAGCAAGGAGGGCAACATGATCAGTTATAAGATTCATATTGTTTAGCCTTTGAAAACAAACTAGGTGCTCAGGAAATTTCTCCCTTGTGTATTAAAAACCAGAGATGTGTGATATAATGGAATACATCCTTACACAATTGCTCCAATATCAAAACAATAAAAATAATGCAGAACACTACAAAAAGTAGTTTATACCCAAGTACCTGTCATCGCTAATTAACAGATATTTGTATTATCATATTATCCTTGTATCCTTATTTTAAAAGAACCACAAGAGATAAACTTGAAGTATCTTATATTATTTTCCCAGTCTCCTTCTCCCTCCTTCTCCCAGTATGAAACTGATATATAGGCTGTCAAGGCTGGGTTTTTGTTGTTGTTGTTTTTTACGTTTACTACGTCATATATCTGTAAATAATATAAAAACCTTAAATTTGCATAAATAATATACTGTACATGTCATTCCTAAACTTGCTTTTTTTATTAGCGCTGTGTTTGATGTCCATGGTGCTGTAGATCTAGTTCTTTTATTTTATTTTATTTTTTGAGATGGAGCTTTGCTCTTGTTGCCCAGGCTGGAGTGCAGTGGTGCAATCTCGGCCCACCACAACCTCCGCCTCCCGGGTTCAAGCGATTCTCCTGCCTCAGCCTCCCGAGTAGCTGGGATGACAGGCGCACGCCACCACTGCTGGCTAATTTTGTATTTTTAGTAGAGACAGGATTTCTCCATGTTGGTCAGGCTGGTCTCAAACTCCCAACCTCAGGTGATCTGCCTGCCTCAGCCTCCCAAAGTGCTGGGATTACAGGTGTGAGCCACTGTGCCCAGCCTAGTTCATGCATTTTAAATTCTGAAGCATAGTTTTCCATTATATGGAAATAATACAAATTAGTTATCTATTCCCCTACTAAAGGATTTTTAGTTTGTTTCTAGTTTTTCACTGTTATTAACTGTGCCACATTGAAAACCCTTGTCTGTGTTTTGTGCCCACGTGTAGTTTCTCTAGGGCAGCAGTTCTCAAAGGATCATCTGGGAACTTGTTAGAAATGCAAACTTGGGCCCATCCCAAATCTCTGAATCAGAAACTGTGGGGGTGGGGCCAGCAATCTGTTTAAAAGGAGATTCTGGTCCTTTTATTCTACACTTCAGAATCACAGCTCTAGCACATGTATCATTAAAAGTGGCGTTACTAAGTTTTAGGGTACATGTATTTTCCACTGTACTAGATACACCCAATTGATTTCACAGAAACGATTTATATATCAATTTTTTATTCAGTCCCTTTGTCATATGTTACAAGCTTTTTTTTTTTTTTTTTTTTTTTTGTAGTCTTTTGTCTTTGTTTATGGTGCTTAGAAATTGTAACCAAATTGGCCGGGCGCGGTGGCTCAAGCCTGTAATCTCAGCACTTTGGGAGGCCGAGACAGGCGGATCACGAGGTCAGGAGATCGAGACCATCCTGGCTAACATGGTGAAACCCCGTCTCTACTAAAAAAAAAATACAAAAAACTAGCTGGGCGAGGTGGCGGGCGCTTGTAGTCCCAGCTACTGGGGAGGCTGAGGCAGGAGAATGGCGTAAACCCGGGAGGCGGAGCTTGCAGTGAGCTGAGATCCGGCCACTGTACTCCAGCCCGGGCGACAGAGCGTGACTCCGTCTCAAAAAAAAAAAAAAAAGAAAAAGAAATTGTAACCAAATTCACCAATTAAAAAAAATTGTGGCCAGATGTGGTAGCTCATCCCTGTAATCCTAGCACTTTGGGAGGCCAAGGTGGGCATACTGTTTGAGTCCGGGAGTTCAAGACCAGCCTGGGCAACATGGCAGAACCCTGTCTCCACAAAAAAATACAAAAAATTAGCAAGGTGGTATGGTGGTGCATGCCTATTGTCCCAGCTACTCAGGAGACTGAGGATTGCTTGAGCCTGGGAGGCAGAGGTTGTAGTGAGCCAAGATCGAGCCACTGTACTGCAGCCTGGGTTACAAAGTGAGACCCTGTCTCAAAAAAAAAGTAAAAATTGTATATATTTGAGGTATGCAACATAATATTTTGATTTGCATATGCATAGTGAAATGATTACTATAGTCAAACCAATTAACATATCCATTATCTGACGGTTACCTTTTGTGTGTACGTGTGTGTGTGCACATGTGTGTGCGTGTGCACGCGTAGGTGGTAAAAGCACCTAAAATCTCTTCTGGCAAACTTCTATTATACAATATAATATTATTAACTATAGCCCTCATGTTGTACAGTAGATCTTCTCTAGATGGATTAATCTTACCCATCTGCAACTTTGTATCCCTTGAACCTACATCTCCCCAGTCTACTCCCTCATCCCCAAGTTCACCAGTTTTTTGAATGACTTTGGTATTTAGAAAGGCTTTGGAGGGAAGAATTTTGAGTTGGATTTGATTTGCTACTGAGACACCCCATTGAGATATATAGCAGTTAGTGGAGAATGGTCTGAGGCTTATGAGAGAGGTGAGAGTTGTAGAGATTTTGAAAACATTTGTATAAAGGTAGAAATTTGACATTGTTGGGATGGATGAAATTGCCATAAAGATATGTCTGACTGATGAAAAAACAAAAAATTGACATAAAGAGAATGTAGATTGAGAAAATGATTGAGGATTAAACCATGGGGAGCAACAGTGGACAAAGATAATCTAGTACAGGAAACTGAGGAATGATCACAAAACAGAGAGCAAGGAGAAGAATCTGAAATATCGAGTGGTTACAGGAATGTAAGCAGGGAGAGATCATGAATGCTTCAGAGAAAGGAATACATCTAAGAAAGGTGTAAAAATATTCCCCTTCAAGAGAGCAGCTAGCAATGGGTTGAGGAATAGAAGACTCCTTAAGTTTGCAGTGAAGCATAGGAGAAGATGAAGCAAACTTAGAGAGGGTAACAAGGTCATTTTGCTTTAGGAGTAGAGTATTTGTACCCCAAAGGAAGGAGCCTATGGCAAGTTATGTCTGGTGTTAATGATGCTGTCTCCTCTTCAGGCAGCCTTTTCATAGATATACTTTAAATACCCTTCGAGTAAATTCATTCAGCAATATAGTTATTGAGTATTGTGCAGAAGTATAGGGTGATATAATTGTGACTAGGTGACTACTTTACATTAGATAGCCTTTTCTGATGTTAACATTTAAATTTAGGACCCCAGCCGGGCACGGTGGCTCACGCCTGTAATCCCAACACTTTGGGAGGCCGAGGCGGGTGGATCACCTGAGGTCGGGAGTTCAAGACCAGCCTGACTAATATGGAGAAACCCCGTCTCTACTAAAAATACACAGTTAGCCAAGCGTGGTGATGGTGCATGCCTGTAATCCCAGCTTAGGAGGCTTAGGCAGGAGAATCACTTGAACCCAGGAAAGGTGGAGGTTGCAGTGAGCCAAGATCATACCATTGCACTCCAGTCTGGTCAACAAGAGTGAAACTCCATCTCAGGGGAAAAAAAAAAATTTAGGACCTCAATGGTAAGGAGCCACTCAAACAGTATGGAGACAAAACTTCCAGTCTCTAGCAGGTCAAACAATAGTTAGGATAGTATCTCAATATTATCTAATAAAGTCTTCTTGCTCTTGGATCTGACCAGGGTGAAGAGGGAACAGAAATCTTTGCTCCCTGACTTTGGAAATCTCGTTTAACCTTCAAACTGGCGATGTCAAGGGTTCCAAGTCCTCCACCTCCGGCAGAAATGTCGAGTGGCCCCGTAGCTGAGAGTTGGTGCTACACACAGGTAAGTTGACGTTTTCACCCTGTGAATCTTGCATCTGGGGAGGATTTGGTGGACGAAAGGAGTAGGATTGCTTTTCCACATTGGACTTCCTGCTTTCTCTGGAACATAACTGCCAAAGAGCAGATAGATAAGGTACTTGTTAGCCTCAGGTGCCTTAGTTTTCCATGTGGAATCTAAATTCCCTAGGCTAGTGTTTTTCAGTGGAGGTTGAAAGGGGGAATCTTTGAAACTAGATCTGGTTACATTGCCCTTGATGAAAGTGTTTTAAGTTTCCTCTGTTGGGGAAACAAGTTTGAGATGTGCAACCCCAGGCAGTGACATCACCGTTTTAGTAACAGAGACCCATTTTAAGTACGGTTTAGCATATGCTTTCCCAGCCCTGTCCATGGTGGTGCTGGGGTTTTTTGTTTTTTGTTTTTCCTATCTATGTTTCTCTCACTTTCCATCCAGTGTTCTCAGCAGCTGAAAAAAGTTATAAAAGCTATTGGTCAGTATGAGATTTCTTAAAATGTGGATGAGGAACCTAAGGTGAGAAAAACCTGAAAACTGCTATCTTCCTATCAGGATCATGCAGAGGGAGGGAGGGGAAATGACAATCTGCTCTTCAGCCTTTTTTTTCAGGTTGTCCACTTCCTGTTTAATTCCTTCCTGTTTTTCTATCAACAGATCAAGGTAGTGAAATTCTCCTACATGTGGACCATCAATAACTTTAGCTTTTGCCGGGAGGAAATGGGTGAAGTCATTAAAAGTTCTACCTTTTCATCAGGAGCCAATGATAAACTGAAATGGTGAGGAAGAATACGTCTAGCTGTAAAAATTTTTCTGAAGTTGTCTGTTTTGTTTGTTTTTATGGGACACTGACAAGAACGTAATTTCCATGAGGGCTGGGACTTTTGTTTTGTTCTTACTGTATTTCCCAGTGCCTAGCACATAATAGGTACTCACTAAATATTTGTTGAATTCATTCAATGAGTATATCAGAAATCGGCAAACTCAAGCTATAGGGTAATGCAAATAAATAAAGAAGGCCAGTGTTATAAATGATACCCATAAATGGAATGACTGGTGACTGCTTGGCAAACTAGTGAGTGTTCTAAAAGAGATGCTGGCTACTCAGCTCCAGCTAACTATAGCTATGCATGAGTAAGGACTGACCCTTGCCAGATTTTCTGATTTTTCAGGAAAAGCAAGAAATCTAGATTTTAACACAAAAATCTCTTTACTTTTAAGTTGCCTGCTTTTAAACAGGAAAGGGGATTTATTTGCTTATGTAACTGTATTGACAGGGTATAGGATGGGTTTGAAGGTAGCTTGATCCAGCAAGCCAGTGGTTAGAGTAAGAACACCATCTCTGTCCTGGCCCTGCTCTCCACGCTCTTGGACATCTCAGGTCTAGCTTCTCTTGTGCTTGAAGGGTGACTGGCAGTAGCAATGGGTATAATCTACTACATGCCAGCGAAAGTCTTTGAGCTTTCTCTGAACTGTGTGGCCAGGAATATGTTGTACATGCACCAATCGTTTTATGTCTGCATTCCCTGAACTAATCCCTGGAGCAGGGAAAATATGATCGAGGAGTGGGGATCAGTCTTATTCAGACTATGTGTCATCTTGCCTGAGGAGCAGGCAGTTGAGGATACAACCATATACCCACTGCAAAGAGCAAACACATGTCTCTGAAACACCAGTTTTGACCTCTGATAACCCACCAAAAGTCATTTTTTCATTAATTTAGTATTTGTTGGCTATATATTGTGTATTTTACTACTAAGTGTTGAGAGAGATGTTTATTCTTAGACATCGTATTTAAATCCTCATCATTAGCAAGGTGTATAATAATGTATGTGGCATATGCACTCCCTAGAGAGATACTGGATTGGGCCACCTGTTTGAGAGAGGTTCAATAATACAGACAAGGCCTAAGGATACGTGTGACCTATGTATTGCATGTGGTAGAAGCAGTGTCTGAAACCCATGCATTTGACTAATGACATTTACAACTTAGTTGAACCTATTCTGTCTGAATTTTGTTTTGATCTCTCCGTAACAGATTGGCATCTCTAACACTGTTTAGAAGTCTGGCCTGGAATTCTGTGCTATGTAATGAGAATTCACTTTTGTCTGTGCTTCCTTCATATTGCATCTTTTATTTTAGTCTTGGAATATTATTGCCAGATTGGGAAAATATCTTTAAAAGATTATGTATATTATTATTATCTATAAAAGATTATTCACACTTTTTTTTTCTTTTTTGAGACATTCTCACTCTTATCGCCCAGGCTGAAGTGCAGTGGCGCAATCTTGGCTCACTGCAACCTCTGCCTCCTGGGTTAAAGCAATTCTCCTGCCTCAGCCTCCGGGGAAGCAGGGATTATAGGTGCCTGCCAGCACACCTGGTATTTTCTTTTTTTTTTTTTTTTTTTGAAACGGGGTCTCGCTCTGTCACCCAGGCTGGAGTGCAGTGGCCGGATCTCAGCTCACTGCAAGCTCCACCTCCCGGGTTCACGCCATTCTCCTGCCTCAGCCTCCCGAATAGCTGGGACTACAGGCGCCTGCCACCTCGCCTGGCTAGTTTTTTGTATTTTTTAGTAGAGACGAGGTTTCACCGTGTTCGCCAGGATGGTCTCGATCTCCTGACCTCGTGATCCGCCCGTCTCGGCCTCCCAAAGTGCTGGGATTACAGGCTTGAGCCACCGCGCCCGGCCCACACCTGGTATTTTCAGTAGAGACAGGGTTTCACCATGTTGGTCAGCCTGTTCTCGAACTTAAGTGATCTGCCCGCCTTGGACTCCCAAAGTGCTGGGATTACAGGCGTGAGCCACCGTGCCTGGCCCACACATTTCTTTTTTTTCTTTTTCTTTTTTTCTTTTTCGAGACGGAGTTTCGCTCTTATTACCCAGGCTGGAGTGCTATGGCGCCATCTCAGCTCACTGCAACCTCTGCCTCCCAGGTTCAGGCGATTCTCCTGCCTCAGCCTCCTGAGTAGCTGGGATTACAGGTGCCTGCCACCACGCCCAGCTAGTTTTTTTCTTTATTTTTTATTTTTAGTAGAGACAGGGTTTCACCATGTTGGCCAGGCTGGCCTCGAACTCCTGACCTCAAGTGATGCACCTGCTTTGGCCTCCCAAAGTGCTGAGATTACAGGGGTGAGCCATCGCACCCAGCCTGTTGTTTACTTTTTAAAAGGTGACCCATTTTGCTCTAGAAAAGTGGTTCCCAGCCGGGTGTGGTTGCTTATTCCTGTAATCCCAGCACTCTGGGAGGCTGAGGCAGACGGATCGCTTGCGCTCAGGCATTCAAGACCAGCCTGGGCAATATGGCGAAACCCCATCTCGACAAAAATTAGCTGGCCATGGTGGTGCACATCTGTAGTCCCAGCTACTCAGGAGGCGGGAGTGGGAGGATCACCTGAGACCAGGGAGATCGAGGTTGCAGTAAGCCATGATCATACCACTGCACTATAGCCTGGATGACAGAGTAAGACCCTGTCTCAAAAACAAAAGAAAAAAAAGTTGTTCCCAGCTGGTTATTCTACTGAATTATATTCTTCTTTGAGGCCTGGATTTGTGTTTTAAATATCTCCCTCTCTTGAGTCTGATGTTCCAGTTCTATCAAAATGGATGCTTTTGACATTTTTTTTTTTTTTTTTTTTGTATCTGTTTTGGACAGGTGTTTGCGAGTAAACCCCAAAGGGCTAGATGAAGAAAGCAAAGATTACCTGTCACTTTACCTGTTACTGGTCAGCTGTCCAAAGAGTGAAGTTCGGGCAAAATTCAAATTCTCCATCCTGAATGCCAAGGGAGAAGAAACCAAAGCTATGGGTGAATGTTCTCCTCTTTGTTCAACTCTTAAGTTTCACATCCAGAAGTTTCATACACTGACAAGTTGTGGCTTTGATCTGGTGTTTGCGTAACCTTAAATATGACTTTTTTTTTTCACCCCAGAGAGTCAACGGGCATATAGGTTTGTGCAAGGCAAAGACTGGGGATTCAAGAAATTCATCCGTAGAGATTTTCTTTTGGATGAGGCCAACGGGCTTCTCCCTGATGACAAGCTTACCCTCTTCTGCGAGGTGAGTCCTTGTATTCTGCTGAGACTAGCAGTTCCCAGACCTGATAAGTATTGGTAGACTTAATTGTATCAGGGATGTAGAGTAAGAAAAAACCCCAAGTGGAGTAGTGCTGCACAAATGTTATTTATGTGACTTATTGAGCTACCTGATGATTTCAAGGTTGTTGGACATCTCAGCTTTCCACTTGTTACTGTTCTGAAAAACCAAGATTGTGTGCTACCTTGGTATGTGTCAGTTTTAAGTTGCTTGGGTCAGGAGTTTTCACTGTGGGATTTTTTTCAGATAGCATTTGAAAGAACTGTCACATCAAGCTAAATATGTGTATCTGTTCTTTATACTTTCTGGCTTCTTAAGTGTGAAGGCCATGTGTGTTTGCACATTACTTTCCTTTTCTGCTCTTGAAACTAGATTCTTATCAAGAGTTGAGGCCTATGGTTTGTCTTGCTGGAGTAATTATGAAATAGGAAGGTGAGAACCATTTTTTTCTAGGGTGAAGGCTATGTAAAGCTCTCTAACTCACAGCTCAGAGAGCTAGCTGTAGTCAGTTAGGAAAGTCCTCTCACCAATGACCTAAGAGCTTTTCCCAGGTTTACAGGAGAAGCCTTGAAGTCAAATTCCCAAACCAAGAATGAGTTGGAAAGTGGTTTCTTTAATGAGTATATACCAATTAGTCATTTCATGATGTTATGAATACATTTAGAAATACTCACAAGCTCATGGTGTAATAAATGAATAAAATCTCCAGTCAACTGGGGCATTAGTGTTCCCTGCACATAGTGTGGTTGAGGAACCACTTCCTGAGCAGCACCGCTTGATAATAATAAACAGTGTATCATCATGGGGGATGGTACGGTTGTTCCCCAATTGCCAGCTTGCTTTGTCAAATAATAGACTCACACTGTGAGTTAATGACAGTTTCAAAGGCATGTCACCACCTGAGTAGCAGGGAAGGGAGTCCCTTAGGAATCTTGCCCTTTTGCAGAAAAGGCCTAGCTGTCAGTAGCAGGCTTCTGTATTTCTTTCTTTTTTTTTTTTTTTTGAGACGGAGTCTTGCTCTGTCACCCAGGCTATAGTGCAGTGGCGTGACCTTGGCTCACTGTAGCCTCTGCCTCCCAGATTCAAGTGATTCTCCTGCCTTAGCCTCCCGAGTAGCTGGGATTACAGGCGTGTGCCACCAGGCCTGGCTAATTCTTGTATTTTTAGTAGAGATGGGGTTCCACCATGTTGGCCAGGCTGGTCTCGAACTCCTGACCTCAAGCGATCCGCCTCCCTCAGCCTCCCAAAGTGCTGGGATTACAGGCGTGAGCCACCACGCCCAGCCAGCTTTCTGTATTGCAACAGAGTAGTTGCAAATGATTCGAAAACTTTGGAGGCAGTTTCTTTTTTTTTTTTTTGTTTTTGTTTTTGAGATGGAGTCTCGCTCTGCCGCCCGGGCTGGAGTGCAGTGGCCGGATCTCAGCTCACTTCAGCTCACTGCAAGCTCCGCCTCCCGGGTTCACGCCATTCTCCTGCCTCAGCCTCCCGAGTAGCTGGGACTACAGGCGCCCGCCACCACGCCCGGCTAGTTTTTTTGTATTTTTTAGTAGAGACGGGGTTTCACCGTGTTAGCCAGGATAGTCTTGATCTCCTGACCTCGTGATCCACCCGTCTCGGCCTCCCAAAGTGCTGGGATTACAGACTTGAGCCACCGCGCCCGGCCTGGAGGCAGTTTCTTACAATACCACACTAAATATGTAAAATATAGTTTGCATAAATTGGTATCCCTTCTCCTTTTTAATTACTAAGTAAAAGAAGGAAATGCTAGAGTGATAGCATCTATAATAAATACATAAAATGTGGCAGTTCTTTTATGTCTGATAAACTTGGAGTGTGAATTCTGTGTAAATCTTAACTGGTCACAGATTATACTCAGTTGCCTGAATGAAGAAATGAGAATTTATTTGGTTTTACATGAGGTTAGATGTTATGTAAACAGATCACAGTTTGAATCTTCACCTATTTTAGAGACTTGCATTTCAGAAAAACTTAAAAATAGTAGAAAATTCTAGTTTCTATTGGAAATGAAAGCCAATCTTGAAACTGTTCTCTGAAGAAAATCTCCCCTAAATACTGCATCTGGCAATATTAGGCAATACCATAACCTTTACTGCAGCTTTTTTGAGTCCACAGTGGGTCCAGCCTTTTCTCATATGCTTCCCACTCTCTTCCCAATCCATTCCAGCTGCTCCAACCCCTGTCTTCACAGTCTTGATTTGGAAACCAGTTGGCCTTCCCTCACTTGGCAGTCTCTTATCCTGTGGTTGAATCCGAGGCCAAGTTCCAGCTCGGTCTCTCTCTCCCTTCACTTCCCCATATGAAATTCTCTTAGGAGAAATCCTGTGGTTAAGTTTAGATGTGCCTTGACTTAGATGGGAAGTGAGATGACACTTTAGAAACGAGGAGATGTTGAACAGGGAAACGTCTGCTGGGTTCTGCTGATGCCATCGGTTTTTTACCATCGAACCAGGTGTGCCATCTGTTCCTCTCACACTTCTCTGTTGGCCACAGGTGCTGAGTGTTGCTTCTCATACTTGGGCTTATGCCTAGTGAGACTTGTTTCGGTTCCAAGGCTCTCTGTGGACTTAGTAGCATTCAGCGTTGCAAGACGGTTGCGTGGGGGTGTGTATTGGATGTGTGGGTTTTAAAGATGTCTGCAGCTCATCTAAGTTCTTAGCACTTTTCATAGCTAGATCATTTTTGGTGCACATTTTATCCTTTGACCTGTTATTTCCCTTCTATCAGTGGAATATTTATAAACACATTTGTTTTAATTCATATTTACATTTTATTTGTTATTGGTTTTTTTTTTTTTTTTTTTTTTTTTGAAGAGGAGTCTCGCTCTGTCGCCCAGGCTGGAGTGCAGTGGCGTGATCTGGGCTCACTGCAAGCTTCGCCTCCCGGGTTCCCGCCATTCTCCCGCCTCAGCCTCCGAGTAGCTGGGACTACAGGCGCCCGCCACCTCGCCTGGCTAGTTTTTTTTTTGTATTTTTAGTAGAGACGGGGTTTCACCGTGTTAGCCAGGAGGGTCTCGATCTCCTGACCTCGTGATCCACCCGTCTCGGCCTCCCAAAGTGCTGGGATTACAGGCTTGAGCCACCGCGCCCGGCCTTGTTATTGGTTTAATTAGTATTTTCATATTATTTAGAGGCTTTTATGAAATTGATGTCCATATAGAAATCTAGGTTCTAGTACCCCAGTGCCCCGTTCCTCACTCAGCCTTTGGCTCAGGCACTCTCATTCTCATCCTGATATAATAAGTACAGTTGTTTCATAGGGATTCTCGTGCTCCCAGAGGCCACAAGAGGGACTCCTATGGTGGAAGACTGAGAAGCACCCATTTATGTTTGGCCTTTATTTCAGTGGTATTCCTGTTGTTGAATGTTTAAATGAAATTAGATTGTGAACTCTGAAAATGATGAATGGGTGGTCTTATTTATAATGTGCCCTACATTGAGTTCACTTTCAGACAAGATCAGGCGTGTTCAGGGTGATATGACTGTGGACACTGAGATCACTTTCAGTTCTTAGTGATGTTTTACCTATTAGGAAATGTGGCAGTTCTTCCAAGTTGATATTGCTTAGTTAACTTATTTGGAAGCATTTTGAAAGCATTTCCTGAATTGTCCCTTATTACAGTCCTTTGAGCTAGGTTTAGTTCTGTTTTCTTCATTTCATGTTACAAGGGGAGAGAAGCAGTGCCTAGGGAGTCAGGTAATTTTTCCTAACATTGTGCAGCAAACTAGTGTGAGGGTCATGTCAGCTCCCAATTTCTATCTCTAGTCCACTGCACTACACTAAGTGGAGCTGAATGCCATTCACCCAAGGAAGCACAAACTCGGGTCCCAAGTTTTCTTGACAGAACATTTACTTTGGTAATAAAAGAGAGAGACATGAGAGCCAGGAGTGGTAGCGCACGCTTGTGGTTCCCAGCTACTCCTGAGGCTGATGCAAGAGGATCACTTGAACCCAGGAGTTCCAGGTTGTGGTGTGCTATGATCGTGCTTGTGAATAGCCATTGCACTCCTACCTAGGCAACATAATTAGTCCCTGTCTGTAAAATAAATAAATAAATAGAGACATGAAAGCATGATTAAATTCTATTTAAAATTTTCTCTTTAATAATTTGGTCCACAGAAAATCTTCATGAAATATTTCAGCTTCTATTGACCCTTTTCTCCAATTATTTATATTGAAAACAAATAGCCATTAGCAATAAAGATGCATTGTATTCCAACTTTACCATATATGCCTTTGACAGGTAGATAATCCCAGTACCTCTTTGTGATGTTGCAACTAAAGATGAAATATGAAATAACATATAAATGTGAAATATCCAGACACTAATTAACTTTATTTTAATTTTTTAAGAGATGGGATCTTGATCTTGCCCAGGCTACAGTGAAGTTGCTTAATCATAGCTCACTATAACCTGTATCCCAGCACTTTGGGAGGCTGAGGTAGGAGGATCATTCTATCCCAGAAGTTTGAGACCAGCCTGGGCAACATAGTGAGACCCTGTCTCTACAAAAAATTTAAAAATTAGCCAGGTATGATGGCACATGCCTGTAGTCCTAGCTACTTGGGAGGGTGAAGCAGGAGGATTGCTTAAGCCCAGGAGTTGGAGGCTACAGTGAGCTGTGATCACAGCAGTACCACTGTACTCCAGCCTGGGCAACAGAGGGAGACCCGTCTGTAAATTTTAAAACTAATTGTTTTACACACACACACACACACACACACACACACGCACACACCCCATAGCCTGGGAATAGGTATTGTTGCCAAATTTTAAATAAGTGAATCTATTCATTTTTACCTTTTTATCCTTTAATTATTGGATTATTTGAATATATTATTTGTACTGGATGAAAATACCATTATTTGGTTGTTCTTGACTACACAAATGGTGATTCAATAGGTAATATCATTGTAGGTTATAAAGCATGAGACTATACTAAACCTACCACTCAACCTAAAAATATGACCAGTAACTTGAAACTAACCTGTAATGCTTCTCCCCAATCCCTAAGATTTGTTTCCCCACTCAGAGGATGATAAATAACTATTTTGAATTTTATGTTATCATGTACTTGTTTATTTGTATGTCTGAATAATATATTGTTTAGGTTACTTGTTTTGGAGCTTTATAAAAATGGTGTCAGACTGTATGTAGTCATCTAAGACTTGCTTTTTTCACATTATGTTTCTAAAATTTATATAACTATACTTCATCCATATTTAGTGCTGTATATAATAGTCTTGTGTGAATGTATAATTTATTCATTCTTTTGTTGATGGACATTTAGGTTGTTGCTAATCTTTTGCTAGTAGAAATATTGTTCCTGCTGTAAATAATTTGTAGGCAGTGTCTGTTTTTCCTAGATTGTTTTAATTATACAGAAGTTAAAAAGTGTATTTCCCTGGGTTTTACTTTATGTATAGATGAAATGTACAAGAATTGGCACAATCTTTAGTTTTTTATGAAATTTGTTTTTTTAAGAAAAGGATTCACTTTAAAAGTGAGACCCTTTTACAAGTTGAAGTTAAGGAGATTATACAGCCTTCCTGAGACATTTTCATGCAGTCATTTATAAGATGACATAAATGTCACAGTCACGTCATCTTCACAGCTGCAGTTCTGAATGAGTCTCCACAGTCAACTTTATAGGCATTAAAAAAAAAATCTTTAGTTTTTCTCAAAATGGTCTCATTTTAGCATCATCATTTGCAGAGGAAAACAATCCCTTTTTAAGTTAAAAGTTTGGGCTCTGAAGACTCATTTGTGAATGCCATTTAGAATTTATTTTTAATTAAGCGTATTTAATGTTGGTGAGAGGTGCCAGACATTCAGCGTTCTGGAGACTCCAGGCATCTATATATCTACAGAACAAGCCTGGCTCAGACAATAAAGGTACGTTCTCTTTTCTGCTGTGTTCCTGTCTGAGTCCAGAGAGAGGAATTGCCCCAGTGAGAGATGTCACAGCCTTTGGGCCCCACTCATTACCACATGTGCATCTAACCAGCAGAAGGCCCACTGGTAACCATGGTTTGATTATGTGAAATTCAGTTTAGCTCTTCTTGCCAATTCATTTCACCCAGTCTACTAAATTGCCATCAAGTGTTAATGACTTTGGGCTCCTGTCAACCTAGTTTAATTCAAACTAGGAACCCAGTGCCAAAAGCATTCTCCATTCCCTTCATTGGCCATCCCAGGAGATTCCTGCCTTTCCCTGTGAGAAAGTCGGATTTAATTGGTCTTTTCCTTTTTTTTTTTTTTTTTTTTTTAAATTAGTATTTTGGAGCTATAACTGAGAACAGGCAACTTCTACTTTCAGTGTTAATGTTATATCAAAGAAGTGAAGGTATTAATATGAGAAAGTGGCAGAAGCAAATTAGAGCTCTTACAAAGGACAAGAGAGAATCTCTGTGGGATGGTTCGTACTGGGTCCTAGGCTATTAAAATAATGTTATAATCTGGCTCTGATAAATGTGATACTAATGCCAAGTATATTCATAAGTGATTAACTTGGCTGCTTCATTGCCCAAGACCATAACGGCTAGTTTTAAACAAATGAATAAATTTCTTGACCTGATAGTAAATATCTCACTCCTGCACAGAAGGAACTACAGGTCATTAACTTTGCCTCTGGGTTTATGACTGCGTTTAAGGGATGACTTGCATCTTGAAGGTTAAAAGAAATCTGGGTCATTAAGGATGTTCCTAAGCTGTCTTTCTCATCTTAGTGTTAGGAATAGCAAGAGTGGCGAACTAATTCTCAAGGTTTGTGAGTTCTGCTTTGAATGATTGTTAGGCAGACGACTGATCTGCAGCATCCTATCTGTAGTTTGGCAACTGACATTTATTTTGTGACGTTGTATGATTTATAAATCCTTGTATTTGGTACCCTCACAGATTTTTCTGAGTTTCACTGACTCACCTAGAAGTTAACTTGGTTTTTTTATCTAGGCTGAACTGGTTAAAACGTGCTTCTGCTGAAGCCATAGTGGGAAGTTGGGATCCCTTTATAAACCTGTTGTCATCATTATCTTCCAAAGCTATAAGTGCATGTGTAGCTACAGCCAGGCATCTTGTATGTCATTATCACAACTGACTAAAGGTATAAAAGTGTGGGATATTCACCCAGTTTTCACTACTAGAAAGATCTTCCAAGTCTGGTCCTTACTGACAGTGGGTCAGTAATGTCATGTTCATTAAACTAATATTTTTGAAGAAGTGCCAGTTATTTACTAGGCCTTGTAGAAGATGCATTTTATGTGCATGTTCTTGACCTAATTAAAATAACTTCTTATAGGCTTTAGTTATTATATTTGGCAAGGTGCAGTGGCTCACGCCTGTAGTCTTAGCACTTTGGGAGGCCAAGGATGGAGAATCGCTTTGAGCCCGGGAGTTCAAGATCAGCCTGGATAACATAGTGAGACCTTGTCTCTTTTAACAAATAAAAAATTAGTCAGGTGTAGTGGCATGTGCCTGTAGTCCCAGCTACTCCAGAGGCTGGAGTAAAAGGATCACTTGAGCCTGGGAGGTCAACGCTACAGTGAGCCATGATCATGCTACTGGACTCCATCCTGAGAGACATAGTGAGACTCTGTCTTGGAAAAAAAAAATGGGGGGGGGGATTAGATTCTTGTCTCTAGAGTTTAATTTAAATGGTAATATTTGTAGGAGTTCTTTGTATTGAACTTAAGGCAGAATAAGGTAAATACTTGAGGTTTAACGTTTGTTTCTGTCAGTTTTGTCTCTCTGGCACCTTTGCCCAGGTTTGTAGTCTAAGGGAGGTGAAGCTTATTAGAAACTGGAGGAAAAGGAGGTTTGTGGGGCTCTCTCCCCATTGTCCTGAGATGGTGTGGAATAAGTCTGATTGTGACAGAAAAGGAGTTACTTGATCCAGGGATAAAGCCTTGATTTGTGAAGGTGGTGTCAAGATAATATGATTAATATTAGTATCTGAATGTACTACAGCAATGAGGTAAAAGTCGTCTCTCTATCTGCTGGCAAAAAAATTCCTGGTAACAAAAGCTTGGCTTGTGTTTCCTTGTCTTTCACAGGTGAGTGTTGTGCAAGATTCTGTCAACATTTCTGGCCAGAATACCATGAACATGGTAAAGGTTCCTGAGTGCCGGTTGGCAGATGAGTTAGGAGGACTGTGGGAGAATTCCCGGTTCACAGACTGCTGCTTGTGTGTTGCTGGCCAGGAATTCCAGGCTCACAAAGCTATCTTAGCAGGTTGGTATTTATTCATGAGGAATTTTATAATTTTGGTGAATTAAGGAAAAACAAGTGATTGCATAATCACCTTTTGTTCAAAAACTTCAACTTTTTGAACTTTTTGTTCAACTTCAACTTTTTGAACTCAACTACAAAACAAACTGCAGCTAAATATACCTTTGTATTCTGGTAACATTAATGCTCAGAACCAAAAAAGC
Organism: Rhinopithecus roxellana; assembly: GCF_007565055.1. NCBI lineage: Eukaryota > Metazoa > Chordata > Mammalia > Primates > Cercopithecidae > Rhinopithecus > Rhinopithecus roxellana. Next base: position 6,560,665 of record NC_044567.1, on the reverse strand, counting down.
TGCTCTCTAAAATGAGATTTCTGTTTTTCCTCTCTGTAGTGGACCCAGGCCATCATTTTCAAGGAATGGATGATGATGTACAAAGGTATTGAATGCCTTTGCCCCTAGAAAGTAGATGTTAGAGCACCAGTTAAGAGCAGGTATCAACCCCTAGATAGGGACTTAGGATGTAATGGAGAGGATTCTATGCTCAGGACTAAATGCCATCTGCCATCTAGCTAGTCCTCAGCCCTGAAGGGGTTAGGCCTCTCTTCGATTCTTTTTTTTTTTTTTTTTTTTTTTTTTGAGACGGAGTCTGGCTCTGTCGCCCAGGCTGGAGTGCAGTGGCCGGATCTCAGCTCACTGCAAGCTCCGCTTCCCGGGTTTACGCCATTCTCCTGCCTCAGCCTCCGGAGTAGCTGGGACTACAGGTGCCCGCCACCTCGCCCGGCTAGTTTTTTGTATTTTTTAGTAGAGATGGGGTTTCACCGTGTTCGTTAGGATGGTCTCGATCTCCTGACCTCGTGATCCGCCCTTCTCGGCCTCCCAAAGTGCTGGGATTACAGGCTTGAGCCACCGCTCCCAGCCCTCTCTTCGATTTAAACATGCTAGAAGAATGAAACTCTTGCCCCTGACATGGAGGATCAGTTCTTGCTCTAATAGACCCATGGTTTTCAAGACCAGGGAGATTGACACCAAGGAGGAACTGATGAGGAAGGACTGACTTCACCACCCAGGGAAGGGTAACAATCACCGCATACTTCTCTTAAGACCCTAAGACCCAACAGGAAATTGCGTGAACCTTCAAGTAACACACTTCTTACTAAGACCCTCAGCTCTGTCATTCTAAAGTACACACTTGGTAAAACCTCAAACTGCCTCAGTCTAAACATTTTCCTGTACCCTCTCACAACTGGCTGTTACTGTGTAATACTCAAGGAAGTCACGGGCACAGTGGCTCATGCCTGTAATCCCAGCACTTTGGGAGGCGGAGGCGGCTGGATCACCTGAGGTCAGGAGTTTGAGACCAGCCTGGTCAACATGGTGAAACCCCATCTCTACTAAAAATACAAAACTTAGCTGGGCGTGGTGGCACGCGCCTGTAATCCTAGCTACTCCAGTGGCTGAGATAGGAGAATCGCTTGAACCTGGGAGGCGGAGGTTGCAGTGAGTGGAGATCATGCCACTGCACTCCAGCCTGGGCAACAGAGCAAGATTCCATCTCAGGGGGAAGAAAAACAAAACTCAAGGAAGTTTATAACTCTTTGGTTAGCGTCTCCACACTTAGCTAGGCCCTCAACACCGCCAATAGTTTTTCTACAGATGTTTAGGCAACTCCCTTTCTTAACTATAGCTGTCTCAAACCTTAACCACTCTTTAACTCCTTCCAAACTCCTAAAAGATTACCTTGCCTACTTCCTCCAAGAGAAAAGGAAGCCCTTATGTAGGAACTCCCTCATCTCTTGCTTCTCACCTCACCTGCATTCTCAGTGGAGGTGTTCTTCCTCGTGGACAAAGCAGACTTTTTTTCTACCTCTGCTCTGTTTTATATCCCATCTTGCCTTCTCAGAAACCTTACTCTACCGGTTATACCCTTGCTGTCTATCTAGTATCTTCAGTATCTCTCTGTTATTTTCTCTTCATCTTCAGCCAGTAAACAGGCTCCAAGCTTCTCCCTCTAGTATTATCTCTCTCTCTCTTTTCCCCAGAACTGAGTTTCTTGAGTTAGCATATTCACTTTCTACTTCTTTCCTCCCACTTATCCTCAGTTCACCTCCATGCTATGAAAGCAGATTTTCAAAATTACATGATCTACTAGTTGCTAAATTTGAAGGACTTTAGTTCATATACCAGGACTCCTCTCTCCTGGTTCTCTGGTTGCTTCTGATGAGTGGTCTCCTTACTTCTTCCTCACCCATCCTTTTATACATTGGTGAGCCCTGAGGATCTGCTTCAGTTCCGTTTTCATTCCACTTTTTCTCCCTGAGTGATTTCATTTATTCTCGTTGCATCAGCTGCTATCTATTTACTGAGGACCCTCAATACCTGGTTGCTTTGGACCCTTCCTTCTTTATGAAAAGCACCAGGCCTTTAGTCTTTAATTTCTGAAATATATTTATTTAGTTCTCTATATAGTCTATAACCCTTCTGAAATAAGAACAATGAGAATTAATATCCTTTTGGTATACATTAAAATACTGAAGTTCAGAGGGTTAAATGATTTGCCCAAGAATATGTGGTTAGAAAATGGCAGAGCTAGGCCAGGTGCAGTGGCTCATGCCTGTAATCCCAGCACTTTGGATGGCAGAGGTGGGCAGATCACTTGAGGTCAGGAGTTCGAGACCAGCCTGGCCAACATGGTGAAACCCCGTCTCCACTAAAAATACAAAAATTAGCCAGGTGTGGTGGTGGGCACCTGTAATCCCAGCTACTTGGGAGGCTGAGGCAGGAGAATCGCTTGAACTCAGGAGGCAGACATTGCAGTGAGCTGAGATCACGCCACTGCACTTCACTCTAGCCTGGGCCACAGAGCAAGATTTTGTCTCAGAAAAAAAAAGAAAAGAAAAGAAAATGGCAGAACTAAAATTAGTCCTTTCTGACATAAACTATAGGCCAAAAATTCCAGTTCCCTGTTAGCTCAAATCCCTTCTACTCTGTATTTTGTCCATTCCTTCACTCTTAGGTAATCGTTGGATCGCACCTTTCACCAAAACCCCTGATTTATTTGACAACATGAACAAATTTGAGTTCTTAGCCATTTTATTACTTTTCATGGTTGAGATTATTTTTCATGATGTTCATTGGACTAGAATGAGCATGAGTTGGAATACTGTTTCTCAACCTTCATTATCCCTGCCTCTAAGGAGAAAAACTAAATTTTTTTTTTTTTTTTTTTTTTTTTTTTTGAGGCAGAGTCTCACTCTGTCGCCCGGGCTAGAGTGCAGTGGCCGGATCTCAGCTCACTGCAAGCTCCGCCTCCCGGGTTTACGCCATTCTCCTGCCTCAGCCTCCCGAGTAGCTGGGACTACAGGCGCCCGCCACTTCGCCCGGCTAGTTTTTGTATTTTTAGTAGAGATGGGGTTTCACCGTGTTAGCCAGGATGGTCTCGATCTCCTGACCTCGTGATCCGCCCGTCTCGGCCTCCCAAAGTGCTGGGATTACAGGCTTGAGCCACCGCGCCCGGCCGAAAAACTAAATTTAAATTCTCCCTGATGAGAGAAATAAAATAGTAAGGAAGGAGATTTTATCAGGTAGGGTTGTGCTTTAAAGGGACACAAATCATTATAAAATCTAAAGTTTTTTTTCCCCTACCTCTTTGCGGCAATATCATCTCTGTTAAGAATGCATAGCTTAGGCCGGGCACGGTGGCTCAAGCCTGTAATCCCAGCACTTTGGGAGGCCGAGACGGGCGGATCACGAGATCAGGAGATCGAGACCATCCTGGCTAACACGGTGAAACCCCGTCTCTACTAAAAAATACAAAAAACTAGCTGGGCGAGGTGGCGGGCGCCTGTAGTCCCAGCTACTCGGAGGCTGAGGCAGGAGAATGGCGGGAATCCAGGAAGCGGAGCTTGCAGTGAGCTGAGAACCGGCCACTGCACTCCAGCCCGGGCGACAGAGCAAGACTCCGTCTCAAAAAAAAAAAAAAAAAAAAAAAAAAAAGAATGCATAGCTTAGAAAGACAGGCAGCTTGCCATAGGTGAACATGCACTTCATCTGGTTAGTGGATGCCATTGAGCCCAGTTCTTGACCTTCCTATGTGGTCCCTGGAGGTGCAGAAAGTGTGGTGTCAGTTCCAACAAAAACATAGGTATTAGAACACCCTGCTTGATCATAAGGGACTTTCCATTTGAACCCCAAATCTATACAGAGAACATAGCATTATCATCCAACGTATATAAGTAATTTCCTTGAAATGTGAATGGTTGGAGTAGAGACAATAAGTTATTTTGGAAGTAGTGTTTTATTTTCCTTTATGTATTATAATTAGTTACTTATTGTTATATAAAGAGAGGAATTTTGTAATTCTGATGTAAGCTGAGGCAGAGACCTTTCCTATAGCAGTAGGATAGGAAAGAAAATGATCTCTCCCTCATGACTGGAAAAAACCAAAAGATTTTACTGTGATAGGCTTATCTGTCTGTTTTTCTTTCACTTTGTAGCTCGTTCTCCGGTTTTTAGTGCCATGTTTGAACATGAAATGGAAGAGAGCAAAAAGGTATGTAACAAGATGAAGACATGTCTGTTTAGCCAGGTGTCTAGAGTCAGATGATTTCCCACTTTAGCTGCAGATTTATTTTCCTAATTATTTTTTTCTTACTGTGTTACTAAAATGGAGTATGAGTCCCTAAACTCCTTCTGAAAGCAGAGAGAAGTGGTGTAGAAGTATTATGGATAAAGCAGATTGACTTATTAAATGAGGCTGATCATCCACACAGTTTTGGGTGAGGGTATTTAGACATATGTTTTTACTCAGAAAATTGAGGAAAAGAAAGGTGAAAAAAATCAAAGAGTTGTTTTGCTGTTGTGTTTGAGAAAACAAAGATGGAACATGTGATGGGCGAAAAGATTGTTCTAATCAAGCTGGACAAAGAAATTTTCCCTTAATGTTAGGTTTTTTTTTTTTTTTTTTTTGAGATGGAGTCTCACTTTGTCACCCAGGCTGGAGCGCAGTGGTGTGATCTCGGCTCACTGCAAGCTCCGCCTCCCGGGTTCACGCCATTCTCCTGCCTCAGCCTCCCGAGTAGCTGAGACTACAGGTGCCCGCCACCACGCCTGGCTAATTTTTTTTGTATTTTTAGTAGAGACAGGATTTCACCATGTTAGCCAGGATGGTATCGATCTCCTGACCTCGTGATCCGCCCGCCTCGACCTTCCAGAATGCTGGGATTACAGGCGTGAGCCACCGTGTCCGGCCCATTAATGTTAGGTTTTAAATGATACAAGGTTCTCTCCTCATGAGAGCTTAAAATCATGAAAATAGTTTACTTTAGGGATTTTGTTCTGTTGGAATGTTTCTCATATTCAGTTTTTCTGGCATAGAATCGAGTGGAAATCAATGATGTGGAGCCTGAAGTTTTTAAGGAAATGATGTGCTTCATATACACAGGGAAGGCTCCAAACCTCGACAAAATGGCTGATGATTTGTTGGCAGCTGCTGACAAGGTAAGATAAGAATAGAAAAATAATCAGGACTAGGAGTTATTGTGACTTCTTGAGTTTCGTGAACAGGCTTCTGTATTGCATTGTGGGTAAAATGAGCATATTTGATTTGGCCAAGACAGTCCTGGTTTACATATATTATTCCAACACAATTATTAATAGCACACTTTTTATTCTCAAAAGTGTCCTGTTTTGAATAGTAAACTATATGGTCACCTAACTATGGGAAAGAAGGATAAGTTTGACATTTACCTCTCCTCTTTTTTCCATCTCAAATTTAATCACAGTGATAGTAAAGATTCAAAATACATTTGGATTGTGCTTTATAATTTACAAAAATGTTTTTGAGTTTATTAACGTATTTAAACTTTATCAGTAAAACAGCCCTTTGGATCCATGTGGACCCAGCCAACCTCAGATCACAAATATTTGAGAAAAAAGAAACAAGAGGCCAGGCACAGTGGCTCACGCCTGTAATCCTAGCACTTATGGGAGGCTGAGGCGGGTGGATCACCTAAGCTCAGGAGTTTGAGACCAGCCTGGGCAACGTGGCGAAACCCCATGACTACTAAAAAATACAAAAATATGCCAGGCGTGGTGGTGCATGCTTGTAGTCCCAGCTACTCGGGAGGCTGAGGCAAGAGAATTGCTTGAACCCAGGAGGCAGAGGTTGCAATGAGCTGAGATCATGCCACACTCCAGCCTGGGCAACAGAGCAAGACTCTGTCTCCAAAAAAAAAAAAAAAAAGAAAAAGAAGAAAAAACAGGCTGGGCACAGTGGTGCTGGGTGCATGGGGCCTTCAGCCTATAATCTCAGAACTTGGGGAGGCCAAGGAGGAAGGGTTGCTTGAGCCCAGGAGTTCAAGACCAGCCTGGGCAACATAGATTCCATCCCTACAAAAATAAAAATAAATTTAGCCAGGTGTGGTGGTGCACGCCCATAGTCCCAGCTACTTTAGAAGCTGAGGTGGGAGGGTCACTTGAGCCCAGGAGGTTGAGGCCACAATGAGCCATGATTGCACCATTGCACTCCAGCCTGGGTGACAGAACGAGACCTTGTTTCAAAAAAATAAATAAAAAATAATACAAATAAAAAACCAAAATAGTATAGCAACTATTTACATAGCATTTATATTGTATTAGTTAGTATAGATAATATAGGGCTAATTTAAAGTACACAGGAGGATATACATAAAGATACAGGCCAATACTGTCTATTTTTTTTTTTTTTTTTTTTGAGAAGAGAGTCTTGCTCTTGTCACCCAGGCTGGAGTGCAATGGCACAATCTCGGCTCACTGCAACCTCTACCTCCTGGGTTCAAGTGATTCTCCTGCCTCAGCCTCCCGAATAGCCGGGATTACAGGCGCCTGTCACCACGCCTATCTAATTTTTGTATTTTAAGTAGAGATGGGGTTTTGCCATTTTAATCAGGCTGGTCTCGAACTCCTGACCTCAAATGATCCACCTACCTTGGCCTCCCAAAGTGCTGGGATTACAGCTGTGAGCCACTACATCTGGTCTATTTATTTAATTTTTGAGATGGAGTCTCACTCTGTTGTCCAGGCTAGAGTGCAGTGGCACAATCTCAGCTCACTGCAACCTCTGCCTCCCAGGTTCAAGCAGTTTTCCTGCCTCAGCCTCCCGAGTAGCTGAGATTACAGGCATGCACCACTACATCCAGCTAATTTTTGTATATGTAGTAGAGACAGGGTTTCACCATGTTGGCCAGGCTGGTCTTGAACTCCTGACCTCAAGTGGTCTGACCACCTCAGCCTCCCAAAGTGCTGGGATTATGAGTGTAAGTCTCTGTGCCTGGCCAATACTGTCAGTTTATATAAGGGACTTGAGCATTCACAGATTTTTGTATTTGCGGGGCCGCTGGACCCAGTCCCCTAAGGATACTGAGGCATGGCTGTAATCTTTTACCTAATGTCCTGGTTAGCACTTTCAGCTTTTACCTAAGTAGTTATCGAAATAGAAAGTATTTCTTCAAAATTATGAGAGAATTAATAGCTTAATAGTAGAATAAATTATACTTCATAAGACACATTTCAATTTGGGAAGTGTTAAAGTGTGAAAATAAAAACGCAGATCTTAGAATCAAAGACATATGATGATTACCTAAAATAATTTGGTCAGTGATTCCCAAAATAAGGTGAAATATCAACAGATATTAAGTTGGTGGGAAAGGCTTATGAAAAATACTGAGTTTAACCAAGACAAATAGTTGCTGTCTTACTGCAGGATTTCTCAGAACCTGTAGCATATTAATGTTACTGTGAATTTTCTAACAGGAATTATGATAGACAGCATTTCTCCAATTTAGTGAACCCTGGAATCCTTTTTCTCAAGGATCACCTGCAAGATTAGTGGTCAGCGGCTGGGCGCGGTGGCTCACGCCTGTAATCTCAGCACTTTGGGAGGCCGAAGCAAGCGGATCACGAGGTCAGGAGATTGAGACCATCCTGGCTAACACAGTGAAACCCTGTCTCTACTAAAAAATACAGACAAACAAACAAAAAAGTTAGCCAAACAAACAAAAAACAATTAGCCGACCGTGGTGGTGGGCGCCTGTAGTCCCAGCTACTCGGGAGGCTGAGGCAGGAGAATGGTGTGAACCTAGGAGGCGGAGCTTGTAGTGAGCCGAGATTGCGCCACTGCACTCCAGCCTGGACGACAGAGCGAGACTCCGTCTCAAACAAAACAAAACAAAACAAAACAAAAAAACAAAAAAAAACAAAAACAAAAAAACGTTAGTGGTCCCCAAAACACACATTGGGAAACGGACTTTCATTGTGTAGGTACATCAGAGAGAGAACTCAATACCCTTCTAGGCCCTGCGATCTGTGGACACATGACCTGTGGGGAGGGGTGAAAGAATTGGTGTTTATCCTGTGGGAGCTTTTCCTGTGTTGGGGGACAAGTGGAGTTGGCGTGAGGGTGGGAAAAGGGTGTAGACCCTGCCAGCAGTAGACTCTGTGAGAAAGAAGGCTCTCTGCTGAAAGCACCCCCTCTTCCTGGGGTGATGCTGCAATACCCATTGGTGGGAAAAGTGGGTTCTGGTCTAAGGACACAAGAGTCTTCCAGTGTTTGCTGATGGGATAGTCTACCTCCCTTTGTGCCTGAGGACAGAGGAAAGTGCCTGTGTTTATAGTGGAGGTTTAGCTTTATTGATTGGCTTTTTGGAGTGTATGTAGAGGATGGGGTAAGTAAATGCAATCAGTGCTCTTGATGAAGAAGATTGGAATAGTAACCGTATCCTTCTTGTCACTTTTCAAGACTTTATGAGTATAATTAAGCAAGGTGAAAATTCCATATCCTTACAGTCTACCTCAATTCTGACCAAGGGAAACTTGCTTTTAATGGAGACAGTAAGAAAATATTCACTGCAAGCTCTGGGAAAGTAGAAGACATAATCCAATACCTGCCTTTTATAAAGTTAATTATGATTTTGCCTGATCTGTGCTCTGATTTTTAATGAAGTGGTCACTTGTGCTTATACACATCAGGTGTTTATCCTCTCATCTTCTAGATTCCATAAGGATAAGTATTGCAAGGCCCACTTTTTAGACAGAAATACCAAGGCTCAGAGTTGTATATCCGCAGAGCCAAGATTAAACTTCTGCTGTGTCCCTGAGTTTTCATTCTTGCTCCCTAGCCGGAAAACCTACTGGTAACCTACTGTAAGGACACAGGGCATGGTGATCAGCCTGAACTGCCATTTCAAGGATAGCATTTCAGCATAATGTGTTAACTTGTGGTTTTAAAAGATAAAGCTGTTGAATCACAGCAGTGCTTTAAATTTATGAATGAGAAGTAATTGAAGGGTGCATTTTCAAATTCCATTCAGAATTTCCCACTAGACAGGTTTTGCTCCAAGCCTATTTGAAAACATTTTTACCTTTACACCTCTTTGTGAGTTTTAGGAAAACAGAATAAGAAATCTTTCATGGAATGATCTAAACATCTAGAATTTACCCAAGAGGCTGAAACAGCTTCTTCTAAGCTTTTCCAGTCTCCTGGGGACATGTGTAATTAGACCAAAAACAAAACAAAACTCCTCAGTTAGGCCTGGGAGACACAGTTTCCATCTCTTGGGTAAGTACTGCCATTAGGCAGGTTTTTCAGAAGCATAATTAAGAAAAAACTTTGTCCCCAAGGGACAAGAATGGCTACTTTTGTCTAATTATGCAGTAGGGATCAGAGCTATTCACAGTAAAAGTCCTTTTAAAAGAATGTATTGAGAAAAGATAAGAGGAATTGTCTGGGCAGCACTGTATAAAAAACTGAACATTTACTAAACCTTTATTCCAGCCTTTTAAAAACAAAAATGGCAACTTCCTTTCCTGCTTATCTAATGTCATTCCTGTTTTCCATGGAAACTGTTTTCCAGTTACTCAGATGTAAAAAAGCTGCACCAAAACCAATAAAACCTCTTTTTGCTGCAGGAGATCACAGTGCCAGCAGATATGCCTCCTTACCCAGAATTGATAACAATGAAATTGTCCTGGTTTGATTGCCATGATTCACCCTGAAGGGGCATTGTGTCATTGAGTTCTGGGGCCTTCAAGCTGGGGCCTATAAGGATACTGTGCATAGCCTCAAAGCAAGCTGTTTTCCTGTGAACTGATTAATGACATTTTATTTTGTGCCTCCTTGTATTTCCTTCCTCTTTCCTATACCTGAAGTTCCTAGTAAGTTCATAATCTCATATTAGAGAACAAGGGGTAGAGTTGTATCAGAACCAATCAAGTAGATCAGATGTGCCCAGCATTAACCTAGGCTTTCCATTTCAAGAATAGTTATGCCCTTTTCTTAGAAAATACAAGTTTTTGAACTGAAACTGCATTAGGTTCTCTGCCACTTTGTCCGTTTACCCTGAGAAGCTTAACCTCAACCCCAATAAAATAAGACTCTATTTATCCTTCTCTATTTAAAAGGAAGCCTTTAGTTGACCCTCATTCAGAAACAACTAGTGGCAGAGGTGCTGGTAAAAGTCACCACAGGGCTCCTTTTCACAGCCTAATGGGTCAGTTGGCATATCCTGCTGGGCTAGTGACAATGCTTAAGTCAAAAGATTTGTGCTTCACCCTCTTCTGGCTCTAAATAAGGGGATTGCAGTAATGTCCCTGTTGACTTGAAGCAAACTGATGCCTCACTGTAATCATTAAGTGGTGAAGGTTTAAGAACAACTTTCATCACAGACTGGAGGAGAGTAAACTTCAGGATGCAGATCTACCCTGGAATTGCCATTTTTCTAATAGGTAGACTTTAGAACTCGAGTGGCAGCTTTCCAAGTTATTTTAGCTGTTTGTGTTTCAATCTTAAACATCTAACCTTAAGAATATGGTTATGTTTTACCATTGCAGTAGTAGCTTTTCATGGTCTGTGCAGTTCTGTTCAAGTATCTAGTTAATATGATGGTACAGCTAAAGAAAACAGCTTCAGTAGTGGTCAGCCCAGAGCTGTTGCTGCTCTGACAACAGCAGTGCTTGTGTTTTACAGTATGCCCTGGAGCGTTTAAAGGTCATGTGTGAGGATGCCCTCTGCAGTAACCTGTCCGTGGAGAATGCTGCAGAAATTCTCATCCTGGCTGACCTCCACAGCGCAGATCAGTTGAAAACTCAGGCAGTGGATTTCATCAACTAGTGAGTTGGCATCTTCAAAGTTCTTCTTTCAGAATAGTTGGATAGTTGAAGAAATGAGAAAGACTTTGAATTAGTGGGTAAAGCAGGCAAGTAGCTTCATTAACCTTTTGGCAGTAAGTATAGAGCTTTTCATCTTTTCCTTTAATTGACTGTATGGAAAATGGTCTTACCTTCATGGGTTGAATCCTATTGGTGAGTAAAGTGTTTTACTTCCTCATAGTGAATCGAAGTGATGAAAATAACTTGCCTGAAAAAGCTGTGTGCCCCAAATTATAGTATCTTTACTTCACACTCAGTGACTTAATAAAAGACATGTAGATTTCTAGGAGGATAGAGATATGTTTATGAGTTGGTAAAATGTACCTCACGTTCAGTTATAGAATGAGGAAAAGAGAAGGGATCATCAGTAGCTGGTTTCATAATACTGTTTTGAGAAAGAAATGTTCATTCCGCTCGGTCTGTTCCTTCATCGTACTTGATGAATGACCTGGCAATACTACTTTCTGAAATAATAATATGAATAATAATATGAAAGATGAATTGTAACTACAACCCATCTTCTCAGTGGGACATGTTCTATCCCTTGCCCCATGGAGAGAGCAAAAGCTGGGAAAAACCCGAAGAAGAAAAGCCCTCACAACAGCAGTCCTGGGGCAAGACAGGTCTGAGACATTTCAGATGATTGAGTGAATAATATTCAACATAGAAAATTCCCAAAGACAAGAAATAACATCCTCTAGGTCTAGTTGTAGAATTATTTTCTAAGGAGTGATCAAGTGAGGCAGAAGAAGGAGTGGAGAGACCCATCAGTGTGAGTTCCTTTGAGTGCTTACTGTGTGCTGGACACTTGCTTGGTGCTTTTGAGATATTAACCATTGAATGAAGTATGGTTATCCTCCCCTCTTTTTTGATAATCAACTAGGCCCCGGGCTCTGATCTGCCCTGTGGTTAAAGGCTGGTGAGTGGCAAAGCCAGGCAGAAGCTCAGGGCTTCTGGCTGAGGGAGCCCATGCTCCTTTTTATGATGGGCATCACTGGTGAATATAAGGAACATAGGCAGTGTTGAGGGCCTGGGGAACATTCCGCTTTTTGTTTTTGAGAATATAGTGGCTCAAAGTCCTGGTTTTCAGATGACGACAGCCACAGGCAAGTCACCAGTCTGCGCATTGTCTAACAAGCAAATTCTCATGCATATTAAGGGTTCTGTCTATTTCTTGCATTGACACCCTTTATACCTAACACTGGAAAATTAGGCTATCTAGATGGCTGTTGAATTCATCCCTTGCTCACTCCCTTTGGTAACCCATTTCTCCACATTTCTCCTAGTCATGCTTCGGATGTCTTGGAGACCTCTGGGTGGAAGTCAATGGTGGTGTCACATCCCCACTTGGTGGCTGAGGCATACCGCTCTCTGGCTTCAGCACAGTGCCCTTTTCTGGGACCCCCACGCAAACGCCTGAAGCAATCCTAAGATCCTGCTTGTTGTAAGACTCCGTTTAATTTCCAGAAGCAGCAGCCACTGTTGCTGCCACTGACCACCAGGTAGACAGCGCAATCTGTGGAGCTTTTACTCTGTTGTGAGGGGAAGAGACTGCATTGTGGCCCCAGACTTTTAAAACAGCACTAAATAACTTGGGGGAAACGGGGGGAGGGAAGGGCCCAGGACTCGGGGCTATTCAACCTAATGAAAACCCTGTTGCTGCGTCACTGTGTTCCCTTTGGCCTGGCCGAGTTTGATACTGTGGGGATTCAGTTTAGGTGCTGGCCTGAGGACATCCCAGCGGTGGTACTTCGGAGAAACCTGTCTGCATCTGACTGAGCAGAATAAATCGTCAGGTGCCTGGAGCAAAAAGGAAAAAAAAAGAAAGGACATTGAGTTTTAACAGAAGGGAAAAGGAAAGAAGAAAAGATTTTTGCAGAATTTCTCAAAAATCAGTTTGTGGATTCCAGTAGTATTTATATTGAGAGAAACAAATTTTAGTCCTTCCAACTGTGCTAAAACTTGGATATTTGTGAAAACTCACCACCATACAAGCATCAGAAGAGCTCTCTTGTCGTTAGCACTTACTGTTTGCAAGAACAGAATGCATCCTTTTATCCTTTTATGAAAAATGACAAGTGAAGGCAAAAGGGGAAGGTTATTTGATCTGGAAGATGAGTGTTCTGATGTGGTGGCTTTTGCAAAAATCGTTATTGGTGTTGAAAACTGGAAAAAAATAACTCATCCAGAATTCATACTGTCTTGACAAGAACTATGGTTCTCTGTTTTTAGATATTGTGGAAAATGTTTTTGGGCATTTTTCTCTGATTTTATTTCTTCTCCCCCGCCCCTTTTTCTAAAAAACAAACAAACAAACAAAAAAAAAACACACAAAACAAAAACAGAACAAAAGAAGAGAAGAGAGAAGGAAATTTTATTAATTAAAGATGCTGTGTGATAAAATCCCAGCCCAGATTGCTCAGCTGTTTGTACCTGACTTGCCGCCTGCATAGGAGCCAGTTCTGTTCCTTCTGACTAGCCCCTCTTCCTCCAGGGGAGAACTTCCAAATGTTAATTTTTTCTTTTTGAAAATATAAATAATTACTATTTTGTACTGTGTGGTATCTCTGGTCTTTTGTTTCACTCACCTGCCTTGTCTCTTGGGTCTGAGTCCCTTGCTTAAGGGATTTTGAAGTCCTAGTTTTCAGCTTGCAGAGATTATGTTTGAAATGTCTAATGAGCCGTAGGGATTTGTTGAGACTCCGTAATTTCAAGTTTTCTTTGTGAGCTATCAGCATCTGCCAGTCTCTTGTCCTCCCTGAGTATCTCCCAGTCCATATCCTGATGAGGGATCAGGCCCCTACCTCTGCCAAGGCAAGTAATGGTAGTGGGCTTTTCTGCACCCTGTATGTTTTAAGACCTAATCCCCACCTCCCTTCTCCTAACTAAATACAAAAAGATCCAGGGGACATAAATGTGGAGATTAAATAAAGGGAAATTATTGTCTCTTACTGGTTCTGTCATTGACTTGATGTGTTTCCAGAAAAGCTAATATCTGAGCTCACAAAAATGTTCTGGGGCTCCCTGTCTTCCTTTTTTGTGGCTCTGTTAGGACAGTGGGATATATTGAAGAATGCATCAGCTATTTGGCCAGCGTGTGTATTTTTTACCTTTGGTGGAACCTCAACCTATTGCACCTTCCAGTTCCCTTCAGTGGACCTTAGATTTTGTACATTTTCCAACTTTCATTTATCTTACTGCCTCTAGAATGGATAAATATGATCTGTTACTAATATACTCAAAGGCAGGATTAGTTTATTGGAAACCATTCCATTGCACTTCCCAGTTTCCCTTGGAAAGTGTCCCCTGAGTGAGGAAGTACCCAGTTCTACATGTGCTGGCTGCTGTCCTGCGCCTCCTCCGTCCTAGCTTTCCAGATCAGCACACAAGTCCAGGGATCCAGGCGAACTCGAAAGTCTCCTTTACCCATATCGTCTTAGGTTTTTCCAGCTAAATTTGTATACAATATTTCATCTGAACTTCGAACAACTTGACGAACTTGGTAGGACAGGTGAGACACGGCATCTTCCCACTGTGTAGATGAGAGAAGCAGAAACCCAGAGAAGGGATATGCCTTAGATCACACAACTATTGAATGCCAGATCTTCTAATGGAGTATCCTGAAGATTATGTAATTAACTGGAGGAAGTTCCATTTCTGAAATGTTTAGGTACAAAACTGAAAGTAAAGCTTCCTTCCTGTGGGAATAGCAAGAACAAAGCTCTGGAAAGGTGCCTCTGCTGGCCTGTTCTTCAGAGGTTCCAGAAGGACAAACCAGGCTTCAGATTTGCTTTCCTCTTCATTCACAGACAGCTGTGGGTTGAGAGGCTGGTGAGTTCAGGGACTCTGCCCTCAGGAGGATAGCAGTCCTGGCACCTAGCTTCTGTCAGGATCAAGGTCTCTTCTGGGATTTTCAGTATTTATGGAATTTCCAACTTGGGCTTTACTGTGGGTACAAAGCTGTTGGGATTTCAGGTACAGGTAAAGCTACTTGATGCTCCTGTCATTATTTCATTCTTTCTGGGCATGTTTGTTTTTGTTTTAAATGATACAGTTGAAGCCATCTGGTTATGACAACATCAGAGCCCCAGCATACTGTTCATAAACCTCCCACTGCCACCACCCCCCTCCCTTAGCTCCCCCACATCTGAAATTTAATTCAAGTTAACTCCACAATCTGGGGCATGAGCTGTCACTGCAGAGATGTCCGTGCCAGTGAAACAGTTGGAGATTTCAATTCCACAAGGATGTGGCTTATTTATCAAAACAGTATTTCAGGCAAGTAGTTTTGCAGAACCATTGGAGTTGCAGTTTCAGGTCCACATAGAGTATCTGGCATCATCCGCATCTCCCCTTTCCCTGTGTTGTCAGCTCCCCCCATATATCCGACCACCTATGGAAAATTTTCCCCATTCTCTATGTAAAGATTAAAGCTCTTTGCATTGTTACTAGACATCTTAAGCATCTTTGTGGGTTTTAACAATTTGGGTAAGAGATGCTCCTCTTTTCCTTTTCACTGTTAAAGCCTTTTTGGTCTTGAAGAGCTTTCTCTTGTTTTGTGTGTGTTTTTTGTTTTTTTTTTAATTCCAGCCAGGGACATTGAGATCTTTCTTAGGCCAGAAGATCTCTGGCTTGACCACAGCTCTGCACATTCATCTTTAAATCTGGTGTAAATCTATTGTGGGATCTCCATATTGTATGAGCCTGTGCAGATGAAAGGAAATAGCTTGTATGTTTATGAGCAGAACAACAAACAGAGGGGGAGTTGAGCTGCACTTTGAAACTGACTATTGCTTTGTTCTTGCTCTTCAACTCCTATAAAAGAACAACTAAATCCCCCCCAAAATGACTGTATCAAAGCCTTTGGTTTATCTTTGTCAAAGACAAATTCTTGGCTGGAACCCAACCTTATTTTCCACAACTAATTATCTTTTAAATCAGCCTGAGCCCTGTGTGTTTCCTTTATCTCATGACTTGTCACTGAACTCTGCCCTACATCATTTAGCTTCATTTCTAATGGCTTGCTGACTAATCTAACATTCAGGTGAGTATCGTTGGACTGCTCTTTATGTACGTGTATGCGCAAGGTGAATGCGTTTTCTTCTTTTAATTTCAGAGGTGACCGTGCCATGTTGGGGCCTTTGACCCAATAGGTGGACACCTCATGGAGACAGTGAGCAAGAAAGCAAATGTAGGACGATTAGTATTTGGGATAATGAGCTGGGAGAACCAGAAGCTTTGACCTCGGGATGAGAACAGGAACTTGAATGTTGTTGACTGATGGGATCTTAATGCCGCTGAGCCGTTAGCAAGATGATCCCTCCCCCTCTGTAAATCCTATAATGCTGGAGTAGAAAGTGGCATCTGGATACTATTTGGTCTTGATTTCTGCAGCTCTAGGGAAAAAAAGAATTTTAGACTTGAGGGAATTCAGTACAAGCAACCAAAATGATGAAGGAGTTGAAGGGGATCAACTCCAGGGGAGAAAGGTTATGAAGATAAAATATGTGTAACTCAGGTTTGGGGATGTAGCTCTAGTAACTGCAGTTTACAGATCTCACAGGAGTTCTCAACATTTGCCAGCTTGTCTTGCACAGCTCCCATTCATTCCAATTGTATAGCTTGGGAAGATGGCTATGTAACTTCCTCAAGGTCACTCAGCCTGACTCTGAGCCAAGAAACAGCAGAAGGCAAAGGGATAGCTTTGGAGCTTAGACCCAAGGACCAAAGAGAAGGTGAAAATCCAGGAGTTTGCCTGGTAATAAAGTGGACACATCCACTTATAACGCTCACTTGAAATAGGGAATGTTGGCTGGTCTCGGTGGCTTATGCCTGAAACTCTAGCACTTTGGGAGGCCAAGGTGGGCGGATCACAAGGTCAGGAGTTTGAGACCAGCCTGGCCAGCATGGTGAAACCCCGTCTCTAGTAAAAATACAAAAATTAGCTGGGCATGGTGGCGTGTGCCTGTAGTCCCAGCTCCTCGGGAGGCTAAAGCAGGAGAATCTCTTGAACCTGGGAGGCAGAGATTGCAGTGAGCCGAGATCACGCCACTGCACTCCAGCCTGGGTGACAGAGCAAGACTCCATCTCAAAAACAAACAAACAAAAAAACGGGTGGGGGGAGAGTTTTAGCCCTTGCAAGACCCTTAAAGTTGAGTCTCGACAAACCGAAGGAAAAAAGGGGGGTCCCACATGATTCACCTTCTTTTCATGTCTGAGAAAACAGACATCCATGGAAGTGAGGTGGCATGCCCAAGGTCACAGAGATTACATTTCCAGCCACTGAGCAAACAATTGCTGAGCATCTAGGAGGCCTCAGACACTGTGCTAGGCTAAGCCTAGGATGGAAGGTAGGATTTCTGTTCTGTTAATTCAGTCTAATGGAGGAAGCAGAAATAAACCGGAGAGCCCGTAGAACTGAGGACTCAAAAGAATCCATTGAATTTAGCAGTAAGGAGGTCAAGGGTTACCTTCAAGCAGTTTCAGTCAAATGGTGGAGGCAGAAACCAAGCCTGATGAGGTGAGAAAACATAGATTGAGAATAAGCTCCTCTTTCCAGAAGTTTGAAAGGGAGAGAGGAAGGGAATCTCTCCCACTCTTCAGAATTTGTATCATAATCTAGTCAACACATTTGTTTTTTTCTAGAAGTAATGGTGTACAGGTTGTCCTATAAATGATGGGCACTAGTAACTGATATTTGTTATGAAAGCCATGTTGTAGAACAACTGTAGCTTTGAGAAAAAATTGCCTTCAACCCTTACACGATTTTGAGAAGGATTTCTTAAAGACGTGTTTTCATACTTTTTTTTTTTTTTTTTTTTTTTTTTTGAGACAGAGTTCCACTCTTGTTGCCCAGGCTGGAGTGCAATGGCACGATCTCGGTTCACCACAACCTCTGCCTCCTGGGTTCAAGCAATGCTCCTGCCTCAGCCTCCTGAGTAGCTGAGATTACAGGCATGCACCACCATGCCTGGCTAATTTTGTGTTTTTAATAGAGATGGGGTTTCTCCATGTTGGTCAGGCTGGTCTCAAACTCCTGACCTCAGGTGATCCGCCTGCCTCAGCCTCCCAAAGGGCTGGGATTACAGGTGTAAGCTACCATGCCTGGCTGACATGTTTCTGTACATTTTAACCTATTCATCTTCCAATAAACATTTGCTTCAGACCTTCAAATGTTTTCATGGGCCAGTGGTTTGGTTCTTGGTGTGCTGTAAAGGTACACCATTCAGTTCCCAGACATGGAAGCCCTGGCTGGCAGCATTGCCAGTTCCCACGGTGTAAACGCTGTCACCATGGCTGATGTTGGATCACTAAAATGACATCACTGAAGCAGAGTTGGGAAGAGACACACAGCCCACTATAGCTGAGCATGGATAGTAGTAAAATGTAAAATAATTAGGAAGAAATAAGTCTTGAGTACTTATTACCTTTACCTAATTGTATGTTAGTATAACTGAATTTTTAATAATGGCTGTTTAGCAACCAGTTCTCAAATTCCTGAAAATTTAATAATTATCTCTAGAGAGCCAGTGTGAAGCAGCTCCAGCACACCACTGGACATTTAAGTTATTATTTTTTTAGAGAGAGTCTTGCTGTGTCACCAGGCTGGAGTGCAGTGGCACGATCGTGGCTCACTTCAGACTTCTCCCAGGTTCAAACCATTCTCCTGCCTCAGCCTCCCCAGTAGCTGGACTATAGGTGTGTGCCACGACGCCTGGCTGATTTTTATATTTTTAATAGAGAGAACGTTTCGCCGTGTTGGCCAGGCTCTTCTCCAACTCCTGACCTCAAGTGATCCACCCACCTCGGCCTCCCCAAGTGCTGGGATTACAGATGTGAGCCACCATGACTGGCCACCCATAGCATTTAAAAAGTGCATTTATGGGCTGGGTGCAGTGGCTCATGCCTGTAATCCCAGCACTTGGGGAGGCTGAGGCAGGAGGATTTCTTGAGCTCAGGAGTTCAAGGCCAGCTTAGGGAACATAGTGAGACCTTGTCTCTACAAAAAAAAAAAAAAAAAAAAAAAAAAAAATTTAAATTAGCTGGGCACAGTGGCATACGCCTGTAGTCCCAGCTACTTGGGGGCTGAAGTGGGAGGATCGCTTGAGCCGAGGAGTTTGAGGTTGCAGTGGGCCATGATCGCACCAGTGCACTCCAGCCTGGGCAACAGAGTGAGACCCTGTCTCAAAAAACAATACATTTATGTAGTTTGAAAGCAAAATGAAATACTGCCTTTTCAGAAATCGAAAGATACATTGATACATGTTGTATTGCATATTTTACTCTCTGGTTAAATTAACACATTTTACAATTTCTGTGTCTTATCAGTATTGGAAGTGGTTTTGTTTTT